>NC_084903.1:17372044-17685067 GCF_949316345.1 Pungitius pungitius
ATGCACGCTGTTTGTGTAGTGTCGAGTAGGGGAACAAAAATGTCAACAATCAACAATCTTTTGTCTTGTTCCTACAGGAAAGGTCCTGGTTCATGGTAATGCAGGAATATCAAGAAGGTGAGGTTTGATTTCAGAATATCTAATTTCACATTCATTATTGTATGACCATTCACTAAATTGCTATTACATCTAACTGCCTTTTTAAATATCCTGGGATCTTTCCTCTAACCGTGTTCCTTATTTCTGTTCCAGTGCTGCTTTAGTGATTGCATACCTTATGGAAACATTTGGGATAAAATACAGGTTAGTGTTTCTTTTGTGTTTCCTCACATCATATACGTCTAACTGATTAAAAAGCACATTCCACTGCATTTCGTACCAGTACACGACAACCGCGTGTTGTTGGTGGTGACTTCTTTAAGCATAAAGAGAATTGGATCAAATGATCTCTGCTTATGGTGTGCAGGTATAAAATTAAAACATATTGAAGGCAGCACAGCGACTAAAAGTAGCGCCTGCCCAATAAAGACCTAGAATCCGAATGACTTACAATAAAAAATATTAATAGCACACCTTTTTTCACATTTAGATACAAGTGGATGTTTTTTTTGATACTGTTGGAATATGTTGTAACCGTCTGCTTCATTTCCTCCACAGGAATGCATTCAGCCACGTCCAGGAGAGGAGGTTCTGCATCAACCCCAATGTGGGCTTTGTGCATCAGCTACAGGTCAGTCTACTTCCAGAGAAAACGATTCAAATTCCGACCAATCAACTTGACACTCCTATCAACAAGTGAATGTTTACACGTCACTCCTCACTAACTGGTTTGTCCGCTTAATGTGCCGTTTCCTGCCCCTGCACTTTGAAAGGTTAGGATCTCTCACGGTTATTTACAGTGCTCAGTGTTAAGTCGTCTGCTCCGTACCATCTCTGTAGTGACGTTTATTATGTCGTGCGTCTGGCTCACAAGCCATATTGGAATTGGCTGTCTCTGCTTTTGTGTAAGTGATGACAAATGCACATTTGTGCAGACACCATAACCATGTTGGATGTTCTATGAATGTGTCCTTTTAAAGCGTGAATGCTTATTTTTTTTCATTTAAAACATCAGACTGCCAGCTTTGGAATCAGGCTCTAGAATGCACATACTGTACCAAAAACTCTTTATTACAACAATAAGTGTCCTGTGATTCATGTTTGTTTCCCAGGAATATGAAGCGATCTACCTGGCCAAACTGACCATTAAGATGATGTCACCGATGCAGTTGGGCAGGTCGTTCTCTTTACAAGCTGGAATGCAAGGTTTGTGCACGGACTAGCGCCTGTCTGCTCAATGTCTACATCTCTCTGTCTCAGCCAGACTCGTTCCAGATAAGCAATCCATTTAGTGTGGGCGTTATTCATGGGGTGGCATTTGTTGTATAATTGGCACAACGCCATGATGGCTGACCAATCGATCAGGGTCCAGGGATGATGCTCGAGAGGAGGTTACGCAGTAGCGCTTATCGGTAATAGTTTTTCTTTGAATCCAACGAAGAGCTGATTCCTTGTGTTAGGGATTTCAAACAGTTGTCTGCAGTGAAGTTCCATTCATTCTCTTCATCTTCCCATTTCTGGAACAGGAAGCCGTAAACGCAGCCTGGAGGAAGATGATGACTTTGGAGCAATGCAGGTCACAGCATCCCAGAATGGATAAGCTTTGCGGATATTTAGCTGTGAGGCAGTGCACTCAATTATTTTTTTTTCCACATTTTTAATGGGATTAAAAATGTAAATATTTGAACTTTTTCTAAGGGAGGGGGAGGGGGAGGGGGAGGGGGGAGGGGGGAATTGCTCGTGTCTGAGACATGGAGTGATGGAGGGGAATGGGTCAATTTGATAACTCCTTTTTTTTCTCGAGCTGTATGCACTGATTTTTTGCAATTTTATAGTATTTAAAGCATTTTGCATTTGCAGCGGGACAGTATTGCAATAATGCACTTTCGATACTTGAATTTGTGTAGATGACCAGAATGGGGCACTTGGCAAAAAGGGGAAAGTAGCCAAGATGTCGCCAAATGGAGGACATGAGGAGAGGAACAGCCAATGTCTTTATTTTGGGAGTAATAGGACTAGACTAATATCAGGCCTAATGTTGGATGGTAAGGAATTGGGAAAAATAACAACTCACTGCTTAATTAAACAAGTCTGAGTCCTGTCCAGCTGTTTTTTCATTATTTCAGACATTGCTTTGGATTTCAGTTAGTTAAGCCACTGAAGTGCGTTCTTGGGTCACTCCACTGTGTTTCTCCAAAAAGCTGTAATCTAAAAATTGACTGTGGAAATAAAGTTGCATTAACACTGATGACACAGCTCTGCAAATGAAGTTACAATAGAATCAACGTTCACGATCTAGTCAATTTTCCAACATCCTTTACATAGCAGAGGCTCACTCACGTTCTAGTGATTCTACATTCAATTATTCATTTGATCCAGTTTTAAAAAACAACTATTTGCTATGATTAGTAGCCTAATCTGTTCGATAGCTCGTTCTTTGTATAATAAAGCTGTGTGTTAGTAGTGCCCGATCAATGCAATGGATTTGAGGAGCGAAACACGGTAGATTGTAGAACATTTTATGTTGCTTACATAGTTGTAAATAAATTACAATAAATAGGACCCATTTTGCCAGAATAATATAACTTAGTTAATTTACAAAATAATTTCTATCCATTTCCCCATCACAAAATCACAGCAGTGATCGCATTTCAAATACCGACCCAATAAAAAAAAAAATGTAGAAGTGAATTATTCATCTCCTTCAAATGAAAAAAAAAAAGTTTGCTAAAAATATACATAAGTCTTGATGGTAATTCGTCATGTTTTAGTATTTAAACCCGTCAAAGAGAAAAGCCCTCCCAGATGTAGAACACTATATACCAAATATGACATGATAGAAAAATTAAACCCCAGTAAAAAAGAATGTAATAACTAATCACCCCTAAAAAAACTTTTCTTTGGTGCTTGCCCATGATGATCCGAGAGAATAACTATGAATCATGATCAAAACATATTCCCTACAGCATTCTAGGATTTGTAGTGAACTTGAGACGCCGTAGACAAGTTATTTAGCTTCATCATAAATATCAATATTAATTCACTTTTGTAACCTAAGCAATTGTTGTTACTGACATGTTTGTCGGTAATGCCATTTAGTACACAGCTATTTACAAGTAATGTCACATAATTAAGAACTTGCATTTAGACTTAACATTTCTTTCTTCGGATGGTGGGGGAAAAAACCTTGGTGCGGTAGCAATCGTAACCAAAGGGGCAGAAGAGGTTCATTTTGGACTGAGCTAAAGGCTTCAACATACATTTAGCTTGACTCAAGTATGTTGAAATTCAGGATCCGCATCAAAGAACAACTCACAACCATAACCTCGTCCATGGGCAGCTTGCCCAACTTCAGACAATTTGTCTGTGCAAACTTTGCTGTGAGTGGGTGTGTAAAGGTCGGGTTCATGACCCCCGAAAGGGAGGTTTAAAGCCGCTGTTGTCCTCAGTCGGAAAATCGACACTGCATGTAAGTCTCCTGTGAGGAGGTGTATCCAAACTTCTGGTAGAAAGCCACGTTGTTGGGTGCGCATTCCAGTGTGATTTTGTAGCAGTTGAGTTTTTTGCTGAGAAGAGTGAGAGTTGAAACCAAACTAAAAGGGACAGAGAAAAAGAAACATAATGAAGAAAGTAAATCAAGAAAAAAATAGAAAAAAGTAGCTCACATGAATAATTTTCACCGCATTTTGTTCAGAGACAGATACAAGGAAAAGTATCCAACCAATACACGATGTAATAGTGCTCCGGTCTACTCACAGTTTGCCCAGCTGCTTTCCTCTGCACACGTCACTAACTACCACCTCCTCCACTCGGCCTCTCTACAGAACAGAGGTTTGTAAGGAATTATTAATTTAACTTCATTTGGCTTATCACAGGGAACTATGTTAATAAATTACCATCATTCTAATAGTCACCGCATTAATAAATAACTTCTTCAGGAGATTGGTCTTCAGGAAAATGAAATTCTAGTTGTATCCTGAAGCAAATCCTATTTCAACACCTTTTAAGAACAGCTGATCAATAGTCAAGTGTTGCTGTTGCTTGCTACCTTTGGCGGCTAATTCGCACACCAATTTATTCAAGACAAGGTTATCTAGTGTACATTGGATGGAAAATGTTACCAACCACTTACTTAATGTAACACAATGTGATGAATAGAGCGTAACACATATGTGATGTTGAATAGTTTGTTTATGAAGACTATGAAGTACTCAATTTCAAAACAACAGAAAACCCACTGATACCACAGTAACAGCTAACAGGGACCATTATTATACACACAGACATCCATTGTTAAATATATGCAAATAGCTTGCCAGGATGTTATTTACCTTAGCACAGGAGTGGATGAATTTGTGTTCCGTGATCAATGTCGCCGTGGCAACAATCTGTCCCAAGTTTGTGTCCTCCACTACAACTACGTAGTAGTCTCCGGTCTTCTTCATATGTTCAAACTTCTCTGGAAACCAATAGACAACATTTAATAGGACAGCTGTTTAACACATTGGGACTTTCATTTAAGTTCTGAACTTAATAACTCCATAGTAACTGAAGTATTTTATAAAAGTGGCGTTATGGTAACCAGGACTTACTTGTGAACTGCTCTGGTGTGACATCGCCCGTCTGAGTAAGTTGAGACAAAACCTTGAAGAAACCTGGAACAACAAAAAACAGCTGGTGAAAATATCAAAAGGTTTTCTTACTCCATCCATTGGAAATCCTTAATTTATCTCTCCGATAGATCTACATTGAAAGCCAAAAGACCTGCTTTTTTTCATGTTCTTATCTTCAAGTTCTCTTGAAAATACAAGTATTGGACTATAATATCTTGTCCCTTGATTGTGTGTCTCACCCCTGTTGAAGTCTGCCAAACAAAGCGGCCTGAGCACCAGGTCTTGCCCCGGACTGGAGGGGGAAATGAGGGGGGAGAAGGACAGAGGGTTGCTGCTCCAGTCCAGCTCCTGAAGAAGTGAGGGCTCGAACAGCGGAGTCTCGTTTAGCAGCATTTCACAACCTGATAAGAAAACACACAAAAAACATAAACCGGTAAATCCAGAGACACACACCCATAAATGTGTGTACGCAGAGAAAATAATGACACACTAAATAGAAAGGCTTTTTTTAATCCCTCACAGGAGATATGTTTGTTCAACTTTGACCTGACTCATACCGCTTCACTTAGTAGACAGAGTCATTACTTTACTGCCCTGATTCACATGTTGTTAAAGGTGGTTGACAAATAAGGAAAATACGACACACATCCGGTTAAGACGTTAGAACGTGCTTTAAGTTTCCAGCGCATCCTCAATAAATCCTCGGAGATTGTGTTGGTGGGAAGTCACACGTCACAATGATCGTTTCCATGGCAGCAAACACAGTTATTGCTCGGCGGCGTTATCGTTCCCTGACCACCAACCAACAAAAATAATAAATCTAATAAGTGCCGAGACGACAGAAGCTTGACACGTATTAAGTTACATTTCACTGAACTGTTCACGTTGCCCAAGTTCACCAAAGTGTTGTGTTCGATACACGCTTGCATCCAATAATCCGTGTTACTACTGTCATTTCTAGGCTGTCGTAAATTAAGCAGGTTAAGTTAGCAAACAGTGTCATGGAAGTTATAGTTATAGGACTATCGTGTGTCCTGTCAGATGAGTAACGTAAACTGAGGCCACCTTCATTCAAGCAAACGATCGCATTCATGACGAGCCCAGCTAGCGTCAGCGTGGGAGCTGTAACTTCACAGATCACATTAACTTAACGTTAGCGAGCAGCTAACAGCTAGCCATCGTTGACACGCGTAACTACTTACCGGTCAAAAGAAAACAAGAATGAGAAAACCGACGGAGGAGAAGGTCCAGTGGAATTCCTCGACTCGGGGGACGAACAGCGACAACTGGGTAGTTGTACAAATGTTGTAGGAGGTTGGGCTTACATCACGGAGCCGACCGGCGTGGGTGTTTTCAGTTGTCGTTTCCGCATGCGAGCCCTTCTGTGTGACGTGGCAAAGATGGTGCCGGAGTGGTGCGTCGGCCAATGACGTAACGTTTGGTGGATCAGACGCAAAACATCCCAAGACGATTTGATCAGACACCGTTTCATACGCAGCGAGATTGATGTAGTCCCATATGTCATCCAGATCGATTTCACAGCACAGTTGGGTTTGATGTGCCTTCACACATTCCATCATGGACATACTATTGGACTAATAAAGTCAACCGCTTCGCAAGCCTTTACTTTGTATTTGCATTTTTTTAAATGCCATAAGCACACCTGCAGTGGCCTATAAATACAATTCCGTTTACAATGACAAGAGCATTAACTAAAGTGGGATGGTTTCACGAAGAAATATTACATTGGTAAATCTTGTTAAAAAGCTGTAGAAGCTCTGTTTATTGAGTCTTTTGTATTAACAGAATTTACAAAAACTAGATTTACAGAAATTATCCATAACTGAACCATGTTTGATTTAGGCACAAAAATACAACAAAACCCAGTCAAAAAAAACATTTCGGTTTTGATTTAATAAAGAATTGGTTTTAAAGGAATATATCTAATATATATATTAAAAGCTGTTAAATAACTAAAATTTCATTGAAAAATGAAAACAAAATCAAAAATGTTAAAATTTGAAATTAAAATCCTATATCGTCTCTTCTTACGACAACACCAAAACAGAGCTTGAGCCATACAACACAAAAATAAAGAATACAACACTTCAGCGTTGAGTGGAAGTTTGTGGGCTGCTCTTTGGGATAAAGTGGAAGGAAATGAAAGCGCTCACCTACATTAATGCCTATCTCACCTCAAACTGCCTTTGCACAGCAATAACAAGAAATCAAACACTTATGATACAGTTTCCATCTTTGCGTCCACCGATGTCTTAACTAGATACAGACTTAAAATTTGAAAACACTGAAAGCGTTTCCAGGGCCAAGCTTCTATGCTGGAAATCCCTGCACATAACTGAAATAAGACCTTTGAGCTGGAGATGATTATGTTCTTTCCTATGAATTTTGAATAAAACTGTCCAAATAAAATCTCCATATCATGTATTTATAACTATTTTCCATCATTCAGGTCATTGAATATCCAGAAGTATGGTGTTGAATGGCAACTGGATTGGTGAGTCACACACATGGCCAAGTACCCCATCAATATATATAGTAGAAAATAACATTTTCTTACTCAGAGAGCACTGCGTATTATCAGAGGTTGATTTCAGAGATACAGAGGATGACACCTATTGTACAAAATGTAATGCATCCCCTATGCATCCGTAGGGAATATTATTAGAAAAACTAAGATTGAACATGTCCACTTCCCCATGCTAAAATAACAAAACCAATGGGTATATTACACACTAAATACAGGACAACCCATGTGGGTCCAACACTTTGTATGCAGCATTAGATTGACATTCATATTTTGAAAGGCTGAAAAATACTAAAGTGACATTCTCATACTCCAAAAGGTAAGAAGTAAAACCATGTTATTTTGCAAAAACTTAATTCACAGTTGACTCATAACATCAGATGAGTTTTCTAAAGTTCGAGGACATGTTTCACTTATTTAGGTAGTAACCTTCTGCTACTTCCTAAATAAATGAAACCAATCTTTGACAAAATAAAAAAATGTTTTTTTTAAAATGACTCAAATAGCTTTTAACTAGTATTGACACCTTCACACTCCTCTCATAAAAGACTCTTCTGAATGCAAAGCACGCTGATTTTTGACAACCAGTCGCAATCACCGTAGTAACTGTCTGCCTACTGAAGCTGGTGGTTGCACTGTGTGGCACTTGAATGAAGGGCAATGCACCCTTGTGTTTCTCAACTTGCAACCTTCAATTTTTATAATATTCCAAATACTTTAGAATCAGTGACAGAGGCCCTTCCAAATAGTCCCACCTTGCTTAGGCAGGTCAAACGAGTCCAAAGGCGATGCTCTCAATATGTTTGAACTATTGTTTTGAACAGGTGATGACCACTGACTGTAAACCAAATGGGGCATGCTGGATATAGCTTTGTCTGTGCCTCTTGCGATGATGACGTGGTTCTTTTCAGCTGAAGCCAATCTGTGTTTTCAAGGTGCCGGGTCTTGTTGAGTTTGCATGCGTCTCTCTGCAGCTGCCGCCATGGTTCTACGCCTCAGCGCGGTCAAGACCAATTCTGGAACATTGTCCTCCTCCAGTCCAGGCAAATCCTCATCGGGGTCCTCTGGACTGTGGTTTAGAAATCTCCTACCGTGACAAAATAAAAAAAACAAAAAAAACATGATCATGGGAAGACATAAGTGACAGATGAGGGGGAAAAAAAGCAACCTGTAAAGTCTACCGTTAATTAACAATTGTTCTATTTTTTTTTCTGTAGCCAAATAAAGTCTTCTTCAGGTATTTTATTGACTAAGAAAATGCCATCTATCAGGGAAGGATCCATTTTGACAAAGAATCGTTTATTGAGCTGAGCAATGATGCAAAATATGATTTGATCACATTCATGACCTCAAGAAAGTGTTGACAAAAAAAAGGAACCAGCATTTTTGTATATTTAATGGCGCTGGGAATAGTTGGCCCTATTTTTAGTAGAAGTAGTAGTAGAAAACCAGGAGTGTCCGAACCTGCGTGCCTGCAGAAGCATCTCTTCTTTCCTCTGCTTCAACATTTTCTGCCTCTCCTCAGCCGACTTAGAGAAGCGACCTCCTCGGACCTCCACGTTTTCCGACTCGCTGAGGCCGCGCTCGGCTGCTCCACTGGACCCCCCCTGCTCACCCGTCGCAGTGCTCCCCTGTGTAGGGGCACGCTCTATGGCCTGAGGAAGGAGTACAAACAAAATGTGTGACTGATCGCTGCATTCTGCCTTTCGAGTAAACCATTACGAATGTGACATATTGGTGTTAATTTTCAGAGACACCAGTGTGAAAATGACCCTGCTTTCAACATCAAACCTAAAATTGACAGACCTGTGTCGGGAAAGGCACCTGGATGCGTCCCTCCAGGATATTGTCAGTGGTGACCTCTACAGAACGCGTCAACTGCAGATCTTGCATGACCAGGTATGAGGGCACCTGAGGGAACATCTCCTGGATCTGATGGGCCTGATAACCACATGGTGAATAAAAAACAAAGAGCGTAATAGAGAAATGGTTAAGAAGAAGTTCAAGTTGGTCTTCAAACGCACAGTATCACTAATTTAAAAAGTATGACATCTTTTGAAATAGATTAACCTACCATGGCCATGAGCTGGGAGTTGTTGGCCTGAGCAATGCCCAAGATGTTGGTGGTGTGCATTACTTCCACTGAGAAACTGGGCAGCCAGCTGGCTATGCGAGATCCTGCAAAGGAATGTATGGATTGTATAGTTCATTACCACACACGGCATCTGAAGCAAAGTAAATTAAGGTACAGCTCAGATACGTGTTCGACAGATTTACCATCAAAGTGGAAGAAGTGATTGTGTTGGTTGACATGCGGTACAGCATCTGGAGCAGCCCCCGCTGGGCCAATGTTGTCTCCCAAGCCAGCGCCCTGCTGCTGGCCTCTCGCCGGGGCCCCATCTCCACTGATGTTAAGGGATGTGCGACACGTTGGACAAGAAGTGTCCTGCTCAAGCCAGGAGCGCAAACACGAGCTGGAAACATGCAGGCGCACACACACGTTATGATGCCACTTTATCAGAAAACTTAACATTAAACAAGTCTCGGGGTAACATCAGGATCAGTGAGAAACATCTTACTGAAGCTTTAAAACTTCAAAATTGCTTCAACTCAAGGTTAACTGATATTCAACATCTACATTTTGTAAGTGATTTGGTGTAGGCCATATATTAAGCAACAGGTCAGTGGTGCCGGCAAAGTTGTGTAGAGTCTGGTTATCTACTCGGCATTGCATTTTTAACTTTTTATTTTTAATTAAATGTTTTATCTTTATTTATTTTTAATTATATATCCCCCTAGCCCATAACCTTCTATTTTATACTGTAGAGTTAAATTGTACATTTGTAAATTGAACATTGACGAATGAGCCCCTTTTCTTGCATGTTATTCGTCTTGTTGTCCATGGTCTCATTGTCTTACTGTGCTATGTTATGCAACAACCACCATGTCAAATTCCTTGTATGTCCAACATATTTTTGCAATAAATGTTCTTGATAACGTTGATGTAGGGTTTGCTGATTAAAAAAAAAATAAAAAAAATATCCACTATACTTGTGGAAGAGATGGCCACAGGGTAGTCTGCGTGCTGTCAACATGGCATCCCAGCAGATGGCGCAATCATCATCATTAGCTGCCAGCTCCTCAGCAGTAGCAACTGCAAATCTATTCAGGGCACATACAAATAATGCCGAAGAACAAGTAATGATCAACCATTGAATTAAACCAACAGATACAAAAAAAAAACCCTCAGGTAAAAAATGGGAAAACAATTCAATCAAAAACATATTTTCACCTGGCCTCCATGTTGTTGATGACACGGAGGTAGTTCTTGTGTCGGCGGACACGGCGCTGAACCTCATGGAAGAGATACCGCAGCTGCATGAAGATAACCAAGCTGGCCATGGACAGCCAGATATTCCCGAAAAGCTAAAAGCAATTTTGTACAAAAAGATTAAAGACCAAGAGAGCAGAAAAATACGTCATTTTGGTGGCTTTCTTCCCTTTGGGGGAGTTTTTGCCTCCTTTGACCCGAGGATCCAAGCAAAAGGGTGCCGTATGTTGTAGAAGTTGGAACGCCCTCGGAGGAAAACTCTGTTCCCTTTGCGTCTTACCAGCATATGGATGTGGTGCATGAGGTCCAGGAAGAGCATAACCAGCTCCATGACGAAGTCTGTATAATACACATATGTTCCTTTACTCTCCCAGGTCCCTGGATGGTTTAGATCCCAAAGATGAATGGAATATCTGAGAGGACATGCAAAACAATCAGGCCCTGAAACTTGACATTTAGACAGCATGGTCAGGCACTTAACTCCTATGGTGATTAAAAGCTAAAAATGCATTGAAACAAAGACGGTGTAAAAGTATTGTGGTATAATTTAACAGGCAACAATTCAAGATTTAAGAATAGAAGTGTCTCAATGTTTAATGGCTTTAAGTCAATGTATTGGGTTAAAAAACCAGAGTGGAATAAGTCCAACACTGATAAACTCTTAATCTATTGTGCGTAGTAACCCGTGTTAAGCACAAACCAAAGGTAACAACTTTAAATCAATCCATTCTTTGTTTTAAAGTACTACACAGCCACAGAAGTCTAACAGCAGTAACAGATTCTGTGGTATTTAAAAAGTATCTATGAGTGCCTTGACTGATTTGAGTTGCTCGTACTGCTTGTATAATCTGAGTCACTCTCTTTGGGACATAGAAACCTTTCATAGTGGTGTTACAAAACCAGAGAAAGTCAAACGGCGTAGCGGACATCAGACCGTGTTTTAATTGTGGACACACATGCAAGGAGGCTTTGAAAGAAACGTACCGCATGATGACGTGCCCAGTGCGCACAGTAACCAGCAGACACTAAGGAGACAAAAATAAACCGGCTGAAGCAAAGTAACTCTCTTGGACCACTTTCATAGAGACAGTACACAATATCCAGACATTTCCCTTGTGATGTAGTTATAGTCTATTATTTTCATAAATGGTGGGGAGACAATCTGAGATTTTATCAGACCAAACCCCTCTTATGGAAACATAGTTTCTGTTTCAAACGCTCAAGCTTTTTCCCCCCCCACAGTGGGCATTTAGACTTAGCAGAATGAGCACAGCTGTAAATGAAACATCAGGGAGGATTACTGAGCCCACCGAAGCCATACTCATGAGCCAGTTTCTACAATCCCAGTACCTAAATTAAATGCAACCATTTCCTACTTTAATGTCCAAGTGTCTGCCATTAAAGAAGTTAACAATGTTTATAATACGGCAGATTAGACACATTACAGATTTACACATAAGCATGCCAAACAGACAACCAAAGAAAACCAAGTACATGGGCTAAATCAAAAGCTTTAGTGATATTAAAAGTCCACAATCACCCAGCCGACCCATTGTGGCTCCGGGTTCTTACCTCGGCTGCCATGAAGGAGAGGGTGTGCATGCCATGGGAAGCTCCCAGCAGACCACCACAGCCCACAGCCAGACCGCAGCAGTCCAACAGCAATGAGACCAGTAGGCAAAGCACTCGTACATGACTGTTCATGGGAGTGGAGGGTGAGAAGGACAGCTGGCGGGAAGAAGACGAGAATAATAAAATGGATTACTCCTCTCTGAAAAAAATAATTCCTTTTGTTATGCCCTATCATTATCACATGTGATAGCTGGTACACAAGAATAATAAAGTTGAAAAGTCATAACTATTTGGAAAAACTGGCACATTGTATAGTGAATGGAACCCAATTCAGGACATCATTACAAACATTAAACAGCCAAGTGAATTGATTCTATATAGCATCGGGATTCCCTAGCACGCCGCATACATTGGATCTTATTCAGGAGTTTGACAATAATGCGTCTTGTTTGCCCAAATGCGAGCACCAACAGAACCAAAGACAAGTGAGAGACTTAATCCAAAAAAGAAGATGAATAAATGCTCATCTATAGCCAAAGCTGAGTCAGGAACAAAGACTTGCAGTCAGTAAACAAACGGGTCAATTTCCACAGCTAAATTACGCTGTGGTACAGTGAGACAGTCAGCATTACATAACAGACAACATACCAAATTAATACCTGTTTTAAATGTCATCACTTTTGAGAGCTATTGGGGTTGAATACATTTGATATTTTTGTTTTGCACAACATGCAGACTCCAGTCTAATACAGGGATGTGTCAATCAGCCGCCCAAGACGCCAGCTCAAGGAACTATTAATAGATCACGAGCAGAGGAGAGTACAGTTACTCTCGACTTTATTTCGGACACTCCCTGCAACTTAAAACATATTGCTATATTAGTTTTCTAAGCGCAGGCAAGCTGAACTGTCTGAACAAATAAGAGCTCAGTAGCTGCAGATGACAAAAGTATCCTTTACCATGATCAATCTAATTAAGAGATGGTGGTTTTTAAAGTAGAAACAAAACTTTTAAAGAAAGAATATATTCAGTTGCTGTATTTTCAGTAGAACTTTGATATGAGTATATTTTAATAAGGGATTCCTAAAATCTCAATAAATGACACAAGGTATTCATAAATCATGATTAGGGTATAAACAAAAAAGCTTATAATACTTACATATTCAAATCGGTCTTTGCAGAGCTGCACCATGAGGTGGAGAAAAACCAGGGCAGAGAACCACAAACACCACATGACCACCTCCTCCACTGTCTGCACGTTCAGTACCCCAAAGATGAAAATGAACTTGTAGAAGATGAAATTCCAGAATTTATCTTTCAGGTGCTGAGGAACACACAAAGCAAATAAATCGGACACGTTTATTTTCAAAAGATCTACCCTACCGCAAGGAGCAGCTTTACACACAGTGCTTGCGAGTAGTTTGAATTCATTGTTCAAGACACACACTCACCTGCTTCTCACTAACTCTGAGTGGGCCAAACACTCCATACTGAATCATTTTAGCAATTAACATCAACGAGCAGCAGAACGTGTTGACCAATACCTGGAGGAGAACAGGGAATAAAGAGATGATAAGCAGAACATACAATTATCAGGCAATGCAAATTTCAAACTGGCTGACACTCACCCATACAAAGAGACTGTCAGTGGCAATATACCACGTGATGGTGCTTGTCAATTCCGTGTTACTAATTGCATTGTTTAGTTCGAGATCCCCTTCAGTTGGTGCTGGCGTTTCATCAGATTCCAAGACTCCGAACCCAGGATCAGTTACAGTGTTGTAGGCACTAAAAAGGCTGCCAGCGAGCAAAGCCACACTAAGTGCCGTGTAGGTCTGCAAGCTGGGCCAAGGAAACCTCTCCAAAAACAGCAGAGGCATTGCAGTAGTGATGGTCCGATTGTCTACTTGAGATTATGTGATGGTCTGTCCCGAGTCAAAGACGCGACCTGTGAGGGCGGAAGTGGGTTAGCTAACATATACAAGTGTTAGTCTATGCTGGCTAGCTTACAGTAATAACGTTTGATGATTGAAACAATTGCCTACGTTGTTTGACAGGTGGCAATGGTTTTTATTACGTATTAGCTAAACGTAAGACACATTAACGTTAGGTGAATGGTGCACATTAGCTACTATCATCGGATGGCGTGGCAGTTGGTACAAACGTTGGAAACGTTGCGTGTGTTAGGTTGACCTGACAGGGCTGCGGGGGAAGCGTAGCTCCTTCAAACCAAAGAGGTTTGGAACCACGGTCTCACGTCTAAAAGCAAACCTAGCACGTTAGCTCGGTACAGTTAGCCAGAAAAGGGGCAAATTACTCTGGTGGTTTGGACCATTGTGAAATGTTGAGGTTAAAAAAAGCCAAATAACGTGAAACCCGAGGGCCAGGGATCCAACCGTTCATGACAACCTTACTTAAAGATATACTGGCACGGCAAAGTAATACGTGTTCACGCCCCTAACGTGAGCTAAGGTTATTTACACGGCGAACGTTAGCTCATACTAGCTCATTCGCTAGCTCACAGTAACAGCGCTGCTAGCCACAAATTAGCTATAAACAACAAGCTCGAATTAAATGGTCACTCACAGTTTGTCACAAATGTAGATTTACACACTATCCAACGACCCTCGTTGGAGGTAAATGGTTTACTTTTAGTGCCAATGCGCCGAAGACACCGCAACTGTCAACATCGTCATGTTTATTTAATCGAGTTGGCTCAGGAGCGTTCTTCTTCTTCTTCGTCGTCTCCTTTTTCTGCTGCTGCTGCGACTCCTTCTTCTTCTTCTTTATACTTTATGGCGACTGGCTAAACCCGTTGTGGTGCATTACCGCCACTAACTGGTTCGGGGTGTGGATCGGTATTTAAATTACCCTGTCGGCCAAACGTTTGCCCGACTACTAAGTATTAATTCGGACCAAATGTGTCAATAAATAATGATACCTATATAAATGTTTACTGGTTATTTTGTCCTTTTTGTAGATGAAGAAGAAAACTTCTCATAAGCGACGCAACCAAAAATGCATCGCAGGTAAGTGTTCTAGAGAAAGATCCAGCAGAGTTAAGTGATGCTGCCAAATCAATTTTATCTTTATGTATGTGCCTATACACATTATCCATGCGTGTATGTATTCTGCTGTCTTTAATTAACGTACTCATTCGTGCAGCAACATCACAGAACTCGAATTTGAAGTGTCCCAATATTTATCTAGTCCCTGTTCTTTTTCAAAATACAAGATGTTTTAGTGTAAATGACTACCCCTTATTCCCTGATCCCATGGATATTGCCACAACTCCACAGTATGGAATTTTAGATCAGTTTGTATACCTCAACTCTTTGGCTAGAAACTGATAGGAACCTGTTCATTCAATCTATTTGTAAAATCAGAATATTTATATTCATAGCACAGCATAAGCACACGACTCACTCACTAAGGGAGCTCATTTAGCCTCAAGCATTCAATAAATGTCCTGTTCAATGATTTCACACCAGTGTTTAATTCTCAGCTTCCCGGGCTCTACCTTCAGTATGATGATCGGGAGATAACACTGAACAACGGCACTGATTTTCCAATCAAAACTACATGAATTGAAAGAACCTTTTACCAAATTAGACATACTTGAACATCATATACAATACCAGATATGAGTGAAAGTTAAAAGCAATAGAGCAGGCTGTTGTGTTCAGATACTTTATTCCATAGGATTTGGAGTCCCGACTGGTCCGGTTGTTCCAGGAAATGGTCACGTACACCAACAAACTCAGGGATCTGCTAATGCAACAGCAGACTGAACCGAGGGCAGCAAAGTAGAGCTGATGTCTGATAGTGAAAAAGATTGATGATGATGATAATGATGATGGGTAAATGTCATTAATACTCATTGTGGCCGTTTTTACCCTCGAGCATCAATGCAAACCAACACATGGTGGGAATCTTCATGTTTCTCAGTTTTACGGATAACTCATTGCTGAATCGTTTTTAAAAATGAGAACCTAAAAAATGTGCATGCCCACATTATGTATTGTGTTATGTGTTTTACAATTCATTTTTTGACTTTTTAATTTAATTCATATACATTTAATGAACTTGATGCTATGACATTTACTTTTTGTTCATTAGGCTAAAATTAACTCAGTTTATCATACTATGATGTCGGAATTTAACCTTAAATACCTGTCTCTTTGTGGAAAGACAGTAAGCCGTCGGGGTGAATAAAAGCTCTATATGCTAATCACTGACTGTTGAGACATAATCCGTGACATAAGATGACAAATGGACTTATGATGCAAACATGAACAATCTCTCAATGTGTCAAAAAGCCCCATTAGGAAACCCCTTCCTGTCTATTTTTAAAGGGAAGTGAAAACTTGTTCGTACAGCACTTTGTTTTCTTTCTCATGCAGACGCTGCCGTCAGCACGTACACTTGCGACATGAACGACTCGGCTGAGCTGCCTTCTGCGGAGAAAATGGCTCCTGAGGAGTTTGCCGGCGGGACAGCGGTGGCTTGTGTGATCCTGGCCTTGTCCTTCCTGCTGGGGGCTCCGGGGAACCTCCTGGTGATCTGGACTATCCTGAAACACGTCAAGCAGCGCTCCCACACGGTGGTGCTCATCCTGCACCTGGCCGCGGCCGACCTGCTGGTCCTCATCACCCTGCCCCTGTGGATCTACTCCCTGGCCCGCTTCTGGGTGTTCGGCGAGGCCGCCTGCAAAGCCATGGTGTTCATGATCAACACCTGCATGTACAGCAGCGTTTTCCTCATCACCCTGATGAGCGTGGAGCGCTTCGTTGCCGTGCGTTACCCCTTCGCCTCGGCCGGCTGGAAGAGGAAAAAGGCTCTGAATAAGGTTCTGCTGGCTCTGTGGACTGCGGCCTTCTTGTTCAGCATACCTGTCATCCCGACCCAGGTCGTAGAGGTGACGGATTCCGGCGAGGAGCACTGTCTGTACCGCCTGTACACATCTCGGACCCAGGAGCTGGTGTGCGTGCTGCTGGAGACCCTGGTGGGCTACGTATTCCCCTTCTTCATCCTCGTGGTCTGCTACGGCTGCCTGTGCAGCCGGATCACTAAGATGACCTTCAAGTCGAAGCGCAAGTCCACGGTCCTCATCGCCAGCGTGGTGGTGGTGTTCGCCGTCTGCTTGACGCCTCATCACATCGGGAACGTCCTCTCGCTCGTCATCCTGGCCTGTGAGGACCACCTCCCTGCCGCAGCGGAGGATCTGGAGAGCGCCAGGAGCACGGTGGTCTTCATCGCCGGGGCCATGGTCTTCATCAGCAGCACCGTCAACCCCATCCTGTACATGTTCGCGGCTCGCTCCTTCAGGAGCTCCCTGCGGGACACCGGCATCCAGAAGCTCTTCCACCACATCTCCAGCACCTCCCCAGGTGAGGGCAATAAAGAGTTGTCCTTTGTGTCCAAGAGACAGAGCAACCAGACCAACAGCTCTCAGTGCGTGTCAGAGTCAAAAGTTCAAATGGACATTTTAATCAAAATGTGTGAAAATAATCCATCCTGATATTGAAATGCTACGTCGTGCCTGTGCTTTGTGTAAATATTCATGTGTATAGTGTTGAGATTTTTAAAAATATTTTTGTTTGAAATTACAACACAGAAAAACAAGGATTAAGAGATCATCTGTGTAATAAATACCAATTCTGTAAATTATCAAATTGAAATGTTCTTTTTCAACGGTTACCATATATTTATGAATTTGACTTATATTATGTACTTATATGTGATAAGATGTGTCGTTTAATAAAAAACATAATTTGACACAATTTACTAAATGGGCATTTCTTAATCATAGAATCCACAACTTCCAACATCGCAAAAAACTTTTTCACTCATGACGAAATCGTCCTCATTACACTAAACACAAGGGTCATGCTTTCAACTTCCTCTAGATGTAGATATTGCAAAATAAAAAACTGCATGTTGCCGTTGTTAGGAAGTCAAAAAGCGGAATCACGTCTAAAGTTGGTCACAAGCTTAAAGACTAACTAAGAAACCTTTGCTGTTAAAAAACAAGGACTCTCTTTTCATTGAATTATGAGTTCATCTGTTGTGCTCTCATTAAGTGTAGTGGCCCTGTGTTTTTAATTATAGAGATTTGACACCATTTCAGCGTGGTTTCAAAAGTATAGCCTATTTGAATTTCCTCATCCCATTGTATCTCGGTAATATCTTTGAAATAGTAAAGATCAGATTGTGATTTTACAGTGGAAGGAACACTTCTATTTGGCCAAAATGATGATAACACATACAAGTAGAATAGACTTTGTACAACATTCATTTTACCCAGGCTTACCGGGATGTACATAAACAACAAATGCCAAGTGCTGGTAAAAACAGTTTCTCAGAAATCATTTCTGAGAATTGAGATGTGAAATGTGTGTCTCATTCTGTGAGATGATTCATTGCAGCACAGATTTCAACTGAGGGTTGGAAAACGCTGCTGTGACAGTGGAGTCTTTTTGAATATTAGTGAGTCACCCGAGGCAGTGGAAAAATGCTGAGGGCAATGGGTGGGACAAAAAAAAAAACGTGTGAGACAGATTCACACGAGAAAACATCGCTGACTGCCAGACATTTTGTAGCAGAATGAGGAAGCGGCAAAGTTATGGGCACATCTGCGGTGTGGCGTGAGCCCAATGTTGCCTTTTATTATGAGGATACACACAAATTGCATGACGGCTTACTCATCTTTAAATCACACCTTTTTTACATTATTCAAATGTTTTTTGACTTTGTTAAATCACACGGGTGCCCTTGTTATTTAGAAGAATATTTGACTAAAGAGTATCTTTTCAATATATTAACACGGCTTAAAGCTGGGGGCCGTGTATCCGTTCTTGCAGGATGGCCAAAACAATCTTGACCAAACTTGAATCGACTGCGGTTTCCTTGCAATTAACACAACATTTGTGGTGTATGATTGTGCATCAACATAAACACAATACATCAATAAAAGTAGAAGATTGCATCTAACTGAAAGAGTCTATAACCTCCTTTAATAACATATGCTGCAATAAAAGGAAAAATTAAGTACAAAATGATTGGATATGTATTTTCACTTCCTTTTCTATTTTCTCTGATGGCTTTGCATAGAAACTTGTTTGCTACTAAATTAATGCTCTGAATTTTTAATAGAGCACCTTTCACTCAATTTAATGTTATGAACATTTGTGTAGTTATATTCTGCATTTTGAAAAAATGTGTAATGAATATTTTCCAACTTTAACTGCAGCAATATTTTTGTTTTCATGAGATGTTAAATATAAATCAAGAATTTTCAGAATATGCCAACAGCAGCTGATTTGAGTAAGAGCCTTTGTGAAGTAAAAAAAGGACACTAAAAGTATCTCCCTGGGAGGTTTCATTAGATATTTAATGCCCATATTTTCCCTAATTTTATGAAAAGAAAATGTACATATTTGGGCAACATTTATCTTATTAATATAATTTTAAATGAGACAAAATTAAACATAGTCAACATTATTTATTGTTTGGTCTTAACACACACACACACACATATACATCTAAATTCATACAAGTGTCAAACTTGCAACAAAAGAAACAAAGATCTCCTCTGCCACCAGAGGTTGACCGTGTCCGGGCCAGTATTGCACTCTGGGTACTGTAGGCACAGCAAAGGATGGAACAAACTAAGAAAGCTGTCAGCAGCCCTGTCACAAGAAAAACTCATGCAGCTTTTACACAGTATTCTGGTCATAAGCTGGAATTAAAGCAGCTATAGAACGATCGTAGCCTGGACACCAAAAAAGAAAAGATCTAACGGCTGCGGGCGATCATTAGAAAAGGCTTGAAGATATGACTTTGTCCTTACGTTTCATAACATCATCTCCGAAAACATTGTACAGAAATCGGATTAATAAAAATAGAATCAATTTTGTCCTGCAACCCTCTTAAAGACACTCGGCCGAACAAATAAATCTGTAGTGCTTGGAAAATATCTAAATAGGATGACATGCAGTATGTCACACAAATGCTTTTTACACACAAAAAAATAGTTACAAAATAGTTGGTATACATATGTGGGGTTGCTGTAGTTTGAGGCTCAACGTTGGTTCACATGAATCCATCCACAGTTGAGAAGTACAGTCGGTCTGTATATGGCTTCTTTCTCTCTCGTTAAAAATGGCACCACTGAACCTTTGGAGACCATCAACTTAATCGTTGTGCATGCACATACACGCATCTGTGTTTGCATAGAGGTAATACAAAAGGATCATAAACTCTGAAAAAGTCCAAATCTTGTAGTGGTTATGAATGAAAATTCAGAAAGAAAAAAAAAAGATTGTGCGCAGAAGTAGTTTGTACAGCCTCAAGCATTTCAGGACGAACATCTGTACAGTCGTATAGGGGGACACATACATAAAGCATTTAAATATACATGCATACTTGTCCACACTATTACAGTAGGCACAAACACACAGAAGTGCTGCGCGTCACATCCACAAGGTCATAAACTCAACGTTTAGCTTAAACAACTTCAGCTGCTTCACCAGTGGACGTCTAAACTCAAAGAGCAGCATCAGAAACGTCACAGCCAGCAGCGTCAGTGTTCTGTTAATAATCGCAGAGGTTCAACAGATGTGGCACAGTGTTCAACTGGAAAAGCAGTTGGAGGCACTTTCGAGGAGAGCACACCTCAAAGTGAGCTTAAATTATAGGGAGGAGGAGAGAGAGGAAGAGCTTGCGGTCAGTTACATAGGACCATGTGGACCTGCTGGCCGTAGAAGGGGTGGGTGGAGCGCTCGGCTACGGCCCGCCGGGCGATTTCCTCACTATGGAAGGTGATCAAGGCCTCGCCGCTGCACTGGCCGCTGAAGTTGTACAAGATGAGGACGGCGTCTGGCTGGAGCTGCAGAAATAAATTAAAAACAACACAAATGCATGAGACGTCAAGTGTGTGGATGCAGCTGCGCCGTGAAAACACCAGGGGGAGCCCACAAAGCAGAGGAGCAACAATGCCCTTTAAAAAGATCATGTCAACAAACCGGTTGAGTTAGGGAGAAGAAAAAAAAAAAAAAAAAACTGATTAATGGGTAGAGTTTAAAGAGCAAAAGTACATGCTGTTCCAAGAGGACCTGAAACCCACAAGGCAGTAATCATCGGTTAGTCAGCATGCGTCCAGCTTTTACATTTAAAGGTTTTTTTGAAGCAAAATAAAAGTATGACGCCCCAAAAAAGGAAAAAAAAAAACCTCAAGTTTCCTTTTGACATGCAGATATCACCAGTTCACATTAGCAGTGACGGCAGTAAGAGCCATCAAATCCAAAAGGATTTAAAAGCAGGAGCGAGGGAGACGATGTCAGCGAGACGAGTCACTGGAAAAGTCGAGGTAGTGAAGTGGGTCCTGCTCCAGAATCCACGTTCATGGAGTGTAGGACGAGTATTTAGTCAAGACTAACAATTTATATGTTACCAGTGACCTTAAATAAATCCTTTTGTTGACCGACGCAGAGCAAGACAGTATCTTAACCTTTCCTGTCCAGTCGAGTGAGCTTGCTTTATACACGCCGTGGTTTAGTTTAAAGCTAAGAGGAGTAGTTAGATTTCCTCTAACACACGTTAAAATTAACACAAAGACCCGTAAAATAACAGGTTATCAGTATTGAGTATTAATTCTTCCTAAGGAAGAAGAATGCAAATAGTTTCACATTCCTGCAGGACTTTGATCCATCCAAAACGTGAAACCAGAGTGATTTACTGGTTTAATTTCTCCTCTCAGGTCATGTGAAATCACATATGGATAAGTTCCCTTTGAATCTGCCGAAGCAGGTCAACCACACACGGAAATTATAAAATATGCAGGAAATCTTCCTAATATCGTCTTAAACATTTACACAATTATTTCAACGCAAAACTTTTCCTGCTCATCGTGCAGACTACCTGCAGGATGCAGTCGAAGTTGTAAAGCTGCCCTGATTATCCACAGTTATGAAAACGTGGAAGGCAGTAGACCGATAACAGGTATTTTACACAGTGTGGACAACACTTGATCTGCAGCCACTATGCAAAGAGTTCAACAAAGAAACAAAACGGCAATACCATTTCCCTAATACTTCACACATTCTTCTGTGTAATTAGGTAGATTGATTTGGGAAGCAGCGGGTCGACATGCCGGGTCAGGAGCTCAGAACCTGGTGGCTAGATTGGGCATTCCTGTTCACACTGGTACAAATGTGTAGGAGGGTTTGCTTATAGTGATTGGCTTTTAAAAGTAAAAACTCAGAGTTCATGTCGCACAAAGTTTCCACCACATTGAGCAGTCATTAGGAAGCTGCAATGTTTGTGCAATATGTGTACATTTAACCAATAAATCATAAAACACCACCTCTGATGCGATGTCATTTCGATTCAGGGAGCTTACTAGTGTGGTCAAACTCACAGTAAGCTCTGGTTTGCTGCTGGGGAAGCCTTTGGATTTTAACCCAGCCTAGATTGAGAAATAAACTTGATTTTTAACCAACCTTAACCTTTTGGAGCAAATCTAAGTCAGTGCTTATTGAGTTTGATGCTGGTGCGTTGCTGCATACGTGTAAACAAATAGATGTTATTGAAGAACAGGAAATGCCCCCTCTTTCCACGCCGGTTCTCTGGTCCGGAGGCTCCTCTTACCTTGGGGTGAGTCCCTACAGACAGAGCCATTCTTTGGGCTGAATCAGACTCCTGGCCTGTTCGCTCATCTGAACCATGCTGCTGTACTCGTCAGGGGCGTACTACAGATAGCATAATAATGAGCGGAGCGTCAGGGTGGGAAGCCTCCACATCGTTTCACACAGTACACAGCTTTAGAGACACATGAGATGAAAAGGGTATCACTTTATACACACACACTCTTAAAATACTTTGAAGGAAGACATAAAGACACACCAAACCAGAAACACGGATCAAATTCTGGCTCGACGGGTTCCATTGGAACCAAAACTGTGTGATTAAGCACAGGATTGTCTGGTAAAGGCCACCAGTACTTGGGTGGGAACTGTTTTATCACCCAGGGCCAGTATGAGAGACGCCACTGCAGCCAGAAAGCAACACATTCTCTCCGTTAAGGGTTCAGCCAACAGTTAAGTCTGGAGTCAGCTTCACACGTTACACGTGCACACGCACACCCAGGGGGACGACATCTACAAGTTAATAAACTCTGGTGTTACAGATTACACTTTGTTTGTTTTATACAGAAAGCTCAATGTCACCTGTTGCTTATGATTGTAGCATTGGTTGGTTTACCAAGAACTGATTCCAGACTTAACCTTTAGATTGTATTTTACAAGTTTAAGTAGAGTTTTTATTTTATAACAAATACGAACTAGATGAGTTTTGTATTGCTAAAAAGGCAAGACGACGGTTGGTATGGTGGCCATGTAACTAGTGTATGCCTGTGCACCATGCAACACCGAACATACACGCTATAGTCTTTACCTTGGAAAAAAGGTTCTAATTTAGTGTGAATTAAATGGTTGTTACCCCTAAAAGTAAGGCTTTTAGACACAAAAGTATAGGTGTTTAACCGACACTAAATTACTTAAAGACCAACAGCAGCCCCGAGCCCTCTCACAACAACAGATCAAACCCCCCCCCCCCCCCCCCCCCCGACGTACCAAACCATCTGAAGCCACACCCGTCAGGGTTCATACCTGCCTCAGATGACTCAGAGAAATATGGGCAGTGAAGGTTGGAGAGCACTTGTGCACACATGTCTCATGTGTTGAATGTAGCAATAAAAAGCACCAATGGTGACGGGTTAATCTTTCTAGCTGCTCAGCAGTCCAACAACCTCCAGGCTTTAAAATCTGGGGTTTCAGGCTGAGGGAAGAGTTCCCAAATCGACAAGATAAAGCTAAAACAAACACACTGTTATTGTGTGCAAACACTTTACATGTGGGACCAATACAACCCATATAGTTCAAGACAAATACCACACAATATTGGCCCTTACACCCATACAAAGACTCAAATCTGTGCAACATGTGCTGACCTGGTATCCCTGGAAGAAGCTTAGGATGTCCTTGACTCCAGTGTTGTAGGGCAGGCCCTGCATCCTGACCAGTGCACCGTGTTGAGGCAGCACAGACGAGGCGGTGCCCGCAGCCGGGTGGGATTGGGCCGCTACGGCTGCTGCCACCGACCCCGGCGGGGCGGCAAAGTAGCCAACAGTGGAAGGAGAGACTGGAGGGCTGGAAAGAGGAGGTTTAAAGAGATGTAAAAGGAGAGCAGAAGGTACAAATCACTTGGTGGTTCGCCGTAGCTGATGATGCACTAACCTGGGGTAATAGGCGGTGTAGTTCATGTTCATATTCATGTACATGTGCGGCTGAGGGGGGTAGTAGGCCAGAGCGTGAGCTGGGCCGTGGGCGACGGTCTGATGGGATCGGGGAGCAGCCAGCAGGGGGGGCTGGTAGAGGGCAGCCTCAGAGAGCATGGAAGGCGGGGTGGGGAAGGCAGCGTAGGCTGTGGGGGGAGATAGACCTACAAAGACAAAGATAAACAGAGTGCGGTCATTTACATGCCGTGACCGCTGCAGGCACAGCGCCGCCGGTCTCGTGGCGCAACACAAGGAAGTAAATGATTGGTTTACGACATGCTGCACGGGGATTTTCAACAGGCTTCAAACAAACCACGTTACCCTCCTCGACACTCAACGGTGTCCTTCAGGCTGTCAAACCCACAATGTAAATACACTGAAATGCCGGTACGGACGTGTTTACATACAAACAGGCACTGTGGGCAGCTGTGGTCTACCTAAACAGTGACAAAACAACGTTTGCTTGAACCCGTGTTCATTGGAGGTCAGTGGCAATTTGAGGGGTATAAAATAGGTCCTCTGCCAGGTCACGCAGAATTTCTAAATTGATGTGTCCAATAAATATACATTACATAAAAAAAGAATTTGTGACAATATCAGGAATACTGAAAAAAAATTGATGGCACTCACAGGGCAGCTTGCAGGGTGGAGGAGAGAGGCCGCTGCGGTTCAGGGTTCCTCCCATCAGCACAATGCTCATCTCTTCTGTGGAGCACTGGAACACCTCGACGTAGCGGTCCTTCATGGTCTTTTTATGGCACTTCTGGGCCACCATAAACGACTTGTCTGGAGACTTCATCTGGATGAAAGCGTCGCCGGAGGGCCGACCCTGCAGAGACGACGTAGGGGAAAATGTAAAGAATAAATTAAACACAATGAGAGAAGGAATACAGAAGCTGTGACTAAAAAAAAGTAAAGTAGTGTTCTTTCCTCTTTTACTATACTTGTCTTGTTGTGGTACATATGATAAAGAGGCGACGGGGGGGGACCGACACCTACCGATGCTTTTGAGACATGTTGGTTGAGGACTCACCTGTTGGTTGAGGACCATGTGGACCCCGTGGGGTTTGATGTCAACGGTGTGCTCTCCCATGAACTCAAGGATGTCTTCAATGCCGGCCGTGTAGGGCAGGCCGCGGAGGCGGACGCAGTCTCGGCTGCTGCTGGCCGCTGGAAGGTAAGGGGGCGATGCGAGGACGGGGACAGGCATGATGGGTGAGGGGGGCAGGGTGGAGATGAGCGGTGCGGACATGTAGCGGTTCAGCACCTGGCAAATCGTGAAAGACAACGTTGGTGAATAGAAAGTCGTTACTGCTTGTTTTCTGAAAACTTATGAAACTGTCAATAAGAAGCTTTAGACATTAGACGATCAGGGAAAGGTGCAGATTAGACAAAAGTAGTTTTCATAGTGAAAAATAGAAAATATATTGTGTAGTTCTATAAATACAAAATCATTAATAATCAGTTATTGGATTGACACTTTTCTTCAATAGCAACCTCTGTTGTGGTCAGACCATGTTTACTGGTATAACAAACAAAAAGGGGGCCTTTCTATTAAGAAAAAGAGTTCTAATTGCAAAACAATACGTTTAATGCACATATTTAAAAATGATTAAGAAAGCTCACAATTAGCTGTGAAAGGAACATTTTCAAGTCTGAAACAGAAAGCTTTAAGCCACGTTTTAAGACATGTTATTTTGAAACAGAAATTTCCATAATTACACAACAAACCTACATTACATCACCTACATGCACAAAGCATCTTGCAAAGGGGAGCTGAAACTAACCCATTAAACTAAACATTCCCTGAAAGGTCCACCTGTTACAATAGCAACAGCGATGGTACTTCAATAACATTTATTTTAACTTTCCCCAGCAGAAAAGCTACATCTCAAATATTCCTACCATCCAAACAAGAGAATTTACCTGTTGCACCTCAGCTGCGGTACTCCGAAACAGTTCAATATAGCGCTTCCCCAGGATCTGCTTGTGCCTCTTCAGGGCGTTCTGCGCGTACTCTTCACAAGAGAAGAGCACGAAGGCGTCGCCAGTGGGCCGTCCGTCGGGGTACTTGACAAAGAGCAGACCCTCGGCATCATCTGTAACCGGGCTCTCGGGCCCGAGGAAGGACAGCACGTCCTGGGGCGTGGCGGTGAACGGCAGCCCCCTCATACGGATGATCACCTGGTTCTCTTTGGATAAGAACTGGGCCACCTCGTTAGATGTACCTAGAGTCAAGAGGACAATGGTTAACCTCCTGACCATCCCAGAGGAGCTTTCAAGACAACACATCACATTTAACAAAAAACATTCCCAGCCATGCTGGCTGCTTGGCGAGGCTTCAGCGAAATGCTAACATCAACAGGCTAGCATAAATGGCCTAAATGGATCCATTAGTTGTTGAGATATCCAAGTCTGAACCAAAGAGGTGAACTGACAAAAATACACAAGTTTGTCAAAAGTTCCAGGATCAGTCAAGTGTTTCTTTGGCTAAATGGCTTTTTTTCCATTTGCATTGTAACTATTGGAGAATACAACAAATTCAAAATGAATGTCAGGACAAATTAACAGCATTTCATGATCAAAAAATGTCATTCAGTGATCAAGGGAGCTCATTTATCACTACTGAGACAAAGAGCGGATTGGCTTTTTTCTATAAGCGAGGAGACTACAGCCCATATTTATTGTTGGCTTTTTGTTGTAAAAAAGGTCAAATGAAAAAACAGCCAACACTAAGTTAATTTTCCACAACAGCATTGATGTTGCCTGACACACTCAATGTTTTGAATTACACTTTCATCCACAAGTTTACTTTCATTTCTTTTTATAAACGTCTTGTCTGCTTGGACTATTTGCTTAAAGTCCAATCTGCTATCAACCTGCAGTGATCTTGACTCAACTGAATAAAGTCCACTGCAAATTATCAGCGCCGTGTGACGGTGGGGGTTTTGTCCGCTATCTCTGTGTCACTGGCGGCCGCTGCTCTGTGGTACAGAGACCCCGGGCCCTGCTTCTGTCTCTTCACACCCCTTTTGTATCAACACTGAGCAAGTCCTTTCACCGAGCGGCAGCCGTCTCTCCCTCAGGGTCTGGGGAGGGGGGGGGGCTGAACTAAACAGGTGAGCTGCTGTTAGCCAAGAGTAAAAGTTCTCTCCCACGGGCCACTGAGAAGTTGGCCAGGGGAAGAGGAGGTTAGGAAGGGAAGCGGGGCAGTGAGGGGAGCTACTTACAAAGACCCTTTCATTATTCCAAGATAAGCTGTTTGAGAGTCACTGGGATGAGTCAAAGACACAGGTAGAGAAAGAGAGACCCCGTTTTACGGTCACTGAAGAGCTGCTCTTTTACAGATGTGGTCTTGTTTTTTTTCAAAGATGCGGGAAAGCCATGAAATGGAGTAGTAGTAGTCCACCTCACACTAACAGAAAGCCTTTCAGCACAAGTCATCGTCAACAAACACTGTGGGAAGAGAAAGAAAAAAGGTTCTGAAATCTGACCTCCAGCAATCTTGAGGAATTCCTCTCCTGTGGCCTTGTACACCTGAAAAGAGCAAAAATGGGTTCAACCACCAGGAAGACATTTCAGACTTTCATCAGAAACTCAAAAATGACACTATGAACACAAGGTAAATGCTGAAAAGGACCTCGATGTAGCGGCTGCCCATGTGGTGCTTGTGGCGCTCCAGGGCCAAGTCCCGGTGTTCTGAGTTGATGAAACGAACCAAGGCCTCGCCGTTCCTCCTGCCTTGAGCGTTAAGACACAAGGCCACACCGCCCCTGACAAAGGTACACAGATACACACATGAGTTACAACAGCTTTCAATATGCAAGAATAGATCTCCAGCTTTCTTTGAGATTTAATCTCCGAAGCACAGGTATGCAATTAATTTATATTCAAGTAAAATAATATTTATTATTGTACATTTTATGTAGTATCACGTTTGAGCTAATAATCCTTAAAGCAGCTCTCATACTAAGGTTTTGTGGATGTTCAAACCTCTTTTCTTGATAGCGCCTTTAAGTGAAAATACAATGCATTTCATACTAATCTTGCAGGATTCAAGTTGACATTTAAAAATGGTTCTTTAAAAAAGAAAAAGGATTCAGAAAAATTGCACACTGACAAACATGTTGAAAGCTAAAAAAATAACAGAAATAATTTGCTGCAGACGTTTGGATGAAATGATATAAATAATGGGGCTATTGGTCAATTAAGTTTGACATACTTTGCAATACTGAGGCCTTTAAAGAAGCGAGCAATGTCTTGGTCTGAGGACTGCCATGGGAGGCCTCGTGCTCTGATCACTGTCTCACTATCAACTGGCTCCATCTTGTTGCTGAGAAAAGATAAAGAAAACATTAATGACATCCTGTTCATATTTTGAAAAGGGAAGAACGACAAAGAGATCGTTTAAAACATCCCTGAAGGTGACTACAGCCTTTAGGGAAAGTCCCATCGCTTTTGTTTCATTTGAACAGCGTGTCCACTGACTGCAGACACAGAGGCCACTCACAGTAAGTGCTTAGCACAGAAACACACTCCTATGATTAAATGTCGGGGTTGTCAAGGTGACCGGCTTTTGACTGCCTGAGAGCAGAAGGATTTTGTGTTCTGCTACCAGATATCCAGGTAAGCACTTGATGGCAAAGTTGGACAGCTTTTAAGACACACTTCTGGTCTCCTTGTTGCTGTAATCAATGCCGAGGGCCCGAGGTCTGAGAGCTGGAGGAGGGTTTGCAGTCGGTATGCAACAGACAGGTGTGGTGGGAACAAAAGCGGAGAGAGACACGTCATACATACCATGTGCCGGAATCAAACTTGTACTTCACCGTTTCAACACAGGTGAACTTGTGGTCTGAAAAACAAAAAAAATAAAATCAATGACAAAAACAACATTCTCTCTCTCTAGTAGAGAAAGCAGGTTCACCGTGAAAAGCTGCATGTTTTAAGCCAGGTGCATTCCTGATCACACCCAAAGACACGCGGTTATCAAAGGGGAGCCAGAGGCCACTGCAACACTCAAGACAGAAGATTTCTCATCTCTGAAGTTTGATTTGTATGCACAGCCACACAGACTAGATTTCACAAAACCAAAAGCATCAGGTGCAGACAGTACACGGAAGATCTTTGTCTGTCATTTGGTTGTCTCGTCACCATTTCAAAGTTCAGCTGAGATCATTTGAGTTTTGCTTACTGTAGGGCTCAGCCAGGATGTGGAGAGTCAGCTGCACCATGCTGCTCACCTCCATCTCCCCTGTTGACTCTTCCGACACAGCAGGAAGACCAACATCTACACACATCGTTAAGGTCACTGCCCTACATAAGTGGCCTGTCATTTTGAAAATCGGTAGATCTGAATGTGCAACAAAAAGTCATATAAGCTCTGTAAATACAACTCTGCTTAACACACATTAACATTATTATTTAATTTCCCCTGACATTTACAATTTAAAAGACCATTTCAAAACAGAGTATCGATGAAATGTGACTAATAGTTAAGGATACGTTCCAACATGGAGGAGAGTGTGCACTTCTGCAGCGCACTGGCATCGGGGCAGCATTTGTGAAACTCCTTCTTCACGTCCACAAAGGAAAAGAAACATTCAGGAAGCACAAGATTCTACAAAAAGAAGAAACAAAGATAAGGACAAAGATTAGAGATATTTCATTTGTGTACATATAGTCATACATGTTTAATGTTTCCACTTGGGACACTCCAACTTGAACGGATTCATTTTTGAGTTTATTTTGACTAATTACTGATATTCTCACCAAGAGTACAAGGAGCCAAGTGCCCTGTATTTGTCTGAGGTACCTTTTTGGAAGCTTCAGGGTGGAGGGCCTGTCGGATGACGTGGGGACTGTCGACACAAAGTGTGAAAGAGCTCCTGCCGAGGCATTTCACTTCTGATGACACCGACTGCTGGAACTGCACAATGAAACACAAAAGGGAGGAGAAAACAAAAAAAAAAAGTAACATATCGGAAGAAAATTTAATAATTGTACCGAACACAGGGAGGCAGGACAGTCAATATTAATGTACAAAACCTAATACATCATTATTTTCCCAACAAAGGGGGTAAAATATGGTCCCTCTCGGTTGCACAACCTCCTGTCGCACGCCCATTGGGTGAAAGTGAGAATTAGTCAAACAAGTGAAGGTGATGTGTTTGTTTCACATTAGGAACGAGGCTTGTCCAACAGGTTTCAGTGTTTGCCTAGCGAGGGAGGAGCGCACACAAAAGGAAAGGAACGATCACGCCACTAATCACCAGGATCAGTCTATTCCAAGCAACCTGCAGTCGAGAGGGACAAACAACCCAGACTAGTTCAACCAGCATGCCTGCATTTTATCCAACCCAAAATGTTAATAGATACCACGTTCAACGTGGCTCCGTCAACCTGCTGTTGGTGGCATTCAACAGACACCAACACCTCATTATCAATGCCCACTGGTGAGGTCAGAGGACGGCGTCTTTGAGAATGAATTACAATCATTTGTTATGATTTCAAAACAACCTCTTCAAGAAAAGTCTTTGCAAAAAGAACAAATTCGGTGCCCTAGTTTATTTGGAGAGGATACGTTGACACCGGAGGAATATGGCAACATTCCCAAGGCTCTTTGGCTGTAGAAGGCAGTCTTAGTTTTGCCTTTGTTCATCCCGGAATCCTCAAATTTACCTGTCAGACAAAATAAGACTGTCTGGGTTTGAGGCCAGCTAGAACCCAATGACTGACTAGTCTCACATGGCCACTGGCGATGTGGGACGGACCTCAAGACAGTGAAGACGTATTGGAGGTGCGTGTTGAAGCATGCTCCCAGCAGTCAGTCCACTGGTTTGGATGAAAGAGGGTTTTTGTGGGCTGATACGGTGATGATTGTTTTGGATGTAATGTCATCCTGATAAAATATTTCTAGCAAATATATACATCTATAGTGAGCAGTGCTGAACATCAATGATCCAATATAGGGTTTTAAACCTTTAGAAATGTGAGATGGACAGTGTTAATATTTGCACTCGAGAGCTTGACCTGAACTGAAAGAGCTTGAAGAGCTGATCTTGAAAAGTTATTTCTAACACTATGCATTTTGGTAACTTCTTTAAATAAAAATAATGTACAGTCTTCACACATTCAACTATGGACCTCATCTTAATTCCCCTCCCGGTGTAAATGTTTCTGCAGTTTTCCAGGTCAAGGTCATGTGAAAGAGAAAAGAAAAACCTTGCAATGCGCTGGCTAACTTTCTGCATACTGCAGTTGCTCAGCGGAGAGAGCAAGCAGCAACACATCCAGATAAAGTACCTGAAGGTTCCTTTCTACGATGGGGTTTTACGTCGAGCAGGTGAGGATACCTTGTGAAATCGAAGCTCCAAAATGTTAGCTGCCTGTAAGTATGTTGTTTGAAAATGACAAATGCCCTTTGTAGGAGGAATGACACAACCAGGACGGCGTGCTTTCAGGCCTTTGCAATAACAACAATAGCCACTAATGGAGCTTCAAGAGTCACAGCGGAAAACAGGAAGGGGGGGCGAGGCTATAATTGAGGAATTTCTGCAAGATCGTGGTTGATAATGCTTTAAAAACAAAACAAATAAAAAAGGGGATCGTCTTTCATCCAACTCCGCACCTGCAACAGGAAACGCATGGATGTTGCGTGCATCTATCCAGCAGCAGGAATGACAATTGCTGGTGGATGTGCACAGAGCTCCGCCTTAGACAATTACTAAACCCGGATTACGGAGAGTAAAGCAAACGTTGTAGAAGACGTAGCGTCACACCCATTCCTTCGCTCCACTGTGTCAAAGCCATTTTAAAGCGAGCAAACAAACTGAACAGAAGAAAAAGCTTAGTGACAACAAAAGGGTGAGGACGACGGGCCCTTGAGCCAAACTCAACAGACCAGACAATTGGATTTCAAATTAGCATGATTTAGTGTTTAGTAGTAAATAAAGTCATTTGCAGGGGTTAACATCATGCCATTAAAACACTTAAATTATTGAGCAGATAATAAGACCACAAGCTCTGTTCCTATTATGCAATAGTCATTATCCTGACTTACTGGCACGCTTGAGTTGTAAACACATCACAGTCTCTATGATAAGGTCATTTTACCAAAGAGAAGTCATTTATCAGAGTTGTATCCAAAATGAGCAGGTTTCATTACTCCAAGACCCATAAATATGGTCTAAAGCCAACTGTTGGACTCTCTGTAGCCTCGGAAAAGCTTTTCCACCCGTGAGGGGGAGGAAATGGCCTTTGAACATGGTCCCATCACAGTTTGCTCTCCGGTGGAGCCGGGCTGTTTGCATGCAGAGGTAAGGCGGGGTGGAGGTGGCTGAAGAAAAGTCTGATAAGAGCAGCAGGGAGTGTCAGGTGGAAACGGTTTGAGGCACACACAGCCAGTACTGTGACACCAAATATCTCCAAAGAGTTATACGTTGCTTATGTTCAGAACAAGTTGGTGAATCTCAAATCAAGAAGAAAAAGGATCCCAAATGAAAGTAAATTGGTCTAAAACAGAAAAGTTTCTAGTGTAAATTAGTGATATGTCTCCTCTTGTACAGTTTCCAGTACGTTACGTTTTGGCTTCATACACATAATAGTGCACTATTTGCTGCAAATATGTGTGTGCATGTGATTAACTCATAGCAATGATATAAAACATTTTAAAGACTCTTCATATTAAGTTTTAAATATTTAGATAGTTTGAGTTCTATTTTTCAGAAAGTAATTCTACACTAATTAAACACGTTATTCTGGCAGCCAGGTGAGAAAATGTGAAGATCTGTTCTTAGGAACAAATGTATTTAAAAAGGGAGCTGACGTTTTCAAGGAAGTTCTCCATAAATATATATAGCGCAACACCATCAGCGGTTGATAGGTAAGAGAGATACCATCACAGCTTCCGGCTCATTCCAGTCAGTCAAAAGTGCGTTAGTGTCATATTTGAGCAGCTTTTTGCCGTAGTGTGGAATTCCATCTCATGTGAATCTCCTCAACGTGATTATTACCGGCTTCTCATGTCACGACACAGTTCCCTTTGGCAAGCACCAAAGCCGTAACCTACCTCTATGCCAAGGCCAGCAGTGAGTATTTCTGACTGTGGCCTAGAACGGATGAAAAACCGGGTTGCTCCACAACAACAACAACAGCATGATCATCATCACACGCAGCTCCCGACAGGCTGTGACATGGCGTCTACGACTAAAGCCATGCCCGCCCAGTCAGCAGCAACACGATGAGACAAACCCTCCCTCGGCGCACTACCGGGAACTGAATCTCACTACAGGTACGCAACACCATAATGCAATAGAAGTGGCACATATGGCAGTGGGCCCATTGACAAAAGCATTTAAAGATCCAGTAATGGAACTCACAAAACAAATATTGTACAGTTCAGTTGAAAATTTGTATTAAAGAAATGTGTAAACACCTTTTTTATATAGGCTACTCTCTCCAACCTGATATCTCTTCACCAAAACTAATCTTAGAATGACCAACAGCAAGAGAAAGTAACAGATGACACAATAGTATGACCAGAACAAACTGATTGCTCGGGTTAATATTTGAAGCTTCAGCACACAAACTAACCTACAGCGGCGCTGAAGTGTTGAAGCCACCAGCCTCAAGCGGCCTCGGCATTTGAATCATGGCCACCATCGAAGTGCATCAGGCTACGAATTGAGCGTCCACACGGCAGCTGCATCGTTATTGCAAAATAGCACCCAGAATATTGTTAGGAAAACATTTGATTACTCTAAGCCGCCCTTCCAGTGCACACGTGGTATTTAGCCCCAGGCAGGGCAACTATGACCCCAAGCGCGTCGGTCTAGCTCGACAATTACATATTAGAGGGAATGGGAGAGGTGTAACCCATGCAAACAAACACTCATGACAGGGGGGGGGGGGGGTTTGAAAAACATGTTTGGCAACACTTGTGTTGAAATACACCTCTTAAAAAGGGAGGAAGCAAAAAGCAGATTATCGTCTTGGTCATAACGACGAAGAAATACGAAAGAGGCGATGGCCTCCCCTCCCGTCTGTCCTGCAGCGTCAAGCAGAGGTGCGGCCCCAGCTAAACATTCCGCCTTCCAGATGTCTGCAGCGTGCACCAGGCCCGAGACAAGACCAGGCCTGCGACTCCTTAGCTGCGGGTGCCCCAGGCTCTGCCCGTCCCCCACTTTAGCTTCTACTAACTGTCAGCAGGGTTTACCTGTCAGGCCCGAGCCAATCACATGTCTCGACCGGGAGGAGGACAGTCATTTTAAAAGGGCATCAGGAAAATTTAACACACCACACATTTACTTCGAGCGAGAAAAAAAAAAAAAAAAGAAGTCAGACTTGTCACGTCTCATCTCGCTTGGGGCATAAACAGTAAAGAGGGAAGTTGCCAGGGTTTAATTGACTTATGAATTTCTCACCATACTCCTGAGGGAGAAGACCTTTATGAGCTGTGGCTCAGATTTTTTTTTTATTCCATACAAATTCAACAGGCGATATCAGGCAGATTTTCTGGGCTGTCGTACAAGATTTATAGGCCGCCAGTAGCTGAGTCTTTTAACACTAGGCTGTGGGACTTGGGGGGGGGGGGGGGGGGGGTGGTGGTTTAAACACAGGTATGAAGGGAGGCCTGGTGGGTGAAGAGATGGTAGTTTACCTCCTCAGTAAGTCTTCCTTCAACCCGAAGTATAGGTCATTTAATTTCTTGATAATTATACACATTATAGTAAGGTAATTTTTTCTGGTAAAACAATGTCTAATTAAACAGAATTCTAAATCAATAATTAAACAACAACATGGTTGTCTTTGGTATAAAGACAACTATGTAATCTGGAACTTTAGTGCTGAATGACCCAAGATGACAAACAATCTAAACCAATCACTTCCCAGTCTTACACCTGGGAGCCACCTGTTCATTCCTCTCATCTCTTTTCAATCTGTCCTGTGTCCGTTTAGTGCAGGACAACAGAGTGAATATCTCACTCTCCATAAAACGCACGTCACTCTCCAGCCAGACTCACCTGCTGCAGCACTTTGTCCAGGGGCTCAGCCTCCGCCAGGTCGTCCACGGTGAGGCCCGTCTCCTCTGTGCACTGATCTGTCAGCTCCAAGACGTCCGGCTTGACAACACATCTGTGAAGCTTACCGACCTGCGTGGGGATTCGAGCGGTTCACGGCGCAGAATTTAATTATCTCTTTAATTTAAAGTATGGTGAAACAATACATTTAAAAAATACCATACACCCACATTCATGAAATGAATAACTCCTACAAAACACAATGTAGTTGCAAAAAAAAAAGAAAAAAGTAATAGCACTTAATTTGTCAATAAAGCGACAATATATCAAGACGCTGACATGCCAAACCAAAACGGTGAGTTTTTCCTCCATGAAGGGGAGAATTTGGGGTCGCACACCTGTAAAAAGGTGAGCTAACGAGGCGGAGAGAAGCCAGCGCGAGCTAGCATCGCAGGAAGAACGAGGGGGGGGGGGATTCAGGGAGCACACCGTGTTGGTTTAAAATGTCAAACAAACTGTTCCACTACACAGGTTCACACTACGCCACAAACACTCTGGATACACAAGAAACCGTACAACGAACGAGCGGGTCACAGAAGGTCCGTACCTTTTTTTCATGTAGATCCACAATTTGCCACACCAAGAGAATTATTTCCCTCTCATCCGAACCCAGTTTACCCCCATTTGCACCAGCTGTTGCCCCAAAGAACACCACCAGAGTATCACTGTGCGAAGCCATCAGGGACCACAAGGGTAAAAACTACAATTAAAGCAAAGATTAAAATAAAAATAACACGAGGGTTCACCTTTTTCCAAGTGATAAGAAGAGCGAACAAAAGGGCTGGAAAACTCAATTGAGGTTAAACGGAGAGAACAAAAAAAAAGGTGGGAGATTATTTTCAGAGGAGCACCGAAAGAGTTTTGCGGTCAGAGACTCTACCTGTTGAAGTACTTGAGTGTGTTCTATCCAGAGATACTGGTTTAACTGGTAAAGAAGGGTGGAAATCCGTGTTTCTTTCACACGAACTCCATAACAAGCCCTACTTTTCTTTCTTTTTTTCCTCCTCTCCTTTCTATTTTTTCCCCCTTGAGTTACCTGTGTGGCTCGTCCTCTGCGCGAGAGCAGCGCCACGGGCCTCTTCTATTGGTTGGTTTGGAAAGGTGAGGGTGGGAGGCTGCGGCGAGTGCTTCAATCTCATTGGTCAGATCCGATGAATCCGGAAGTGGTGGGACAGAACTGAGCTGAATTGCAGTAACTCCATGAGGCATGTAGCCTACGGATGACTCACGCTGATAGTGAAGGCAGATGAAAAGAAATCCTCGATGCAGAAAGCCCGTAAAGATACACCTGCACACATAGTGCGACTTGTCTGTGGAAGTTTACACGTATTGCCGAGTCTTCAAATAATGAGCTCCACATTTTTTTTAAGCTGAAGCAAATATTTTTTATGTTGTAGCATAACTTTTTGACGCACAAAAATCATAAATATATATATAATACAATACATTATAATAGTTATGGACTCTCATCAAAGACACTTACATTTTGGAAGATCCGGTAGCGATGTTTTATTGGCAAATTGATCCTATGAGCTGTGGCTTATTCAATATATAGTTCAGCAACACTCCAAAGTCTAAAGCAGTGGTAAACAATCCATTTCTTTTGTTTGCCACTGACGTTGTGTGGATCCAAAGCTGTACATCTGCACCACATCAGGCCTACATTCTGACATGCGCATGAAGTTGAGATTCCTGGAGGGTTCATTTTAAGCAAAAGTAAATGAGAACGCAGGAAGGACAGAAGGAAATTTAAAAATGAGATAAAAGGAGAAACAGACACACATAGAGGGACGTATAGGGAACAGATAAAGAATCCGCACATGATTGAAAGTAGCCTCTAATTTATTGTTTCTTAAATGTTTCAACCTTATTCGACCTCTAAAAATCCATGGATTTGCCTTAATACTGTGATGTTTTATTTTTTTGGTCATGTGTTGCCTCACACTCTTTTGCAGGGATATATTTACGTCTACGAGCAGCTTTGATATTGACATTGAATCTGGCCCTGGAAACACTACACAATCTGGAGTTTTGATTAACTTAACAAGTTTCTACTGGCCTGGTCTTTGGCCTAGTTCCCAGAATGCAATGTTTTTTTTCTCCTGACACTCCCATCGCTGCTCGCTATCGGCCATTAGACTGCCATGAAGGCAAGTCTTCTTGTCTCATCACCTCCTTTCACTCGTTTAAATCCCCCAAATCTAAATTGCACACAGCTGTACCCAGACCCGGTCCGTGCACCAAACAGCACTTCTCACTGAACCTTAGAGATATCCAAGACTCGACAAATCTATCTATCTATCTTGTTGTCCATTGTCGAACTGTCTGCTGTCATGCACCAACTGCCAAGTCAAATTCCTTGTATGTCTAACATATTATGGTAATAAATGTTTCTTGATTCCTAAGACAAAACAGAATAGAATTTAAAGAAATTGACTTTGCCGTGTTGAAAGGTACCACTGGAGGGCGCCAAATAAGACTAATCACAATCTATGCAAATGTGGGTTGTATGCATTTCATGCAAACCCAGTGTCGAAGTTAATCCAAATTAGAAATGACCTTATACTGACACAACTTTGCATGAAACCGGTGGCCTCTACAGTGTAGTGAAGCAACACTTCATGCAGCACAGAAAATACTGACTTCGTATGAAAGAAATTGACACGAGGCCACAGCTGAGTTTCCTGTTTTATTGATATACACTATTTTAGAGCCTACAGTATGATGCAAGGTATTCCCTTTGAATAATTTCAAAAAGCACTGCAGTCTTAAAAATTACAAAAATTTTAAACATACAAAATATACAAGAAATGACAATACAAGGCTCGGTAAACATCAGCTAAACCTGTATTTCCCTTTTATTTTACAAAACATATATCTATATATATCTATACATATATATGTATAGATATACATATATATATACACATACACACACATATATATGTATATATATACATATATATGTGTGTGTATATATATTCTCAACACTCGTACGTGTCCCCAACCTTTTAGGAATGACATCTATTTCAAAGTATCAAAAATAGAGTTGTACAGTCTCTGTTTGCTTTACCATAATGTAAGATGGGAACATATAGTTCGCTCTTTGGTTGTGACCAACAAGGACGGCGGTCACTTTACTGTCAATGCTGGTTTTGTTTTAGTTTTTTGTTGACTGTGGTCTTTCAAGCTGCAGCACCAGCTTTAAATGTAAAAAAAGCCATTACTCTCCCACACAACCTTTAATTTCCACTCTGTGCCCCCCCAATACAAATGGGACAATAATAATAATAATAATAGTTACCGACTCATGTCTTTAGTCAATGACAAAAAGAAAATCAACCCAGAACAGCATATGGACACACTGACAAACTGGTTTTCAAACAAGAGTTAAGGCATCCTAATAGTTTACATAGTGACATGATACTCACACAACCAATGCTGTCGTTTTTTTCATTACCGCCACGTGAAGTTCATAAGCAACATTACATATAGTTTATAATCTCCTTTTTCATTTTCAACGTCATCTCACATTTGCTGCTGTTGTCGTTTGCATAGCCTCAACGTGTGTGTGTGTGTGTGTGCTTCTGTGGTTGAAAACAGGACTCCCTGTCTTATGTACAGCTTATTTGGTACAAACACTAACCATACACACAGACACACACTCAAACACACACACACACACTCACCATAGCCTATTAAGATGCTCGCACTGCGCCCTCAACAAGGCAGATTGGCTGATGGGGAAACTCCGGGACGCTATCAGAACTAATCAAGCAGCTACAAGTCTACATTCTACTTCTATAGGCATCAAGGGTTGTTTGTTTTTGTTGTTTTTTTTCCTTCTCATTTTTAAAAGGCATTAGGCAGAATTATAATGCATAGCAGAATCATTTTCACCTGGAAACTGACTTCAAAGTCGGCTCTGACATGCAGGAGCATCATCGTCTTCAGCTGAAGGCAAACAAAATGAAAAAAGCCAACGGAAATCCCAAAGCGGGCTCTGTCCTCGGGTCGGAGTCGTGCTGCCGTACAGGCGCAGCACATCTGGATACATCACAGGATGGATACATCACTGGGAATAGACACCACTCGACACAGTGCAGGAGAGGTCTTTGATTGTGGACCGCAAACATTGATTGTTGCAAACAGGGGAAGTGCATCCAGATGTGGCTTCTTTTTTTTTTTTTTTTTAATCTTGTTGATGAAAGCAGGGGGAATAATACATATATGCTCTATATATAAATGTCTTTTGGATATAAAATACTTTAAAACTTTCCTTTTCCATTAACTGTCTTACCACGCTGGTGTGGTGGCTGTTAGGAATTCGAAAGGCACACTAGGGCCCCCTGGGAGGTTTGGGGAGTTATTGCATGAAAATACATTTCAGAGACAGGGACGTCGCTCTACGTGGATTATTAAAAACACTTCTTTGTAACTCGGGATTAACAGGCATCTTCAAATATCTTTGAGTACAAATTAGAGGGCTGTCTCAGGCCTGAAACCCACCCATCCCTCATAAAATCCTCTTTCTGAAAACAATATCGTCATCACGCTCAAAGGAGAAAGAAGAGTTTTAGCTACCATTCAAAGCTGCTAAGTGTTAATAAGGCATTTGTTCAACTTGAAGATGAAGAGATACAGGAGAAGCAGGACATAAATGATGAGACAGAATAGACAGAAGAAAGAAAATAGCTACAGGAGTGGATTCATGTACTAATATCTACGCAGAGGCAAGGTTACTAAAAGTTGTGGAATGTTGCGAGTTGCAGATCCCAGACCAGCGCAACCACCAGGAGCACTGCCTCCCTGCTGGGTCCTCGCGCTCCAGACCTGATGATTTAATCATCTAAAAGGGAGAGGATCAACAAGTGGGCAATGTTGTCATCAACGAGCCACGGTTGAAAAACTGTATGTTCAGACACATATTGCAATTCAAATGTGTTACAAAAGCTTTTGAGAAATTATGATCATTCAATGTTTTGATCTTAATGTGACGCTACAATTGTACGAATTACTCATTTTCAGTGTTCCAATTTAGTTTGCCCGACCACCGTTTTGCTGATGTTTTGTAGAGTTTTTGGTGTCCTGATGTTCATTTAATATGTCGCGGCGAGCCGATTGGTCAGGAAGACAGGGCAGCTACAAGCCTCATGACGAGGGACGGGTCACTTCTTAGACACCAAACATTTCAACCTCGCCGTGACTCAACAGGGGCATCATTCTGCACACCTTTTATTTAATCTGTGTGGGTTCTTTCTATAACTCTAAATGAGAGAAATCGTTTAAAACAAAATCGGAGGAGACAAATTGTCTTCTTGTCAGGCTGCTGGTGTAGAAGGTCCACGAGGCTTTTTTAACAGAATCTGCAACCGTATTCTGTCTTTGACCGCAGCCTGGACCAGAGCGCGAGGAGGTGGTTCTTGATCCTAAATGCTGCGTCTGGGCCCGAGCGTGAGCTGGGCTATGACTGGCTGTGTGCTGGTGGAGGACCATGCGTGCCGGGGGACTGGGACATGTCTCTGCCGATGATTTCATTCACTGCGAAGAGAAGAAAGACAATGTGACAGTTTGACAGTTAGGAAGGTGAAAAAAAACAAGTGATACACACATTGGTGGGAGAATGACGGATGGGGAGGATTTGTTTTGATGGAAATGTACACACATTCAACAATTCCAATTATTACATTGATCAATTTTGTGATATTGTGGAGGTGTTGATGTGAAGGCCTGCAATGTATTTTAAAAACCAGCAGGTGTCCCTGTGCATCTGGAGTTTGAGGCTTCCAAGTTTCTCATCTTCTCTCGGCCCAAACTGACAGAAAGCCCTGAAACCACAGGTGGACATAAAGTCTGGGTGAAGTACAAAGTCCTGGCCAGCAGAGGGCGGTGTTGTGTAATGTTGATTTCCTCGCCAGACTGACATGTTTTACTAAACGCAGCAAAGAGCTCAAGGTGGAAAAAACTTCAAGTCAAAGGTGGCAAAGTCACAGAGATACAATAACTCGACACGTGTCAAAAGAGAGAAACTATTCCATTCACTAAATGGGTCTTTTTTGCGTCGCCACAGCTCGTTGACTCCTATAAACAGTCCCGCACGGGCCGGCACACCGGCGGGGCCGCTATTTCATTACAGCTCAAAAGGTTCTGTACATTCCCTCAAGGCCCTTCATGGGGTTAGTTATCATGTGGAGGCACTGGGGAGGAACACACTGACTCAGTCTAGGCCTGATTTTAAAAAAAAAAGGGTCACCCCTCCTCTGCGCTGCTGCTCTGTTTTTCAGGCGCCAGCATGAGATTGTTTTACATCTGCTGCCTCCATCCAGTATTCACACAGGGACCACAAGAGACACAGCGGGGAGCTAGTAAAAAAAGTGCAGCCGTGAAATAAAATCAACTTCAAATACTCGGTGGTGAGGAAGACACAAGGACAGGCCGAGGCGTGGTCTGGTGAAGTCCATGGAAAATGTGAAGTGAGCGTTCCTTTTTTTCCCCCCACTGTAATGAAACGGTTAGCCTTTGTCTCCGGGTGTTTTTGGAGGGGACGTTTGTCTGGTCAGAAACAGGCTGGGTAAACTGGTTTTGGGAGGGTGCAGCAGGGACCTCTGGCTCAGTCTGATGCTGGCAGGAGTTGCAGGTAGACCTGTCTGCACACGACGGCTCTTCTCCCCCCCGCCTACCACAGAAATGTACTTTGAAAAAACACACAATGCCTAGGCCTTAATAAAATAAATAAGAAGGATAAAATAAAATAAAACCAGGGCGCACAAGGACGACTCAGTTATGAACTGAAAAAAAACCACATTTAGGTTCTACAAAAAGCTACACAACCGTCACCAATTCAGTCAAATCCAATAATCCACACGCAACCGTTTCAGTTTCATAATCTCTTCAAACTACAGAGCGTTCAAAATCAGTTTTAACTTCAACTTGTATTGGTATCGTAATGTAACGGTTTAACTTGTGCTGTGGTGAACATTCTGCTATATTTGTGTTTTCTGCTGCTTGCTTTTGTGTCTGGCCACCATCACTCACATCATCCTGTTAGCGTGGGAGGCTCTTCCTTTCCCATGTCAACTACGTTCACACACAAACGCACGCACGCACGCACAAACTCACACTCACAACACCACCACGCACTTATGTCACTACACTGTGTATCAAAACAAACATTTCATTTCGTATATATAACACCAAAGGTACACTATTCAACACAAGGGGACGGTTTTACCAATTGAACTGTACTGCTTACGGAGGACTACAGGTTTCCTTTACAGGCCGTGACCTTTTGAAAGACAAGTGGTGAAAGTGAGCTCGAAATGAAGAGCATCTCACTGCTGTCGAAGGACCCTCAGAGCAGCTGTATGCAGTAAGAAGCCAGCGCAGCAACTGTCAAATGGCCACACCAATTTAGGGAAATGAATTTATAAATAAGACATCTTTTACCACAGGACAAATGTGCAGAATATCATGACGAGATCCACCCTTCAGTCTGTATCAAAACTGATCATATAGATATATATACATCAGTATATGGTTTTAATTTCAACCCTAATAAATGAAGTTTGCGTTTGCGGGCCTTTGGTAGACTGTTATGTGGTAAACTGTGTTGATTCACGGGAGTCAATGTGCTCGAGCACCACAGGAATATGAAGAGCATCGTGCGAAGTGCGACAAACCGACATCAAGTGGGCGTCTGCAGAGCGCGGATCACTTTCCGCTCAGCTGTTAAGATGCTGTTGCAGAGGCAAACATTAATCTATCGTCTGATAAATCAGGAGACACTGCGTGCAGCTACCGTAAAAAACCCACAACTTCATTATTTATCAAGGGCATCATTACCCTCATTTCCTCTTTATGAGACTCTCTCGGTTGTCTTATTTAAAAAAGGTGCCGGAAGAGGTTCTCCCACACAATGTGTCGAAAACATTTTTGTTCGGCTTAACTCTCGATATCACAGCTGCGCACAAATTTGGGTGACTTGATTGGGGGCGTTTTGAGGGAAATAATGGACATACGGTACCAGTGCAACATTCGGACACATTTTGGCATTTAATTCAATGAGAAAGTGCTTCCAAACTGTTATATGGTACTGCATTTTGTCTCAAAACAGTCACTGGAAAGCAGGAAGACCTCATTTTTTCTGGTTTCCTTGCGAAAAAAATTGAAGAAGACAGAAACTAGATCTAGATGTTGAACCCTGATCCGATATTTTACATAAAACAGGGCTTAATTTTCAGATATCAGTAAGCAGTAATCTGTGTTCCACACCTTGATAAAACAGAAGTGTAGTAAAAGAGAGTTTTGAGTCGAGGGTTTCATATGCTGATGGAGTTTGTCTCAGATTTCCTGGTATTGCTCGTGATTCGGCGCTGCCTGCCATCGGCAGGGAGACTCAGAATGGCTCAGCCGGGAGGGAGATCCTCTGCATATGACTGGGAGGGGGGCTCCCCAATTTAAGTATACATCAGCAGTCAGCAGACCTTCACCAACACTGCAACTGCTACTTCTTCTTCTTCTTCCTCTTTTAATTAGGCTTAAATGAGACGGATCCTTTCCCTCTGTGCTGGTGGCTGTTAAGGTGTTTAGTCTCAGCCTGCAGCCGGGTGTCATCGCTGCTCCTTTTACGGGGCATGGAATGGGTCATCATTAATGTCCAGACTGATCTTTAGCACCAGGCTTCTTTGTGTTTTAAATGTGGCTTGAATATCTTCCACTTTTGCAGTTTTTTGCTGCTTAAAAAACAAGAAAATGCGTTGCTGCAGAAACAAAAAGTACTTTCAATCTTCACGTGCAGAATGAATTGTTGAACCGGAGATCCTTTAATCTTCCCGGAGATTAAGTTTAACCTCTCCCAGGAGACCACTATGATTGGGTGATCTCTCGCCTCCGTTCTCTGAAGTGCACGTCAAAGTAGGTAGATTTTCCATAATGCAAAACAGTAGATGGGCATTCGGTATGATAACCATGACGAGTCTAAATGGAAAAACGATGATTAACATAACCCTTGATGACACATTGAAAAAAGTTCCCTGACATGGCTTTAGAAAACATTGCTCTGGCAGTGCAGATTAAGCAAACAACTCAGAAAGATTGACTGATCCCTGAGTCCAGCGAAATGAAGACAACATGCCACAATGGAAAACATTTGTTCAAAAACGAATAAGAAGTGAGAGAGCCCATCGAAGCACAGAGTTTCCACTCGCAGGTCCCTGTGATAACATGCACAGAGCCCCAGGTAGAAAACGTGAAGTGAAAACCCACTGAGCGATCGCGCACTCACACACACGGTGGAAAGAAACGCTCATTTGGTGGAACTTGTGTTGAAGTCTCGGGGCTCGGCTCCGTTTAAGCTCACTCCGGGTTAACTCGTTTAACTGCTGCTCTGAGATCTGTTCCTCATGAAATTCAGTGAGTGGGTGATGGCACATAGGTCTTTTTAAGAAGTTTCTCAAAGTCCCTCGGTCCTGTGAATCATCGCTGGATTTCCCATTGCGACGTGACGGTAAGTGATTCAAAGGACTCCGCTCGGCAGATGACCACAGGACCGGGCTTCGGGGAAGGGAAAGTACACCGGGGCCCAAAAGGGCCGCCGGCAAAGCTCGTTACGGCTGTTAATAACGGCCGACGCCGTGGTGTTATCAGCGTGGTGTTATCAGCGCCATGCCCGAAGAGTCTCTGGTGCCTAAAGCCACTGGAAGTGTTCCACTAACCCAGTAGAACTGCAACCAGCAATTACTTTCATTATCTAAGTAATGTCAGAAAATAGTCAAAAATAGATCCCGACAGCCGAGGAGCCAATATTTGATCATGTTTTGCACTTTTTGTTGATGAAATATCTGACGATCAACTCATCGTTGGGTTTTTACACACTATGCATTCAGCAAAGGCAAAATCGACCTCACTCCCGTTTTCATAACAATTCAGTAAGAGCATTTTTGGAATAGTGAACTAAATAGTGAAAGTCGATGCTCTCGTCCCTCCGTGCTAAGGGGTTTCCAGGCCTCCCCTCCTTCTGTCCACAAAAGAAAGGCAGCGTCTCCCTGGCCTCTGCCAAGACCTCGCCGCTTCACTCGCTGAGACCTTAATTGTATGGAAAGATGACACGGAAAGTTCGTTTCCATTTGTTTCAGGGGCAAAATCAAGCAAATGTTTGCCATTGCCTTTAACAAGCGGCGGCAGCATCTGATTGAAACATATTTTCCTCCCGCTGTTGTTTTTTTGTTGTTGAAGCCAATCGAATCAAGAGCTCTGTGTTATTACTCTGGCTGGTTAATGGCAGCATGAAACCTCAGAATGAGGTGCCCCCACATACATAAACAACAACAGTATGATTTTTATTTGGTTGTTTTATAAAAAATAATCAGTTAAATTAACTACAGACATGTTTACAATTGTCCTGTTGTTACACACAAATACGTTATCATAATGGAAAAGTTGACATTTTTCAATGTCCCTGGTGATGTGGTGAATTCAAGGCTTTTACACTGTTGCTGAATGATGGTTGTTGATCTTTGGGATGGCAGTAAAAAAATTAGGAAAGTTCAAATAAACTTTTCAGGCCTTTTCCAAAGAAAAATATAGAGCCAGGATCATTTAAGAAGGTTGTCAAAGGTCATTTCCAAGTTTCATTTCATGTATAATTTAATTTGGGATACAACTGGAGTCGTATTTCTCAACACCTGTCAGAGGGGAATCCAATGTTCCCTGGCGTTTTCTCCCGGTCTCACCAGCCAACTCCTGAGAAATATATCCAAGTCTCTTTTTTCTGGATTGTTAGATGTTGGCTTCTTCAGCACTCGGTTTACCTCATTTAGGCCTTCTGCCTTGTCGCTTCATACAGGGAGCCTGTAGTCGGATTGCGGGCGGAAAGCAGCTGCCTGTGAGACGACTCAGCCTTTGTCTTTACAGGACAGCTACCTGTTTGATATAATATTGTACTTTATAGTCAGACATGATCCCGTTATGGTGGAGAATGAGATGAGCAGAGCATCACCACTCTCTGCTTTTCTGATAAATATCAGGTTGCAGCGAGGAGCCTGACCAACGGCTAGCGTCTCTGTCTCTGTCCCTCGAGGGGACAAAATCCACTTGCACCGCCAACGCTCACTAGTTAACATTCAGTGAACGCATTCACTATCCAAATTCTCATCCAAATCTGGGCAATAAAGCAAATCATAATAATACATAATTCACTGCACGTGAACTATCGTGCCTTGTATATTTAATTACATCTTCAATATAGGATGCTGTAGCTCCCTGTGTGTGTGTGTGTGTGTGTGTGTGTATTCGTTTGTGTCATTACCCAGTGTGTGTCTCTCACATGGAGTACAGGCGGACTATTATTAACCCTACGTGCCAAGTTCGCTGTTTGAGGCAGCTGTGGATTTGGGAAGGGCGGGGCCAACAAAAGATCAGCTTTTGTTGTGAACACACGGCGCGCACACATTACAGACACCCCAGTAGGTGCTTACACACGTACACAACCACACACAAACACACGTGGTATCCCTTCCCATCAATGCTCTGCAAACATTGAGATGATTCATTGCTTAGAAGCACAGGGGGGGGGGGGGGGGTTCATATTCTGTCGCCATGACAGCGGCAATCATCGTAACAGGAGTAACGTTTCAGGGCTTTGGCAAACTCTCGCTGGGGACTGAATGTAAAAAATAATAATAATAATAATAATATCCTTTAAGTCCATCAATTATCTCTGCATGTTGAACCCCGTAAAAAAACATTGAATTAATTGAATTAAGGTGCTGACACGCCATCTCTTTGCTGAATGTGCCAAACTGTCACCACGAAAAAACGTCCTTTATAATATGAAATAATGCCACACCCGGCACTTCCGTTTCCATTCACACGTCATAGCAGTAGATATACCGTACATAAAGCTACACATCTTAACAACATTCGGTTACAGTACCAGTCGTTCTCATTCAATTCAATACTGCACGTCCCGTAGTGCTCGGTTCAAAAGGTTGTTAAAAAAGGTCTAACTTACATATTTATTTATTTATTTATTTTTTGAAGAATGAAATGACCAAGTATAGACTTCACTTTAATGTCAGATGCCAAGCACATTTCAGATTGAATGTCTCGGCTGAGTGACCCTACAGTGGGGTTGGATTAAGACCTTAGTCTGTCCATCTGTCTGTCAGTCTGTCTTCTCACCTCCTGTGTCTTGATTCGCGCACGCACGCACGCACACACACACACACACACAACATCAAACAGATACACACAAACACAATACCCCATCAAACACACACACACACACACACACACACACACACACACACAACGACACACATCTCAGGCATGATCTGGTGTGCGTCACATGGGCCATCTGCTCGCTAACCGGGGCAGTTTTCTACTCGCTAGCATTTGTTTTCCCTCTCGTGCCACTGACAGACGTCTGCGGTTCTACTGCAGTAGCTCACTTCATGGATAATGACGGCATGATGGAATAACGATCAATCTCAGCTTTCTACAGGTCACAAAATAGTTCAAAGTCTTCCAAAGCTCATCCAATGTTTTAATAAGAGGAGGAGAGTGGGTGACAGTAGAAACAATTGTGAGTGAGAGAAAATCACGAGCTTGAGGAAGTAAATTTTAAAGGGCAACATGTCAATGTATGTATGAATCTATTGCTATTTATGCTTCAATGCCCATGCTGATTTGTCTCTCTGTCTGTCTGTCCAACTGGGGCCAGCATGGTCTACTTAAAAGAGTGTGACCTGCTAAAACTGGGAGCTGTGTATAAGCTTCACATTTCTACGTAGAAACGTGGCCTACAGAGCTGGTCCGACACAGAAGGCTATTTTTAGCCACAGGCTCAAAGGGAGCGCTAACAAACTTTTCTCACACTTCTTCTGCGTTGCACAGCCAGCTACTGGCCTCTGCATGTGCGATGGAGAGAGGTTGACTAAATGTGAGCTTTAGTTTCCAGGAAATAATGTCTGAGTAACCCCATTTTATGAGTTCACATGGAAGCCTTTAACGTTTTTTTTCAATTGCTAAGAAGCATTGTTCAATACTCAAACCACATTTTCAAAACTCTTCACAGATTCAGCGACACACGTGTATACGAACATAACTATGAATAATATTTCATTGCTTTCAGACAGAATGCATTCAATCACCATATTTTTTCAAAATCCACCAACACATTTTTCATTCGTACTCCACAAAGTGCAAAACACTGTATTTGCAGGATATTTTTCATATGCTAACACACTGCTTTCAAAACTGATAAAACCACATTAAAATCAGAATGATGACAAATTTCATCAACATTTCTGCAGTAAGTATTTTGAAATATAGAACATCTTTGGAGGAAATCAAAGAATTATCAGTCCAAGCTAGCAATTTCAGCTCAAAACCGACCCAGGAGTCCTGCTTTAGTCTCATCACTATGTTTCAGTAAAAGGTGACAGCTTGAAACTGATTTTGTTTGGAAATATGGATCACAGAAGACAGGCCGGTGGGGGAAGAGGAGTGATATGAGAGACAGCGTGTGGAGGACAAAGGAGAGGAAGACCAAGAGCGGTGATATCTGATGAAATTCAGTAAATGTTGTGAACATGGCCTCACTTTGAGAGGCCGGTCTGAGGCTGCACCGCTCAATAGTTGCATCAATACTACAAATTTTATTTGCAAAACCCCAGGTGAGAAGATACATGTTACAGTAAGATACATAGTTTACATTTTGAAACCTATTACAATACAGTAATTGTTGTCTTTTACTGTAGAATCCAACAGTTGCCTTAGAGAGGAGGGAGAGGCTGAAACTTTTCAAATGTGCTGGAAAACAAATTATTTTGGATTCATTCTTATTACATAAGTAGTAGGAGTTTTGAAAGTGTGGTTTCAGTATTGAACAAGGCTTCTTAGCAACTGAAAAAAGTATTAAGGGAAGACAGAAAAGGGACAGAAGCTGTTTTTTCTCTGTGTTTACAGAAGTCTAAATATGTGTCTGGACAAGTATTACGTACTGATAAACTTCAGTGGTGGTTGGCTTTTCCCACATGACTTATTGACAATGTCCCTGTGTTAATTAGGGCAACCCTTGCTAGCACACAATATCACACCTCCCTCGCGGCCTCGCCAGGCTATTCATTAACTCTAAACCTTTAAGACCCTTATCTGAATATGGCACTAGGGTTAACACAACCAAGCGAGGCAGATAAGGAAGTGGACTATTGGGAATAACTTGGACACACATATTTTAACAAAATAGGTGGGGTTCATTTAAGAGAGCCGAGAGCTATTAAATGCATGTGCTGACTTCACTGCCAATTGTTAAGTCAACAAGTTCTCCTGAGCGTGCTAATTAGAGGTGTTAATGCATGTACACACACGCTCACATTCACACAATCGCATGTAGGATACAGCAGCGCACAAATTGGAGTTTCATGGTTGCAAGTAGCACATAATGATGCAAACCACTCCCCTTCCCCAGATCCAAGAAGCTAAAAACTGCAGTGTAATTAGTCTCCAAAGCCTCGTGCCAGAGATACACAATAGCAGTTTTACTAGTATGTCTTTTTATATAAGACTACACTTATGTGTATGTGTTACTTAAGGGGACATATTATGAAAATTCCACTTTGATAGTGATTCTACACATTCATTTGGCAGTCTAGCAAAATGAATGCTAGAACGCTGGAGAAAAACAACTTGCACGTTTCTTTGTGATTCAATTAAAACAACCAAACCAGGTGCTAAAACTGACCGTTTAAGACAGAAGGAAAAAAGAAGGAGTTATTCACTCAAACAATATAAGAAAAATGCTATGCTTCCTTAACATCAAAGCATGTGAACTCAAAACACAAGTATGCGTCTTAAAATGAGCATTATATTCCTACTTTAATGCTAAGTTACCGGAGCCCTCAGTAATGAACCATTGAGCATGACTGTGCGCTACAACGACAGATGAATGGATATCACCAGAATCAGGCACTTGGAATACTACTGGTATTGTTTCACATCACCAGGCACAAATTTGATCACTCAGTGGTACAATGTGTAAGACATGTGATGGTTCACGGATGGATGTGATATATATCTGGTGCATATAATGAGAGCAGGAAGTGTGACTGAAACCGGAGAATGCGTATCAGAGCCAAAACAATAGGAGGTATGTAATTACTAGGGCGCTGTAAAAACTTGATGCCATCTCCCTCCATAAATCTCAGTGCCTTTTCTGCTTGTTTAAGACCATTAGAGAGAAAAACACCAAATGATCGTGCAGCCCCATAGATTAATATAAATATACATATCTTACCATCGTCCAGCGTGATGTCCTGTAGGCCGATGGAGCGGAAGGTGGGCTCCCTCTCCTCTGGCTCCTGTTTGATGTTCGGCGTCTCTCCGTCCGGTGAGAACGGCCCATGAGGACTCAGAGGGTGAACAAGAGGCCCTGCTGCCACCGGGGACAGGCTGGCCACGACTGGTCTTGTGGCCTGGGGAGAGGGCTGTCCTGAACGCTGCTGTTGCATGGCCCCCAGGGGACTGCCACCAGAGGTGGGGGAGGATGAGGTGGAAGACTGGTAGGGCAGCGAGTGGAGCTGAGGGGAGGAAGGCCCAGAGTTGGGAGAGGGGATCATCCTTGGAGCAGGGGCGCTAGACGGTGCGGGGCACGAGGCAGACCTTTGACCTACAGGGTGGTAGCCCATAGCTCTCTGCAGTTGGGAGGAGTGCTGCCCTGCAAGCAGGTGGCCCCCGGGGGACGGGACCCGGGTGGGACTTAGGGAGCAGTGGTAGGTGTGCAGGTGTGGGGATGAGTGCAGGTGTGGGGAGGAGGGCGCGAGCATGGGTTGCTGGCTCTGGGGGGATCCGGCAATGGGGTTGGTGGTTGAAGAAGAGGGAGCTGATGGCGAGGAGCAAGCGGGGGACGGGTACACCATTCCCGTGCTTATTGGGTGTGACACTGCACTGGGGCTGTGCTGAAAAGGCATCCTCTCGTAGCCATGAGGAGGAAAGCTGCCCTGGCCGTTGAAGGGCAGGCTGTGGCTGTGACTGTGCTGCATAGACTGGTAGGAGGGCCGGGGAGGAGCAGGGAGAGGATCAGGGGCAGGGCTCGGGTGGAACGTCATGTGGCAGTCTGCAGGGGGGTGGTGCAAGCTGTGACCCTGGAGGTGAGGCAGGTGCTGGAAAGATGGAGAGCCCAGGGAGGAGCAGGGGGCCTGCAAGGGTAGCAGGCCAGGTCCGGTGCCGGTGGCCAGGCCGTGAGGAGAGCTGGACAGAAGGTTGTCCGATGGGTGGCACTGCTCGGGAGAAGGCAGCTGGGGACGCACCAGGCTGGCAGGATGTGCCAGGGGCATGGACATAGGGGGCACTGCAGAAAGGTCCAGCTCTTCTCTATGTTCCTGCTTCACCATGACTACAAAGAGAGAGGTTTGCACATAGAGAAGGAGGAAGAGAGAGGGCACGAAAGAGGAATGACAGGAAGGATGAAAGAGAAGAAGAAAAAAAACACATGGTCATTTAGCTTCATTTCAATAAAATACTGAAGGAAAAGAACTAAACATGAAGTGACACTGCTGCATATGATTCAGGTGCAGAAGTTCAGTGACGGCAAAAAGGGCTCTCCAGTACATCCTTAAATATGTGGTTTTGAAGTTTAAATATGTTTTCTGTAAAACCTGAAGATCACAAGAATCTGAAGGCACGAAGGTATGTCTGAGATCTATGATTTGTGAGACGGCTCACCTTCCAGATGAAAACAAAAACATAAAAATAGTCACTTGTCAATGGTAAATGGGGCCATTCCTTTTCACTTTGTAAGCTCGGAGCACTGCTATGCCAATCAGTAACCCATTTCCCAATCTGGCGCCTTGTGACGGAGAGTTTTATTTTTATCCAGCTCTGAATTAGAGGGACAGCATATGCTGTCAGTCCGGGTGCCATCATGTGAAAATGTTGTGTGGTAAGAGAAGGCGAATGCCCCGAAGCCCAGATCAGACTGACAGCAAAACGAGTTCAGTGCCGATGCCCTTCACTCACCCCATCATGCCTCTGGGATTCAGAGGGATGGGGGCACCCAAAGGCCAAACAGTATTTAAGTCAAGTCAATTCTGTTAAAAAAAATTGGAGCCAGAGGTATATCAAGGATGAGAGAAGGGTATCATAACGATGTCTGGGTTGTTTCATGTTTACCCAGCATTAATTCAGGCGCTAAATTGAACAGGTTCAACAAAGAACTACTTATTCTAAGAAAAAAGACATTTTGTACTCCAATTTTCTCAGAATGCATCCTCAAAAGGGGCCAGGGCTTCTACAGCCCAGCCCACGGTTTCTGTTCGCCACAATAAAGCAGGTGGTGTCCGTGGTGACACTAGTGGTTTCAGCATCCCAGCTTGACTGACGGAGCAGGGTTACTCTGCCTCGCTCCGATTGGCTGGCCGGATCTGTCAACGCCGAAAACAGGAACTGCCAGTGCCGAGTGGGCGTGCTTGCAAACAGAAGGCTGGGTGTGTGGAGGGGCAAGGTCGCTTATATACGTGCGCGCACACAAACATAAACTACACACTGTTGTGGTAAGACTCGTGTTCGGATAGGTTGTACAAAATGCTCACATTTCATTATATTCCGCCAACGCTGTTTTCAGTTTGACTGGCGTCAAGAGGAAAATAACACAACAATGTTTAACAATATCAAACAGCAGCAATGTGACTTTAATGAAAAACACTGAGGAAACTTTTCAAATAGAGCAAAGAGTTTCCTTACTGATAAATTAATTATATCAAAACCACAACTAATCTAGTAAACGTTTCTTATAGAGCAAAACATTTGCATCATAAAACCCTACACAACTATAGGTTAAAAAAAAAGGTTAGTTCAGGAATCGCAGTAGGGCTCACAAAATTTGCAAGTTTGCAGGTGTTAATGTTATAGTTAGTGGAAGAGCCCCCTCTAAACCACAGCGAGGCTTCGTTGGAGAGAGAACGAGAGAAAAGGGGTTAGTGAAACCCCCGTGGAGAAGTGTGCGACATGAGGAACACGCTACAACTGTCTCTGCTGTCAGTCAAAATCTTCTCGTTACCGTGGAGATTAACTACAGCAGGAAGCAGTGCACCCAAAGGAATGCAAAGTAAAGCTTGAGAGGATCTCTTTGTGTAAAAGTCTGTAAAATGATTTGCAGGAAAGTTAACAATGATCTCAAATCCTTACAGTATCAATGCAAGCTGCTAAAAACAGATGGCCAAAGATTTTTTCAAAAAGTCATGACAACATCTCATCTCACCTGAAAGGTAAGTGAAGCGTTGGGATTGGCTCCTTTTCCGCTTGCCATTGCAGACATAGAACTGCACCTGCACCGCTGAGCCCACAGACTTACTGTGGTAGGGAGGGACCTCCACCACAATGCACGACTACCAAAACACATTTAACATTATTAACACACAGCCAATGCCAACAAAATACAAATACCATTTGCTTAAATCAATAGAATGTTCACATTCTTTAAATACCTTTAATTACATTTATGTAGAATTTCTGACAACTTACTCCTTGAGTTTTCTCGTGCATTATTTTTGCTTCAACTTCCCATTGTGGTCGTCCATCTAGGAGGAATGGTGAAGAATAAAAATGTAAATGCACAAACCAATGATAAGCCCACTGCCATAAACAAGCAGAAACATATATAGCAGAAAATATTACAAGTTGAAACATTTACTGTAGGTGCTTCAGAAAATACATTTATGCTTCCTGTCACTCTCAACTCTGTTTCTTTATATTGACATTAAACCTCAAAATCACAAGAAAAGCACCACCATTTGACGGAGGACATCAGGAATGAGGTCTGGTTAAAACAGAGTTGAGGAGAGTTGGGCGGAATAGAAACGCAGAATACAAAACCCTTGTATCCTCAAACACGAAAGCTGCTGTCACATTCATCCAAGCCCCTTCAAATCACACTGTTAAAATGAATGCGAACGACTGAGACAAAGGCAGTTCTAAACCCAGGGCACACAGGGTCACAGATGGCTACAGTTTTATAATTTAGACTACTTGTTATTCATAGTGTGCTATTTTTCAAATTCCCTCATTCGGAGTAGCTCCCTTTCTGTTTTCCTAAAGATGATTTCAGTGTTGAGTGCCTTCTCAAACAAACAGGGCTTAAGAACCAAGCGAGGCTTTGGTAAAGTACACAATTTCACTTAGTGCTGGGGAACCACGAGACATCCAAATGATGTTGTTTTTAAACAACTAGAAGCCGAACGGAGAAAATCCTTGCAGCTATTAAATAGTAATTAAATGTCCAAATATCCTGCTGTTTGTCTTGCCTGGTTAAAATTATGGAGAGCAGTGGAATAATGGCATTTATTTTAAAATGCACACTTCCAGGTTTCTGGCTAGAAAACATCCTTTCCATTTTTCCCCTCGTTTTTTCCTATGAGGGATCTAATTATTTGGCCAGACATCTTAAGGGCAACCGGTTGGATGGAAGCAGTTGTGGTTAAAACACTGAGAGTATTGCCGTGTGGTTGGAAGAAAGCACAGTCCTCTCAGCGTTGAGTAGAATAAAACCTGACTTAGTACTCCCCACTGCAGTCTCTCAGTGGAGTCCGATTCATTTGTCACAGTGCACAAGTCTCCTTTGCACCTGCATGGCCTCTTCCTCAAAAGACAAAGGATTCCCCCAAATGTCAGGCATCTTTACATGTCTGCAGAGGGGTCTAGTCGATGCGAGAGGATTATAAAAAGCACTCAACTGTAAGCCTGGTAAAATTGATGCCATTAGGCGTCCTACCCAAACCCACACTCTACTGTAGTTAAAGCCGGTGACACACCCGTGCTAATCTCACCCTAACAGCAACCTGTAGTCACAGAAATCCACTCGCACATCAGCCATTCATTCACCACTAAGACACACTCTCTATTGTGATGATGACAGATTTTTTTTTTCTTTTCGTTTGGCAATGAGCAGAGGACCTTGAATTTCTTTGCGACTGACAGCAGTGCATTATTGCAGTGCGGCTTGTTGACATTCAAAAAGCAGGGAAAAAAGGGGCCCACATGCCCTGTCAGACAACAAGCACCAACAGGAGCCTCATACCTCAGTGAGACAATGACTCGGATCAGCGAGACAACGCTTCACACCCCATTCAGAGGGTAAAAGAACGGTGATTACTGTTCAAGTAGTGGCCAACGGCAGTACACAGTGCACATGTTTTACTAGTCACTATTTTTGAGGGGCGGTCTATTGCTTTTAAAGCCCAGTCCCTTTCTAAACAATCATCATTGTGAATTTTAAATACACAAATGCTATGCACAAAAAGAGATAAAGTATTGCATTAGGGTTTGAAATTGATTTGCTTGTGACTAGGATCTCGTACAAACAAATGTGAGTAACTCTGTTTCAGTGAATAGCAAAGTCCCTTCCTTGTACCATCCAATCTATTTGTACCAGCCACAATAAGTCAGTCGCTCTGTTATTGTCTTTCAATTATGATAATGGTGGAAAGATTTCTGTCACTGCCTTTCTTTCTTTTCTTCCATTCCTGTACTTACGCCAATCAGTGCCTTGTTACACTAAATCAGGCGGATTAGTCATGATGAGGGGGGATCATTTACACAAACCAATCCCCGCTTTTAATATTCTTTCCCTGTCTGCAGCACGAGGCCCAGCTTTACTCCCTACCCAAGATGCACCTCTCTAAGATTTCCACTTGCTGCTGTGCTGTGAAGACGTGACCATCAGTGAGCTGTTTCACTACTGCTACTTTTCTATGCCATGCTTCACATGAAAGAGCTACAGACATTCCTCCGCGCTTCTTTTTCCCCTTACAAAATCCCAGAGAATGGCTGCCACTGACAAAAACAACTCCACTCCGCTTTCTGCCATGTGTGAACTTGATTCTGTTTCCCTACATCACAAAGGTACCTCAGGCAGGCAGGGACTGGCTCTACGAAAGTTGGGAATCTCTGTATTTTGATTACTGGGTGATGCACTAAAGTGAAAAGGATAAGGTAGAGAAAGACAAGTGGCTTAAATGAAACAGAAGGACTAGAAAATTTAACTGAGCAATCTCTTCAAACTTTGCATTTCTTAAACTGATAAAAGCATCCAGTCAAAAATACTCAATTCAGTATAATGTTCTTGAGTAACTTGTCCGAGTACGTAAACTAGGTGTGGAAGTTTTTCCTTTTTGACTCACTACACACACAATACGTGCCGATAACTGCCTCAAGCCTGCTTTATTGACAGTATTTCAAGCAGACATGAATCTGGTCTGCATTCAAATTAATACCCTGTGGTAAAAAAGGAGACTTGTCGAAGCTAAGATAATGATACAGGTTTGGGTTTTTTATTATATCCCTGCAGATGTGTATCAGTCATGACTACTATAAAACCTTTATAACGTGAACCATTGTCACTCACGTGTAATATTAAACAAAGAAATCGGTCAAACAAACATGAAACATGATTTTCTTTTTTTTTTTCTATACACTTAAAAGAGGACAAATTGTTTCTGCGGGGGTGTTTCAAGGGTAAGCTGCAGCGCAGATACAACACTTACCTGGGCCTTTCTCCAGGAAGATCACCTTGGACTCTGGGAAGAAGTTGGAGCCGGTGATGACCATCTCTTCTCCCCCGCTGACCAGACAGCTGGTCAGGCTGGTTTTGTCAACCTGGGGCAGCTCCTGAGCCGAGCGCTGGGCTGGGAGGGACGCAGCAAGGGTCGTGGAAAAAAGGAGGATGATCATTCGCTGAGCTGTGTTCATATACACGGCAGGTTCGTTTTTTGTGGCGGTAATATCGAAGTACTAAAATATGAGCAGACATTTACAGGAGCACTTTATGACACTAAATTGTCAAAAATATGGCCTCAAAAATGACAGTGACAAAAATGACAGTAGTATCACACAGCGTCAACAAAAAAGAAAGCGTTTTTTAACATTTATCAGACGTTTATCAGACGTTCTTATCTGAAAAGACTTTCAATGAGAGCAAACAGTAGATTAAAACAACATATCATATCTCCCGACTGAACTTGCTAATAGTAGAAGTGTGTGGAAAGGTTTGCATGTGTGTGTGTGTGTTTTCGAGTGAGTGGTTTTCTGAATGAACATGTTTTGGTGCGATTGCGAGACCGGCTGGGAAGTTGACACTTACAGCACTCCACAGGAATAGAGGCCGCCTGCAGCGACAGCACCTTCCCGTTGGGCTGGGGGATGTGCACTCTGAACACCACGCGGACCCGCGTGTTCTTCCTCCCGATATCCGTCTCCCCTTTCCGCAGCTCGATGTCTGAGTTTCGCAGCTTAAGGATGCCAGCACAGTCGATACTGCAAGGTACAGGGAAAAATAGTTGGCTCCATATGGCACCACTGGGATGGCAATCCCCAAGACATGCATAAGTGGTGATGGCATAGGAATAATACCCCCCCCCCCCCGAGCCCAGCAGGGGATCAGCAATGAGAGGCTAATGAAGTGTTGAATTAAAAAAATAAAAATGTCTGTTTATATGATTTATTACACCTACCGGATGCCTTTCTGAATTACAATGTAAATGAAAACAGAACTTATTATTATTTTTATATTATTATCATTCTCATGATTTATAGATTGCACTTCTGCTCCATGGCAAAAATTGCTTAAATTTGGAAAACCTATTAAAGTCTCCTTTGGAAGACGTAACACCCCTATTGATCATAAACATGGTTCTTTTTTTCCCATGACAGGGCTTCCTTCACGGTGGTAAGCTCATAACAGCAATATAACCGTGAAGTGCTTCACACTTACCCGGCGGACATGTTGTTTTCAGGCAGGAGAGGAATTTCGAGAACTTTGGTGCTGGAGACTATGATTTCTTGGCTGGCTGTGGCTACGGTTTTCCCAGTAATCCGGTGCACCTGGTAGAAGGCGTGCGGCCTCAGGTAACGGTCGTCTGCTGTTCCGATGAACATCTGCAGGTTGATGGGCTTCTCACTGTAGCCATCGAGCTGAGACGCAACAGAGGGAGGAGGAAAACAAAACAAAAACACATGTGAGTTCTTGGGGTCCAGGGGAGAGGTGTGAACTACTCTCTTCATTTCCACTACCTTTTCTGGAGGGAATCTAAATGTCAGGTTGAGAGGGCTTTGCACATTTCTTGCAGGACCGCTGGAGATTCATCTGGCGTTTTGGCCTCCAACCAGTTTGCCACTGATGCTTTCAACTAAAAGACTTTTTAGACTTGTTTTTCCCCCTTTGCACGCCTACCCACAAAAACCTTACCAGGGGCTTGAACTAGACCAAAAAAAAAGTTGCACTGTATCTGCATTTGGTACCACAAACAAAGAGGAGTTGGCTTTAGGAGGTTATTAGAAGAGCAAAATGCTTGTGTGCAAAATTCATCATGTCAGTTAATAACAAATAAGATTACAGCAAATACAGTAGTTCTGATTGCTGCCCCCCCCCTTCACCCCAGTTCACCGTTGCAGGAAAAGTGCTGCGCGTCAGTCAGAGACAAGAGAAAGACGAAGAGGAGAGCACAACCATTCCTCCTCCGAGGAACAGAAAAACACACACCACACAATCCCACCACTGTTATAATGTTGTACTTGGCAGGCCAGGCCAAGCCAGGTCACCCCCACCCCCTTTTCTCCCCCCAACACGCACATATTCCCATCACAACCCACACCTTCAGCTTGGATGGAGGGCAGCCCGTTGAGCTGAACAGAAAAGAACCAGGCCATTCATTGCTGTTTCAAACCAGAAAGTGCCAAGCCTCAACTCCACCACAGCTGGCCACTGACCCCTTCCTCCCAGCAGGTCTGCGTCACACACCGCTGTGTCAATGTTTGGGAGCTTGGGATTTGTCATGTGCTGTTCCAAAACCAGCTAAAATTAAAAAAAAAAAATTAAATTGGACAAAATCAGGCCTTGGAAAAACAAAAGTACTAAATGTGTGCTTGGTTTCACAATATTGACTTTCTCTGAACCTGGTTATTGAATGGAGGTTGCAACGGGATTATTAAATGCAATTTATTTCCAGGAAGGTGTATTGGAATCAATGGTGAAATTGGTGTTCATGGGAACTGTGTTTCATGATCGTATCTTCCGGTCTTTCTTGACCGTTCCCCCCTAGTATAAGAAGTTAGGGTACGGAGCACCTATGTTGGGTATGTTCAACTGAGCTGTGGAAAAACTAGAAATGTGCTGTGTTTACAGCTGGTTGTGTGAGAGGACGAGCCTCCAGAGGCAGATACTTAAATGTGTAAATGCTTCACTGTTCAGCTGAATAAAAATCTAAAGGGGTTTCAGCTACCATGGTCATTACAGGGAGTTTTATACTTAACACAGAGTGTAACATAATTCATTTTGTATGTATCTTATGACTTTGCCAGAATAAAGCATTGTTATATTTCCAAAAAGGAAGTGGCAATTAGAATGACGTGTTACACAGGGAAAGGTTTGTTTATCTGTGGATATAAATCAACTACTGTGCTGACTCTTGAGGGTTTTTGTTGGCTTTTAAAATTGTATTTCCAACCCTGAGGCTTGGTTTTGATGCAAAAACGTCCCTGCCCGTGCAATGTTGGTACTCTTCCAGAAAATCTTCCATGTATTTGAACTGCAGGATGGACATGTCTGAATTTGAATGACTGACTAAACAGATCAGTAATCCACGTGTGTGTGTGTGTGTGTGTGTGCGTCTGCGTCGCTGTGCTTTGTAGACTGCTGTTAGTTACTGTAGTGCAGATGGTGTTGATGGTGCTGCGAGGGGGCAAAATGAAATCCCTGACAAGACGATGACCAGATCAGGACGCCCCCCTCGTCCCACAAAAGTATACATAAACGTATGCAAATTCATACGTAAACGTAGGTAAATTCTGAACTTGAGCCGAGCGCAGCAGCACAGGGAGGTGATCCCACACTTGGCAAACTAGAATCTGAACTCATGCAAAATGTATTCCCGAAGTAAGTTGCACCAACAGCATGAGCCCCGCATAACAACCAGTAATGGGTTCATCTTTGGAAACCACATTAGATCTTAAGAGCCACATGAAAAGGCAATTCCTGCCAGTAACAATCTAACAGGTAATTATGCACCGCAGTCTGAATGGATGCATGGCTATAAATGACACCTTCATTCTGGATTCAAAGAGACACTGAGTCACAGGAATCAACCGTCTTGCCGGTTGGGTTGTTTGTTTTATGATCTCTGTCTGCACAGTGTGGAAGTTATCACATAGAGAGTGAGTGTGTGTGTGTGCGTGCGTGTGGGCATTGGGCTGTGTGCATGTGTGTGCGTATGTCAATAAATCAGGGGCATGTTTATTCACAGCACCATGTGTGTTCCAGACGGCATAAAATAAGTTAACAGTGTCTGGAGGAATGTATCCGTAAGAGAGGAAAGAAGGGCACAAAAGAATGGAAAGCGTTGACGGGTGTATGTTAGAACACACTTAAAGGCAAGACAAAACTGGGAATGAAAATAAGTACTTAAATGTACTGTGAAAAAGCAGTAGTGAGTGTTACCAGTCTTCCTTGACTGCCAAAGCCCCACTCATACTTATACAAGCACTGCAAGGAAATGCATTATGAGGAAACAAAGGCGGAAAGTTTGATAAAGATAAATACTCATTCAAATGTAGAATTATTTGTTCACCTCAAATTCCTAAAGCATTTGTCTTTGTGAAATGCTTGAACATGTTTGAGAGAAGTAGGAATGAGAAACAAAAAAAACGCTTCCTCCGAAAAGTCAGGGAACAACCAAGCGCAACCACTTGATCGTGAGGACTTTTCTGGTGGGAGTATAAACCAAGCGCTTCCCCTTCCATCTCTGACTCCCTCTCTCTCTCTATCTCTCTGTGTGTGTCCTCTTTTACTCTCCCTGCTTGTGCGGGAGCTGGTGTGGAGCAAGCGTGTTGACAAACATACACGTAGCAGACCAGGAGTTCTTTCCAGATCAAAACAATCCACCAGGAAACTGATCAGAGGAGGGAAAATAAAAAGCTCACTTCAGCAGCCGCGGTGAATCAACGGGGCTGTTAGCTCACAGAAGCATGCCACAAGGGCGCTTTAATCCAGTCACGGACACAAACTGTTTTCTGTTGGATTTTTGCTCAATTCCTTTCAATTTGTTTCATTTCGATAATTGTAAAAATACGAGTAGAGTCACCTTCAAAAGTAAACTGTACAAAGTGGCAAAACTGATTCAGTCAACAATAACTAAAGACATTTAAGCCTCCCAACAGGCGACTGGCTCAAAGAAAAACATTTGCTTCAGCAACAAGGGCTCAACACATGGTGGGGGTACACAAGGGGTGGAAGTTAAACTGGAAAAGAAACATTCCAGAGCAGGTGGGATGCTGCTAGTACCAGTTTCTTTCAGACACCATAGTACGATCTTCATTGAACTCAGTCCCTCCCAAATTTGCAAATCAACTCATCATCATAAGCTCTCAAACCCTACATTAAACACACCTTGTCAGTGCTTGTGGCAAAAGATGCCGCGAGTTCCTCAAATAGCAGGACGAGAACATTTCAGGGGGCTATTTGCCATCAGTTCACAAAATGGGAAAAGCTTCACCTGCAAACAGTGGGACATGAAAACAAACACACACGGATGGTACCATTGTCCTGGCGGAGGGGGGCATCTTGGCTGTGAAATGAACAAGGCGCACACCCTTGACTCGTTTCGCATTCCTGACCCCCCCCCCCCCGCTCCTAAATCTATGCTTGAGTGTGAAATACCATAGGAGGGTGGTCTCTGCACTTTTAACTTGCCTGTCATGAGTTCAGCCCAGCTGGTCAGTCACAGAGGCCAGATACAGATTGTTTTTTAGATGAAACCACACTGACATTAAAGCCCGGCACATGGCGCAGGGCTCGATGAAGCCTGAACTGACTTACAGTCCGATTGACGCTTCTGTGATCCAATTTAGGATGAATTCCCTCACCTAAAATAAAACCACTGGATACGGTTACATACTCAGCTCCTACTAAATAAAGTCCCCACCTATTTTTGGCCTTCATCTGTTTCACTGATCCAGTAATACGGGGGGGGAGAAGATACCCCCCATTACCGTGTACAAGCACAAACAGGCAACCATGCACACCCACAAAAAAAATGTTTAAACTTCCTTATCCAAATAGAGTAAAAAAATAAGAGCAGGTCTGGGTTCTTTAAGACTTTTGGGAGCACAGCACCTGCAGCGAAGCCCACTCTGTTTGAGCTACAGCTACCTGCTAGCATCCCTCCTGCCAAACCATATACTATTCTCCACTTCTCCTCATTTAAGCCTCTCCTCTTGTATTCATTTTTCATCTTACTTTCCTCTTCCTTACCTTTACCCTTCCTAGCCTGACCTTCCTTGTTACATCCCTTCCTACTCTCTCCTCTCGGTCCCTGTCCTCTTCTCTCACCCACCTTGGCTCCAGCCCTATGCTGTAACTCAACACTTTCTCACAGCGAGCGCCTGACTCTGCCAAGTTGTTTCCCTGTGTTGCTCCACGGTTGCCATGGTGAGGCCCTCTCTGCGAATGCAGGAGTGTGTGCGAGCGTGTGTGTAATGACCCAGCAGCTACGTACAATCACATTGGTGTAAACTACAGCCCTGAAGCCCGTGTTGGATGGTGGGTGTGATAGAATGTGTGAGTTTAAGGACACTAACCTTTAGCTTTGTATGTGTGTGTCTGTGAGAGAGAGAGCGAGAGAGAGAGAGAGAGAGAGAGAGAAGCTTGCACGTGTCTGCAACAGACGAAAAAACAAGCGCAATGGTGGTCAAGGTCACCAGTGGTTTCCCTCCTGTCACACTGTAGCACCTCGACCTGGGATCTATGGACACAGACGCACGCGCACTGACACACGCACACAGCTTACACAAGCTTGCTGTTTGCCCAGCACACAGGGGAGGGCAGAGAGAGCCGGGGGGGGGGGGCAGTTGACTGTTTATTTAAACAAGGTCAATGCGCACGCATATGCACACACACACAAGAGCGTTTACTGTATACTGCATGAGGGCTGTATATGGCATTGCTAGTCTCTCTCTCTGTTCCTCTCTCCCTCTCTCTCTGCCTCTCTCTTGCTGTGTGCTAAGCCTGATTACAACAAATGAGAGCCAAGCTTCCAACATGTTTATATGAAATGCACCTCCAGGGCAAGGCAGCATTAGACAAATCAAAAAAAGCCAGTTCACACAGTGCAAACTGCCTTGGATTGTTGTGTGTGCGTTTGTGCGTGTGTCTCCTCATTATGGCTGTCACTCTACTGAAAGAGTTCTTGTGCTGCACGTTTTTGTGCACCATATCTGACATCCCTTTTCTGTTGTGTCTGCCTGCCTCAATGTGTAGCAGCAGGTAATACCAGAGGGGCTCCTTATATTTGTGTGGGTGCAGTCAGCACTCAATTAAGCTGTTTAAATACGCACAAGGATACCTCAGCAAGCCAGAGAGGCTTTGGACTTAGATGTCTCCTAGCAACAGGTGTACCGATTATGGTCTGCAGCTAGTCCCAGAAGAATGGCTAAAAACAAGTAGACAGCCTAGCACAGGCAACGGACTATTACTGTAAAAAGATCAGGAGGGCAATCATATTATACAAATATTATATATACAAAAATGTAGAACCTTTTACAAATAACTTTCTGAATGTTGGTAACATTTAATCGTCCTTATCGTGTGATGTTTTTAAAGTATCATCAGCCCTGAGCTTCTGTCTTTGCACAGGAATACATGGGATTTCTCACAGAACCCTGAGCTACCAATCACGCCCGTTAAAACAATTCAATGTAAACATGGCCGTGATTTTTGGCCTTTGTTTGTCTGGCTAGTGTACATACAGAAAGTACAGGAGCAGGCTGCTATGCTGGTAAAGGCTTTATGATACCCATCTGTCTTTAGTCCCCTGATCAGCTGCTGCTCGACCCCCTCAAATCGGTCTTATTAGCATTAGCCGACACACTCTCAACACTCAGCACTCATCTTAGTACAAGTTAATGTGACGTAGGATTTAAAAGGAAAATCTACTGCTTAATATGTTGTGTGACGTTGCATAACAATAAATCCTTTAAACTAAATATATATATATATATAAATCTGACTGAGGTCTTCAAAGGGCTCGGTGTGTCTGGGGCCCAAAACCGCGAGTTAGAAGTCACTGGCCCTGAAACGGATTCTCAACTGAGCTATTAAATATGACACAGGCACGCTAAAGTATTCCTTGATACTGAGGCTGGCAGATAAGCAAACAGTAACTGAAGAACTGGGAAGATGTTGAAGGGAAAAAGTTCATGACAAAATTAAAACAATATTTCCCTGCCAATCAAAAAATTCAGTCAAAAGCACTTTTATGATCCTTTATGACTTCAAAACAAAATATCAATTGAACAATTCCATAATACAATAATAAAAACATTAATTTGAATAGAAATCCAATTTCAAAACAGAGCTTCAAGTCACAAAGCCAGTATCTCAGAGGTCGCTTGACCACAATCTGATCACTGAGACACCTGTTGGGACTCCCACCAAAAGGGAGTTGAGCAATAAAAGGCAATAAGAAACCAGGCAGTGGTGCCAACATGGCAGGAAAGAGACATCCTTGAGTTTGTAAACAAAGCTGGGGCTTATATAAAAGTTTTTCAATGCCTTTTTCATGTACAGATCAAACTGGTCTCCGCTGTGTGATAGTATAGGAGATTGGTGTGAATGTCAAAGTAGAGTATACAGACCTCTCAAGACTGCAACCAAAGGTCAGCCGAAAGAAGTCTACTTAGATCAATCAAATGCAGTCTGCAGGCAGAAACAAGGGGCCCAAGCAGCTGCTTTCTTTGACCAGCACCTCATGGCTTCAATGCAACAGTAACAGCACCGAGTTGATTTTGACAGTGATGGTCTATTCATGAAGTAAACTTTGACCAAAGCTAGCAGAGCACTTTAAGAAAGGGCAGGAGGGAAACCCGGATCCATGTCATAAAAGTGCCCTCAATCTCTCTAAAACAGCTGTGAAATGTAAAGGTGCACATACAACTAAATGTAAACTGTTACTGAGGGCTCCACCTGCAATACATGTCTACTTGTAGGCTACTGCACCACAACACAAATGCATGTGCCAAGAAATCCTATTTTGCATACTACAAAAAGGCCAAATGATGAATTCAAATATATCCAAAGACCAATAAAAATAAAAAAAAACACAGATTCTGTCTGATAACAAATACCAATGAAAAGGCCAGAAGAAAATAGCATCAACAGCACATGGAGAATAAATTCTAATAACTCAAAAGTCTTCAAACATCTTCAGATTTTAACATAAGTGAACTAGTTGTTGTCCGTTTTAGTGTTGCAATAGCTCAGACCTTACACCCAGCATGTCAAATCGTGTTGTTCTAATGACGCCAAACAGTACAAAGCAGTGTGTGTGTGTGTGTGTGTATCTCTGTGGGCAACAACAATAATGACATCATAGGGGTAAGAAATGACCTTTCAATGGTAGTTGTGATGCAAAGTGCATCACAAGGCTAAAGAGACCAACAATAGAGGACTGGATGTTTAGTAAATAAAGACTGCCTGTTAGACCTGCTGGACCAGTGCTGATACTATCACACAGCAGAGACCTGTTCACTTCATGTTGATCGTCAGCGTGTCTGGAGAGAATTTAGTGGCTCAGTCGTGGAGTCATCTTTTAACTGTGGTTACGGGCCCCAGACACAAGATGTAGGAGCCGTTAAGAAGTGCCGCCGCAGAAAATAAGCGCCAAAAAAGCCACTGAGGAGACCCCTTTGTAGAGCTCACGTCAGGATTATATATATATATATATATATATATATATATATATATATATATATATATATATATATGTGTGTGTGTGTGTACTAGACCATTTGCATCATTTTGTGAAATTGTCTACATTGTCTCTGCAACGTATATTAGTTGAATACAGAATGGTGTACTACTTAATGTAGTTTAATATCTTATATATCTTATAGTTCAATCAAGCCAGGGCTCTACAGATGTGTGCTTCTCCCGCTCTGTCCAGTTTGTTCATGTGGTCTTGAGACGTGCCTTTCAGCAGAAAAAGATTTCATTTTCACTTTCAGAACTTAGTGGCAGTTCTTGCAGCAGAGAAGGAACAGAGGGAACTCTTTCACTTTTTGCAACTATACAGTGCAAGTATTGTATGGCAATTTATAAGAAAAGAAAAAAGTGATTTGTAAACCCTGCTCATCTAAACCAAGTATGAGTAGAAGTAAACTAATCTTCTTTTATCTCTCTGATCACCACTTGTTCATTCTTGACCTAAAGAGCGATTAGCTATTATTGGAGTTGCGATAGATTCTTATCTTTGGCAAGATTTATGGCGACAAAAACAACTAAGTCGCTAAAATGAATCATGTAACTTTAAAGAATGAGAAGTTTGGAGTAAACAAACCAGAGTGTGCTTTCCTCGCACTACAATAAACCCAAATCCTCTACTATGACAACAAACCATGCCCTCTGGGGATGATGAATGAGGGCAAGCGAGGCAAACGCTCAGTTGAAAACATTTGACAGCTAAATTATGCATCGTCACATATGGCAGGATAGAATCTTGGTCTCACTGAGGTTGAAATGGTTAATGATTGCCCGCAGGGAGCCTGCGTGACTGAATGCATGAGGACGTTTAGGCTGTTTCTAGAGCAACAATTGGCAGTAATTTGGGCGTTGTGTTTCTTTTGGGAAATATTGTGTCCACAGCTGTTCGATTTTTGCCATTTAAAAAAAAAGTTGTATAACCTGGTTCATATGGAGCATAATGAGTGGTGACTAAGTTAGCCTAAGGACAAACCTTCCTATCTGTAGTCCCAAGCAATGACAACACATGTTCCACAAAACGAATAATAACAAAACAATTATGAATTATAACAATCATGCACAAACTAAGCTGTGTTTCCAGAGCATTTTACATGTCTACAATGTTAGAATATATTGCATTTTCAGTAACCTTTCCAAGAATTCTTATTTCTACTGATTTTTTTTAGACTAAACGCTTATTTAGTTCCACAAAACTTAACAAAGACAAGTAGACTAGATGCAACTGGGTGTGCGGAGGATATATCACAGTATGTGGCACTCCTATTGGCCCAATTGATCAGCTGACCAAACTGACAGTCTCAAGTCAGCCATGCTTGGCCTCAACAATACGGTCATGCTTTGTCTCTGAGGCCTTTTCCTACACACAAAAGAAGCTTGTCACTGTCTTATTGAAATATTAATGGGAACGGGGTCTCTCTTTGTTTCGCTCTCCACCCGACCCCCCCCCAGGCCGTTCACCTCGCCTCCCTGCCACAAACAGGTTGGCAGGCTGACCAATAACCGATCTATAGTCCAAAGATGCAGCTTTGGTCTTAGTGACAGCCATCGATGGATGACAGGTGGGTGGCAAAGTTCTTCCAACGTTTGAGAAGGGGCGTTAATTTAATCCTTCAACAAAGTCTTCCTGTGTAAACTGTCCCTCACATGCAGAGAGCAATTCCTGCAAATTGGAAAACAGTCTCAATCTCTCGGGAAGCCGTTTGCTTTAAATCAATCCTGACCATAGAGAGAAATATAATCCTCAGTATTGCGAAGACGTCGGTGCTCACATAGTGTTTAATTGGGCAGAAATCCAAAGTTAATATTGTGTAAAATAGATTTTAGTCATATTTAGGTGTGAGTGGCCAAAGGGTTTGTTACCTTGACGATGGGGTGTCCTCCCGACGCTGCTTTGACAGCTCCTCGGCTGCCCTCAGTCTCGTAGTGCGCTCGGTGGTGGGCTTTGGGTTGTACCTCTATCTTCAGGTCGTACTGGCCAAACTGGCTTGGAAGTGGCCAATCCAGTGGAGGCAGTGAAGATGTCCTGATGGGAGAATACCACCGCACACACACACACACACAACAGTAGATTAGAGCATAATATGATTAAAACATAACCTGTAGTATAAAAGAATCCTTTAGAGTAGAAAGGTGCGTGGTTGTATTAACTGGTACAAACTGACCTGGCGATTTAGATTGAATGCACATAATTGAATAAATTACAAAGAAAGGAAATTCTGAACAAGGCTAACCTTCCCTAAATGAAAACCAAAGCTCTCACACCTTCACAGAAAGCATATTTTAAAATGTTCTGCATACGTGTTCATCTAAGTGACGTCAAAGAGTGAGGTCAGGCAGGACAACCGCTCTTTCTGTGTCAAGGCTGTCTGAAAACATCCAACAGCCAAAAAATATGTATTTCCCTTTCATGGTCTGAGACAGCACAATGGGTGTAGCATGAGGGTATGCCAAGCGTCAAGTTATCCCCTTCAGACGATTACTCACTGGAATGCCCACATGCATTAATCCTGTTCTTAAACATTACACTTGTTATAAGTCAGGTTAAGACGTTATGGGTGAATCATCCTCAAAGGGGGTTTTCTTTGTGACTGTGTGGGTCAGTTAACGGAGTAGATGAATGTCTTGTCTTGTCTCTGTGTGTGTGTGTGTGTGTGTGTGTGTGTGTGTGTGTGTGTGTGTGTGTGTATATTATACAAGTGTATATTATTATGTGTAATGCATGGTATTGTGTGTTTTAACTGTCTGGCTTTTTTCATCCATGTAGGAAATACCAAATGGCGTTTGGCCACATTTCAAAACACTCCGGAGGTAAACTGTTTTTAATGTGTGTTTAAAAATTTACATAAAATGGTTCATCCACAGTTTGGGTTATGTGGGTTGGGTTCTTTTTTTTCTCAGATTAATGGTTTACTCTAGTGTTGTATTCTCCCTAATACTACAGAACAGTTTAACTTGAAGAGGTATTTCAAATCTAGTTAAAGGCACATTGTCAACCTTTGTTGCGTCCCAACTGTGTACACATTAATCCTTCATGTTCCAAGAGGCAGCACCAGTTAGACTGTATGTGTGTCATCCAGGTGTTTGTCTGGCAGCAGTTACAAAGTGACATTGTTTTCTCTGAGCACAGCTACATACACACGCGTAAATCAAACTGCATCTCTGCGCGTCGGTCTCTATTTTGATGTATGTTAGGCCTGAGTCAGTGAGTCGACTGCAGCTGCGAGTAAATGCTTCCTCACGGGCTAAAAAGAAGGCGACCTGCGCCGCACACTGCTCTCCACTGTAGGCTCTTTGTGCACAGCGCGGCCTGTCACACGGTGCCATACACTTTCATTTGGTTCCAACCGAGACGATACAGGCTCCGAGCATGCACACACGCCAAGTCCAAATCGCATGATGGATCTTCGACAGTACGGAGAATTGTTTGGGGAAAGATTGTAAAGTTTTAGCCAGCATGGCTGACTACTTTAATTCTTCCCTTTCCAAGGAGCCGTCAAGAGCTGGCTTCACACGGACCGATCTGATCAAGACCGAACGTAAGACATGCGAGTCAGGCTTTCAGCCTCATGAACCACCTTACAGACTGGAAGCGAATCCAAAGAAAAGACTGCATTTTGGAATTTGTCTTTCAGGTTCTGAGCGGCCAAATGCGGCCTTGTGGTTGAAAAAAAATCAAGCCCAGCTAAATTGAATAGGTGTGACACACAAATGACAAAACGTTGACTAAAAAATAGTTGTAACTTTAATCTGGCTAACTTGAGCAAATCACACAGTATGTATACATATGCCACCAACATATCCTGCTTTATAACCACTGTACGGTTAACTACTAGTGACTGTGATGATGATTCATGATCAGCTAAATCCTTTTAAGTTTTAAGATTTTCAAAGTAAGGTTTCCTACACGAGTGCCATAGAGGCATCCTAATCCTTGTGTTTTCCCTCCCGATGGCCGTGACATAACCACCCAGGAAGTGCGGGTTTGCATGGCTGCCACGGTAACCGGAGCAGAGGAGGACACGGGAAATTTGAGCTTTGTGACGGCACAGAGCCGAAAGCGGTGTACTTGGTCCTGACACGGAGCGTAACCTTTCTCAAATGTCTGAGGCCTGGTGTTCGCGTCTTTGTTTCAGCTTTACATACGGTACTTTTTTTTCTCATGGTAGCTAACTCATAGGACTGCCATTAACGTCTCATTGTAGACAGCTCGGCCAAAAGGAGTGAACATAATCTCAGAAGTAATGGTGTGAACCTCAACAACCTCTAGCCAACTAACCCAAAATCCCACCGATCCACCTGGGCCATGTGTCCAAAACAGCACAAACACATATGAGTCAGACAGACAACTCAACAAGCATCCAGGGGGAGGGGGGGTGGATGTGTTAGTCGGGAAAACGGGGTAGTCACTCTGCTGCTCTCTGCCCCGCTGCTGCGAGCACCACACGGACTTATTCGCGACACATTAATGTCAGTGTGGACCTGCCATGCATGGAAAAATAACAAAAAATATAAAATTATAATTAAATTATTTGCATTTTTTTTAAACTGCACACTTTTTCAGGGCGGGGGAGCTGTTATAATGGTTGGGGAAACACTGGTGACTCACCATGACCCTGTTACCCCGACCTGTTATTGTCTGGAGAATGTTTTAGGTCGATGTGAGAGATCATTTGTGTTATGTCTATGCATCTGTTTGTGTATGTATCTGTGGGTGTGTGTGCGCCGTGGCCCCCTTGCCATATGTGCCCTGTGCTGATTTACAGCATTAGGAGCCAGTGCACACAAACAAAGGCATGTCTTCATCTGCTGCACACATTGGAGAACAGACAGCCAACACCTCTCCTAAAAAACCCAGAGATAGCGTATTGAAAACGCCCATCGCTCTATAAATGTGGAGATTGTGTGTTTGTGTTCCTCTCTGGACTCTAATAAACATGTATTGCTATACAATGTTTTAAACAGATTTATACTGCTGATACAGAGCTTAAAGTTACTGAACATTGATCAGCAGATCTCTTATTCATCCGATGCGCCGTTTGAAATAAATGTATTGCAGAGCAATAATAATTTTAATAAAGGGTTGCCGACCTTTATTACACCTCACAACTCTATAAAAACATTTACCACTAAGGTCTATTGTCTATTAGCCTTGACGGAGTACTTTTACGATTGCTAACAACAATGCCTTGCCAAGAAGTGGTTTGCATGTATATTTGACACAAATAAGAGGCACCTGTTTTTGAATGTCAGATCCTGTAAAAGCATTTTTCACTAATGGTCGTCGCCACGACTTTCTCTAGTACAAACAGGAAGTAGAAAAGAACAAATGGATTGCAACAGAAAACCAGTTGAGAAAGCCCTCACTGACGTTTAAACGGATAAAAACATTTGAATTTTCGTATCACTTCCTCTCCATTGAGTCCTCCCCATTTGCATGAGCACTTTGATTAAACCTGATACGGTGACTGCATCTATCAGATGGAGCTGGATTTTTTTTTTAAATGGTTAAAACTTCCAGTATAAATATTCAACTGTTATTTTCTCCAGATAATTACCTGAATATAGGTGTATGACCAGGTTTGGGTTTATTCCACGAAAAGTGAGAGGGCACTGAAAGGAACTGTTCCCCGGGCCCATCTTTTTTCAGGCTGTGCAAGCCGTCGTCTGAAGGAGAGTCCAGATTAGGAGACATATTTCCTTGGTCATGTGGCCCCAGCTCCCCTTTCCCGGTCTGCATGGACGTTCTGTCTTGTGAGGTCTTCCTTGTCTTGGATGGGATGTCCGCCTCGGATGGGCAACACTGGAAGGGTGACACCGAAGGACTGCCCGACCAGGTGTCCTCTGTCACGCTGCCCCTCGGTGAAGGTCCCGGTGTGGGCGTGGGCGAGTGGTGAGGCGACAACGAGCCGGGGTAGCAGATGTCGGCGCTGGAGTGCCGCCGCTTGCCGCAGGGTGAGGTGGGACGCGAGGACGGCCTGGAAGGGGGTCGCGGGCTCAGCCAGTTTTCGTCAGTGACGCTGGTGCGCGGCGAGTGACAGGGGGACTGGCGGGGCGACAGGCTGATGGAGTGCACGAAGGCGGGGTGCTGGTGCTGCCAGTGGGGCTGCTCCTCTAGAACCCCGCCGCCGGTTTGCGGGGAGACACAGCCGGGGGAGGTGAGAGGGGAGCCTAGGGTGAAGCGGGCCGCGGCTTCGTTGAGCTCCGAGTCGACGTCGTCGTAGACGTGTGAGAACGATTCGCAAGAGGAGGCGTCGGAGAACCAGCTCCTGGAGGAGAGGCTGCTGCACGGACTCGGGCTGAGCGAAGAGTCCCGGTACGAGTGGTCCAGGGGCAAATAAAGGTGGTCTCTGGACAGGGGCCTATCGCAGTGGTAGTCCCCGTCGGGACCATTGGCTCTCAGATCATCGTCATTGGCGTCCATCTCCTGCTGGCAGCTGGGGGAGATGGAGGTGATCTGGATACTTGGGCACTCAAAGGCCTTTGGCGCTTCCAAGGGAGCAGAGGGCAGCAGAGGGGAGCCTCCATACTTGGAGTCATGGGCCCCGTAGCTCGGAAGCTCGGAGCTTGGTTTGTGGGAGTGATGGCGCTGGGAGGTGTTGATGATCTGGGAGTGGGACTGCATGCCATGACGAGGCAGGCCGATAGACTGGTGGTTGGTGACCATAGACTGGGGCTGGCCCATATTTAAGATGTAAAACGACGTGTTGTCATCGGGCTCCAAATCTAGGAGAAGAAAACAAAGGGAAGATTAAGAAGGTCATTTTCTTATTAGTGGTAATTTCTTAATTTCTTGTTTAGTTTGACTGCATTGAGTTAATGACAAAGCAAATTGCAAATGATTCTAAGCAGCAACATCCAGATCAAGTCGATTAGAAGCTTATTTTGGTTATACATACTTTGAAAATAGTTTTCAGAGTTTAATCATGGTTAATCACTGTTATGTCACAGCTACTGAAGCCAAATTCCAGGGAGAGCTACCTTGCATTGTAGTGGCACAGCTAAAGTTGCGTTTTCATCACACAAAAGCACTAGGAGGCAGAGTGGATACATCGCTTTAATCCCCACCCCAGTTTAAATCAGTCCAGAGTATGGCAGCCAGGAACCAACTGTAAAAACATATATAATAACAAGTTTCCTGTAGCTTTTGTTTGCTCTTCAATCCAGCAAAAAAAGCCAACTCAAAAGCGGAAGAAGAAGATGAAAGCCTATTTAAGCATATTTGTGTATTACTGGTTAGGTTGCTGTATATTTGTAGGGCTCAAGCACAATACTGGGCTGTGAAATCTGTTTTAAAAGGGATAAGCAGGGAAGCTGTAATAGGTCATTATAATAAGTCAACCTGCTGATGCTACATTCCACCCACGATTAATGTGTCCGTCCCCACCAGGACTACTTGTGAGTACAAAATTCAAAATATTTGATTAGAGACCTATATATTGAGCAGTTGGGTTTGGGGTTGCGCTTGCGAATGAGCCCAGTTTCAGGAAATTAGAGGCCAGAGTGTTGCTGGGTAGCGGTCAGTTATACAGGCATTGTTCCAAGAGGGATAACCAATGAACGGCACTACTCAGGAAACAAATTCACACAGCGGTGCGTGCTGTCTGCTGTCATCACAGCTAGCGTGGGCAGGCTATTTATACCAAAGGTCAACACACACACACACACACACACACAAACAAACAAATAGACAAGAGCCCACTGTACGCATTGGCACTACTCTGTTAGAGGTTATTGATATATCTAAACTGGATACGCTCTGTTGCTCCCAGTGGGAGTAACCCAATGTTTGACATTTGGAACTTCATTGCACTTGCAGACATTTTCACATTAGAATTGCATTAGGAAAAATAACGAGTGTGTGTGTGTGTGTGTGTGTGTGTGTATGTATATATATATATGTATATGTTTTTTCCCACAACATATAACCCATTTTGAATTTTGAAAGAATAATTTAACATCAAGCTTCCTGTCATGTCCTGAGTTCAGTCTTTAAGCTATGATAAATCCAACTTCTGTTTTCTAAAGAAAAAAGAAAAGAGAGATGATTAATATCTTTTAAATATCCAGAAATTGCAAAACTACCGAGTTACAAATGTAGGCCAAAGAGTGAACATTCATTGAATAATTAGCTCAGCTAAAACAATAGTGTGGCTGGCGCAGGAGAGTACTGTAAGATCAAGATACTCCCCATATTCCCTAAATGTTTCTACCAGCCTCAAAATAGGAGCCTATTGTTTACATTCAAAATATTTCATCTCTCAAGCACAGTACGATAAATAGGCCACAGCTCGGTAGTCCGTTCATTCGAGCTCCCGTATTTGTCTCCTCACTCTCCAACAGCAGCGGCAGCAGCACCAAGCTTTATTTAGAGCGGCTCGGCCCGCCGGTCACAAGACCAGCAACAGATCCTCTGACTGACGGACCGGGAGCAGCGGAGGGACGACGAGAGTCCTCCACGTTGAAAGCAAAAACTGTGATCGCCTGATTTGGGAAATAACATGAATGTAGTGCCGGCCTCTTTGTAATAAATATATACATGGTTTCAATAAAATTAAATTGAGATTTAAAAAGCATTATAATGAATCAAATTTGAAACAATTTGACTGGGAAGGAAAATAATGAACACCAACACATTGCATTCATTTGCTCTATTAAAAGCATCCGGCATCATATAATACCAGGTCATTACTACTTTTGGGTAAAATACACAGTTTAAAACACATGTGTGGGAAAGTCGTTGACTTTGTATTCGGTATCTGTGTAATGAGAGCAGTAACTCTACTCAGGAGTGAGTCGGGATTCTTATTTGGTGAGTGCAAAGACGAAACATCTGCTTTTCTATTTTGGCACTTACACACTGTGAAGAGAAGTCAGCATTACCTGGCCCTTTCTTCTCCCTGAGATAAGATTCGCCTGCTCCTTAAAACCCACCACTGTGAGCAAAGGGGTGGGTGGTCAGTGCCAAACACCAGTCACCTTAGGACAAGAGGTCAGAGAGGAGTACTACTTTTGTTTGTTTCCTCACTGGCCCTGGATGCAAGGCCTTACACTGTTCCTGAAAGCCTCCTCGGGTATCCATACATCAGACAGACAATCTGGTTAAATAAAGATCTATAAGAGGCTTTGCTGTACTTAAGATAATAATAGCTCCGCCTCACTGGGAGATGCTTCAGTGAAGCGCATCACTGTGGGTGACACTGCAGAGAGACCGCTGTGTTGTCGTGGCCGGACCCGCGGGTGAGGTCACAACGCCTTGGGGGAGTCTTTGTTCCTCCCCTCCTCCCTATACTCTCTCACTGCAGTGTCTCCTGTGACCAGGCTGTGACACAAAGGGCCACATTTTGGGAAAAACCCAGCATAGTACTGAGAGTGAACAGGAGTTATATCTCCCAGAGAAGCTGCCAGTTGAGAAGCTCACCGCTGTGGTGCGCCTTCAATCTCTCAGTCGACCTCTCACCATGAGTGTGTGTACATGCACGGGTCTGAAAGTGTGGATGGTGTGTGAATGTGTGTTTGTTCCTTTGTCCCTGTGGTTGCTTCTGTGCCTTCCTGTGTCTTTTTGCATTTAACGTAGGTGCGTGTGTACCCTTGTGCACATGTATGTGCGCATAGCCAAACACCTATTAGGGTTTTAGGTTACCCACTAGCTGCAGCACCATGTGTTGCTGCAGCTAGTGGGTAACCGTAGTTAGGGTTCCCTTTGTGGTGGGCATGCAGGTTGATTAGAGCCGGCTCTGCTTACATCCTAAGTGCAGAAGGCTTTGTGTTCAGCCCGGTCTCCTCTTTCAGCCCTCCTCAAGGGCTGCCGACCCACAGACCAGATCAGCAAAGATACCGACACGTCACTTACAGAGTAGGATCAAATGTATTCGCCTCAGATAAACAATCAATTAAAAAACAATGAAAAGTGTCAATTTTTTTTTCATAAATTATTTTAAACGGTTCTGGAGCACCCTTCCTACGGTCGACAAGCTTTTGTTTCTACAAATGCATCGGCTGCTACAGACTGTCAGTGTCAGTGTCACAGTGTCTTAGGGATACATCAATCCAACATTTTCTTTCATGATAAAACCATGCACACTTCGCCCGTGTGGAAACAAGGAAGAATACACTTGTGCATGCCTAGGCCTGTCTGTTTTCTGTTTAGATCTGCCAGTCACTCCTCTCACGCATGCTCACTCACAGTGTCCTTGCTGTCAATCATGATATCATTTGTTCTAATCAGCTAGTCTCTTCTATTCAATAGCGCGCCGCCACACTAGTAAATTGTTAGCCTATCATCTTGCTGCCGTCTACTTTCTAAAGCGATCATGTGCGGTCATGTTCTTCCACCTAGCCTGCTCTGTCCGATCTTTGCAGATCGATCAGCTTCATCATCTCATACTTCTATGAGCCTTTGCAGCTCATGTCATCTGTGCAAGTTTTGCATAACTTAAAACCCCAGCAAGGATATCTGTGACACACAAAACGTGACTATGAATAAAAAGCAAAATCGGGAAATTGATGAGGTGAGTGACCATTGATCAATACATGGAATGATTAATGAAAATTCAACAATGACCCCTTTTCAGGGTCTTAAAAACCTTAGGTGAAAATTGTATTTCCGTTGATACAGATATTTCCAGTGATTCCCAACACAGCCCACAAAAGTAAATTCAATTCCTTCCTCTTGGGTTTTCCAAGAACTGGGGCTGGCTGGTCGCCTACGTTTCTAAACACAGAGCTTGTGACGCACATGCACAAGCGTATTGTAGGGGTTGGCCTACACCTGTGGCTGTAAAAAGGCAATGAAGACAGCGGCAGACTCCATTTCACCCAAGTTATAAGGGACACCGAGCCGTGTTACTGCCCTGTCTTAATGTTATGTTAGGGTTGCCTCAAAAAGCCTTCCTGTGCCGTCACATAAGACTTAGCAGCCAGCAGAGGCTTAACAATGGCAGCCTAAGCCAATGTTAACATATGCCGGCAGCTAAATTAAGCTCCTAATTAACAATCTCATGCCGAGATAACATTATGGGATAAACATAGAGTGCCAAGTAACCACCTGAACTAAATAGCCACCAACGCAGATCCCTTTCAAACACATTGCTAATTAGTACCTATAATTTGATCCTAAAAATGGGCTGGTTTTAAATGGCATTTCTAGTTTATGAACATTTAATAGTGACATTAACGGGTTAAAAATAAACAAAAAAACTTAAAATACTTTTTTTTACATTAAAATGTCTTAAAATGAGATTGAAAAGAGTGCCCATGTTGTGAATGCCTGAGATCCTCACACATGGAGTTCCACAGGCTGGCACTAGTGGTTATAGAAGGGTCGCTAAATTAAGAAAAACACCAGATAATGCAAGACGTGTCTGTCACTCAAGTTCCTCTCAAGCATTGAGCTAAACATCCACAACTCAGTGTCTTTAGCTCATGAGGATCACGTAACATGTAGTTGTCAGATATGTCCCAAACTAAACTAGCGGTACAAAGCTACGGCTGATAAATATTAGGGCTGCACCCTTTACATTTTGATCTTAGTTTACTAACACCTATTTAGTTGTTTTCATGGCACGTCTCTAGAAAACACAAGTTTCAAAGTGGTCATTTTGGTGTAATAGGTTGTGGAGAAACTCAGTTAAATAAACTGATCTTACATTGCATGAGTGTTGACTAAAGAGAATTTCATTGGTCGGGGACAGCCCTAATTGAAATGTTGTGGTCTACCAGCCATCCATTAAGAGCTAATCTCAACAATAGAAATAAAACCAGATCCTCCAAATATATTTCTGGTATAACTGATAATAGTTGCTAGTGCATCTGCAAATTGAATTCAGCAATGTATCTGGCACTTACAGGCCCAGTGAAAGGACTCATCTTTATGTCCATCTAACAAACTGGGCAACGCCTCATCAACAAAACTGGTTTGAGATAAAACATTGTGGGAAACTCAGTGAACGCAGACAAAGATTGCGCTGATTTCACCGTTTGTACTAGTTTAGTGCTTTTCTAGTCCTACGACCAGTCAAACACTTCATGCCATTCATACACATTCATACGTTGGTTGACAAAGCCTACAGGAACAATGTGGGGTTAAATGTCTTGGACTGACATGGACTAACAGAGCCAGGGATTAAACCCCACCGGGAAGACGACCCGCTCCTCCACTAAGCCAGTTGCCATGTAAACACACAGCCAGAGTTTTCGAGTAACTAGGTCAAAATGCATGCTGCAACCACCATGGTTTCGCTTAACAACCCTTTACCATTTAAAGGACAATGACCAGGATGCTTCGTTTATGTATTGATTGTCAGTAAGGGAGAGCTACAGCACGTTGCAACGTTGGCTTTAAGGCCGAACACTAGCTGCGTGATGGCCCGCAATAACCCAGAGCAGATAACATCTGCAACAGGGGCTACTGCTAGCAGGGGTGACATTTAAACAATCTGTCAGTGGCTGACAGTGCATGAGAAAAAAGTCACACTGGGGGAGGGAGCTGCAAAGCAAGGGGGAGAGGGAGGCACAGTGAGAGAAAACGAGAGAGACAAAAAAGGTGTTTGAGAGAGAAATACAGAGCGGGGAGTATAGATATATGGTCTATACTTATACTTATAGCGCTTTTCTAGTCTTCCAACCTCAAAGCGCTTTAACACTACATGACATCATTCACCCATTCATACACTAATGGCAGGACCTACCATACACAGTGGCACCTGCCCATCAGTAACTAACATTCACACACTGTAGTCACAGCATTGCTGGGATTAAGTGTCTTGCCCAAGGACACATCAACATGCAGGTAAGACCTGCCTGGGATCAAACCGCCAACCCTCTAATTGGAAGACGACCGCGCTCTCCACTCACCCACAAGTGTGTCAACTAATATCCTCAAAGCAAGTTTGTAACAAATCCTACCGATTATGACACTGTATATATTATTTTCCAGAATACTGACACGTGCGCAGGCTCGCTCGCACCAGCAGACAGCGAGCGTGTGTCCATTCGCAGCGACTACTGCACCCCTGCTGCCTTTTCGTCCGGTCTGTTCACCAGACGACTAAACCCCCCCTCCCCTCGTCGGCAGGTCCGTTCGCCCCCGCAAGGTTTGCTCGGGCAGCAGGTGAATGGATAAGGAGGATCTGTTAGGGTGGTGAAAAGATATGCAGTGTCTTCAAGTAACGGGACCATCTGCTCTGGTCGGGGGAGAGCCTCACAGCACTTCTGCAACCTTTTATCATTGTCATCAGGCATCCACAACAGAAGAAAAACAGACAGGAAATAATAAAGGAAAAAAAAACAAGAGTATTAGGCGATTTGCCCTGCCAAAAAATTAATGAAAGTGAAAAAAGTAGGAAAAGCCTTGCTTTATTTTTTGATCATACATGTTGATTAGAACGAGATGACTAGAATAAGTTAACTATCGTGATCAGCAGGTTCATATTCATACAACCTCTATCCACAATTAGTGTGCCCTTTACGCCCAGCTGTCAAAGTCCACATGGTCCACATTCCGGTTTTGACCCATGTAGTAGGTTCCACTCAAACCCCTCTGTCCCATCACTTCCTTCACAATCAAACGAATGCATCACAAGTTTAAAAATGAGTAACTAAAGTTACTCCATTTAGATACTCGAGTATCCCATTTAAAAACCCCTTTTATTCCCTACCAATCATCGTTTCTTCTGGGGGCGGGCGTGCAGAACAGCGCTTGGTCGAAGTGCCAATCCCGAGCCAGACCTTGACTGAAAAAAGGCATTGACAGGTAGCCTAAATTAAAATATGATTCAAAACCAAACTAATCCCGGCATAGTGAGCCTTGCCTCCTAGTAAAAGGTGGAGTGAGAGAGAAAAAAATGAAACCAGATGCAGGAGTTCAACAGCTTTCTCTCTGGTGTAATGCAGCCTTCGACATGTTGATACAGCGCAGCCAGCGGTAGCTTCAGTTACACTAAATTTAAACTAGACAGATGCCACACATAGTTACTCATGCCTCGCCCCGGCAAACAAACGTCTCATTCATCACACTGGGTGCTGGGACCTCTTCAGGCCAGTGGGGTTAGGAGGCAACCCACATGGTGATCCGCTCCACATGGGGACGTCATGCACGGGCGTATGACCCTTGACCCGTCTCACTTTCACAATTTCATAAAAATATCAGAACCAGTAGGTCCACAAACTCTCCTTTGTGATACAGGAAGGCCTCAATTTGCAACGTCTACATTGGCTTGTGTAACAGGAAGACTCCACTTGCCTTTTTCCTCTTTTTTTATTAACCTATATATAGGGGGTCAATGTCTAATATCAGGCTTCAGAATCAAGAAAAAAAGGGACCAGAGCTTACTGCAGATTATCAAAGTGGGAGTCACGTACGGTGAATACAACATGAAATAATATTATAAATATATAACATCAGCAGAGATGGAAGATCTAAAGAAATAAAACTGTCTCAATGAAAAATGTTTTAAGTTATTTTATGGAAAATGTATTGTAGACAGACTTCAGGAAAACCTGTTAGAACAGCTGCTTGTATGAGTAGTGGCTCCCGCCCCATAACATTAAAGTCCAAAGACACACACACACACACACACACACACACACACCTGGCCAGAGTTCGGGAGTGCCAACACACTCACCTGGCGATGTGGCGCACAGCATTCTTCTGCTCGTCTCGTCGAAGAGATCGCAAAGTGCTCGAGCAGTGGAAAGCAGACGGCTGCAGACGTGCTGGGACGTGAGGGGTTCTCCTGATCTGAAGTACAAACGAGTCACTAGAACCTGCCGCCTGCCCTCTGCCACTCTCTTTGGGAGCTCAAAATAGTCCACCATGAGAGCGATGTAATTTCAGTCTTTCCCACGACAAGGACTGAGAGGGCCGCGCTCTTGTCCAGAGAATCGGAGCAATGACAACAACATCGACAAGGGCAAAACGTCTTTCTGTCTCTCTCCGCTAGCTGCTCTCAGTTTGATCCTTTCGTTCAAAATATCCCACGACAAGTCTTCATTTCCAAACGAGACAAAGACAATGGCGATTGCACAGGTACAAGAAATGTCCCAGCCCGTTAAGAGAAAAAAGTCAAACTCGACTAGTCACTAAGTGGCTGTGGTGACATCTGGAGATTTCATTAGGCTAGATCAGTCTCTCTGATGTCACTGGTGGTCTCCTTCACATCCTGAGAAGGCATTGAGACAAGAAAGAAGCCTCGGTCCTCCCGATGGTGGCTTAACTGTTCTGTGCTGGTATGGCGGCAACCGAAAAACCACACAAACAACAAAAAAACTGACGAAAAAGTAAATATGTGAAAAAGCAAACCGAAAGGCCCCCTCTGCTCTGGTTCCACCACAGCCGTCTGAACCCCACACGGCTTGTCTGGGCACAAAGCCAGACACCTTCACTTTGGATCTACTACTCTGCCCCCCATAAAGGGCACATCTTCCCTATACGCCCTGAGCCGAGTTGCAAATGCACAGTATCTATCGGGCACTTGCATGAAAACTATTACTGCCTAAAATAGTTCAGCTGAAGCGGGCATTTTCATTTTAAACTTATGTCTTTGTTATTTGATAACACTAATAAATAAAGCAACTTGTACAGGAGCAGGTAAAAATAAAGTTGGGCGAGTTGACTCTTGATAGTTATCAAAACTATTAACATTAAATGCGCCATTACTTGAGATGAACAGAAGCAGCTCAAAGGAGCTCAAACTGGGAGAACTGCCCCTTGCGTTCAATTTGAACATTTGAAAACTTAAGTTAATGTTTTGGACAAAGTGAAGTTCCCGGTGAGTGTCTCTTTTTTTAGTTTTCATGAGTTGTTAAGTTAGGGGAAATCGTCCTTTGGCTGTTTGTGGCTAAAAGAGAAGGGCTAAAAAAAGAACTGCACAGTGATTCAAACGGATGACAATCAGTTCACTTCTTAGCTTCTTCAGAATAATCAGGGGAAAACCCTTACAGTAAGCTTTCCCAATGCCTCTGAATACAACAGTGGAATATTTTACCTCAAAGAGATGTCTGTTTCCCAAGCAACAAAAAAACACTCAGAGAGAGAGCAAGAAAAAAGGAGGACACAGACACTCAAAGGACAGACAAAGTTGAGAACAGGGCATTACGCACTGTACCACACCATTACACAGTTTTAATCCCATTCACATCAGTCAGCATGTAGAAACACTCAAAGACCGGGGAGGGACTAGTGTTCACTATTCAGGTCCATTAAACAATAAGATGTCTAAAACAAAGATGTAGAGGACATTTGTCATAAACATAAGCAACCAGTAGTATAACAGCCACATTTTGGAAATGTACATAATTGTGACATTTTGTAATGTTCTGCTAAAAGGAGATAAAGAACTGTTGCACTGGTCATGGCCTCCCTTTTTTTACAACATTATTTCAAGCAGCATTGACCAATAAGAACTTGAGTGGACTTTCACAGTAGAAGTTCTGCAGGTTGTTTTAAAAATAAGCCCCGACTTGATCCTTGCCTCCAGAGAAGGAGACAGACTCAGGAGTGTGCACCTTCCTTTAACTCTGGCTGTGTGATCCTGTAATATTCTAACGTAATTCATTTGGACGAGCAGCCTCCTCTTGGGCCACTTTATAGTTCGGACCAGATTAAAACCACTTGCACAGTGGTGCATATATTCCGACAATTATTCCAACAGCAGATTTTTCCCCTTGTCCCATATCCAAATCAAACTTCTCTTTAATAGAAGGAAAAATGTATTCAAGATTGCACATGTCGAACCTTCACAGAGTCATTTATTTCCAGAGTTCCAGAAAATAAAAACACTGAGCTTAAGAATTCCCTTGTTCCGATGGTCATGAGCCAAAGACAGAAACCAATGAAGAAGCTAAACTTACAATATATGCAAATGCCTATGATTGATTAATTAATTAGTGGGCTGTAATTGGCTAATGAGCTTTCTTATATCCTCTATCCTTCAGCCTTTGTAAGATGTACTGTCTAAGTAGTACTATAGATTATCACATTTGAACTGAATGAACAACCACACGTGAAAAAGAAGCAACAACCAATACACGGTCACCTCCGCTGCTTCCAAAATGTTTTATTTGCCTGCTGTACCAGAGTGTGGTTCCACCAAATGTTGTTTTGTCATAGTGATGCTGTGGGCAGACATCAGAAAACCCTTGGTTGGTTGGTTACCCTTATTGGTATTGGTTAACAATCTTTTTCATTTGCATGTCATGATTAATGAAACAAGCATAAATTGTCATTCTGATGCCTCGTGGGGGGAAACCTGCCCACTGTCAATCAACTCGACCCTTCCTTTACAGACATTAGGCTTCAACAAGAACCGCCAAGTATGGCTTGAATGAAAACTCATACTTATGAAGCTGTTCAAAAGGGTTACTTCATCCACATCAAATATGATAGATACACCCATCATACGATTTCAAGCAATTTTTGAAAGATCTAGCTCTTAATGGTTAATTGAAATATAATGGATAATGGATTTGTATGTCAAACAATAACATCAATGTTTTACAGTGTCAGATACTTAAAGCAACTACTTAAGGCAGTTTTTTTTCTTTACAAAAATTTTGTTTGTCTTTGCTAACTAGAAGTATTTATCTCATGCATGAATTAAATAGCAGTTTGATAAGTAGTCATATTTAAATTTGCTTGTTCACTTCACTGCATCTATAATACACTTTGAGTAAGTGAAATATTGAAATACTGTGTGACTCGGCTTTGTCATCAACTTAACTTGAAATTAGCTGGTTGCATGTGGAAATCCATTCCTTATGCAAAGAAATACTCATCTCTGGTGCATAGAGCACCAGCGAACAGGCTACACACTTTTATATGTATTCTCAGATATCACGCCTATATGGGAATCAAGAATGGGCCTTATAGAAGTCAGAGCCATTTCACCTCCATTGTGCACCCTCTCCTCTTGAAACGTACAGTACCCGTCAAATGTCTGGACACACATTTGACGGGTACTGTACCTTAAAGTCTTTTCTTGGTGTTGGGATTAGCTTTAATGTGCACAAATATACAAAAAAATATATAGATACATATATATACATATATATAATATATATATATGTGTATTTACTTTACAAGTTTATGCTTGGATTTTTTTTCCTTTTTCTTACTCTGTAGAAGTAAAACTGAATAGAATAAGGCTCATAAAACTGTAATTCATAGTGCATGAACACAGCATAGGAAAATCAGTTGTTCAATTGTTATTGTTGTGCATAACTCTTAGACTATCCTATGTCTTTACATCAACTTAAACACATCTTACTTTTTGCACAAATTAATTATAAAGGTTATTATAAAGTAATGTTACACGTACAAAACTATGCTCACAGTAAATTAACACACCAGGTTATTAAAACATTGCTACAACAGATCTACTTATTTTACTACACGCTGGTTAAGCTGTTGACGACATTAGCACAGCTCATTGTAACGGTTGCAGCCACACGTCTACACGGCGTCCACGTTTACAGCAGAGTCACCACCGTAGGAGGCATTTACAACTTTTAACTGACCCCATAGTCATCTGGCATATGGCATTAGCTGCACTTGTGCTAACCTGCTAGCATGTCGAGCTAGTGACAGCTGGCGGCGCGGACAGTAGCTGGGCGACCACGATAGAAAGCTTGATATTTTAACTTCTCCGTTTCTCCAAATAAAAAGAAGAAGAAAAAAAAAGACCTGCCTAATAACCTCGGTTCCTCTTTTACAGGAAGATCACACACGCACACGCAGTGTCACGGTTTCGGTATAAAGCTGCTAAAATGAAGAAAGCGGTCATTTTACCAAGGTTGGTTAGGTGAGTAACTTCGGCGTTTACCTGGCGCACGCGGGGAAAGCCACTGACCTGCGGGGCCTAACGGCTGCTGCTGCCCGTCCTCACCGAAAATCAGTCGGAAGTCCAGCTCCTCATTCCCGGGGCAGTTGGCGGTCGTCATCGGGTTTGACAGCTCGGGTTTAAACCCGCCGACTCGACCGTCGACCGCTGGAGCAATTTATGCTCTCCTCTAACGTCACAGCATTTACCGACTGCAGCGGCGCCGAACTTCAAACTTTTATTTAGTTGGACTCAAAGGCGTCGCTCAAACGCGGCTCGACAGGGTCCAACACATACGAGCCGTTAGCCCCTCGTCCTCCGGCAGTTTGACGGGCGAAATGTGGGCTTCAACTTGAGAGAAAGTCGTCTGCGCCCTCTCCTCCCCCTGCGTCCCTCCGTCTCTCGCCGTGTCTCTCTGTCAGCCGGACGCGAAGCGCTTTCTCTGCCAGTCAGAGTTTAACGTCCAGTGTGAAGCTGATGAATTGTCCGTTTAATTGTCCCACTTTGGTGTCTCTCTGTCTCTCTGTCTCTCTCTCTCTGTCCTCCTGTCTTTTCCGCTCATTCCGGAGCTCCGATCCCAACTTTTACTAATCCCGCGTGACAGGGCTGTTCCAGCGATGACGTCAGCAGACACAACACAACACGGGCATGCACACGCGGGCACACGCGGACACGCGCACACACACACACACACACACACACGCACACACCTGCACGCAAAAGCACACAACTACTAAGCTATTGAGTTAACGAACGGTTTTATGAAAGACAAGTTACAGGCAAGTTCTTGTCCAGCTTGAAGCCAATAAATACAGATACAATTGGCTATGGATTTTTCGTGACCTAAAATGCATTCAAAATAAATTATGTAAATTATATGTGTGTGTATGTAAATTACATTAATTGTAATTTGTGTATATATACACACTAGATTTTCTATTTTACACTGTATAATGTGTTATTACTTTGTAAATAAGGGGTTTTGGCGAAACAAAGTGTACTAACATTTAAAATTGATAGCAAACCTTTTGACCTTGCAACCAGCAGGTATTAAAGCCACTTTGCTCTATTTAATTGGCCCTCTATTTTCATCCACCCCCCCCCCCCCCCCCATCACACTGCATGCAATTGCACCCGGCTTTCAACACTACCAAGATTGGTAAATCTAATGACATGATGCACTTTCCCACTTCAACTGTTCTGTAGATGTAGATATGTATTGCAGCCTAAGTAACGCATCACTTATGGTCATTGAGTGGAAAAAAAGCTATTTTTGTTGCAAGATCACAGTGATTCAACCATTTGAAAATATCTACAGTTGATCTTATATAGAGCCATGTTTTTAGGCTTCTTGTACCTGCAACTTGAACTCTTTAAATATAACTCTGACATGGTAAGAGCCTGCAAGCGCTTACCGTGCAAGCTTGCTTGCACTTTCTTTGCATATTTCTGCTCTGAGGGATTTCTCTACGACATTGGTTTATTTACATAATGCAAGTTATTACAAGTTCTTACCAGAGAAAGTTGGCCAGAGTAAATCTCTGTCCAAAATAAAGCAGTAGTACATCCATCCCTTTAACCTGTGTGGTACTATCCAACGCATCAACCCACTCAGGTTAATCTTTATTGGGGAAGCGACACAGAGGTTGATGTGCTCTAAAGCTTTGATGATGTTCGTATTGGTCTATGGCCAGGTTAATTATTATCTGCATTCACCCTGTTGGAGATATCAATCTAGAGTATAATATACACACACTTATTTTAATCTGTTGACAAATGACAAAACACTTTTCTCAGCATGTATGTGTCTTTCCAATTCGTATTGTGGTAAATCCTCCATGTAATTTGCATGGACACACACGCACACACACCAACACACACATACACATTTGCATTTGATCAAGACTATGCGCCTCAAGAACGTTTTTTTTGTTACCCCAAAGGTCATAGCAACTCTGATAAGCAAAGTCATAAGATTGTAAGTTATTATATGTGTTTTACTGCTACTATTCATTTTATCATAGATTGATAAAATAAGCATAATATGTTAGAGCCTTGACGACAAACTTGTAAAATAAAATTAACAAATGAGATTCTTTGTGTGAATATCAAATGAACGTCACATGAACATGCAATGTAGAAAGCACCAAAGATACATTTTCAAAACGTTTTGCACGATCACATTTTGATGGCAATCAGTCAATCCTCGACACATATTGCATGCACCGCAGACAACAGCTTCTTTTTTTCTGACACAGCCATATTGCATACACGTATGCTAAATGCATGTGGGCGTACAGAAAGGCGTTATACTTACAAAGGCATTTGAAAGCGTCAATATCACATTTCCTGTGGTCTTTATTTCCAAGCAAAAGCACAACGTTTGACCCATTCTCATCTTCTTTGCCACCTGCTGATGTAATTCTTTCCCAAAGGATACATGCAATAATTGTATTACTGTAAAGGCTGGTAACATTAGAGTTAGAGCTCCAAATACACAAACCAAAGTTGTTGTTTTTTGTTTCCTCTTTAAACTGCATATAATCTAACAGTATCTTACTATTTGAGACAGCACTCAGATAGGAAAGTGATTTAAAGAAGGATGTGAAGTTACTTCTGTTAAATAAGTAACGAATTGACGAGTAACTTGCTAGGAAGCCTAAAAGAAGAAAAGTAATGGTCTTAACGGACTACTCTGAGAAACAATTACTCATGATGTCATTTAGTCACACATGCTTATTGCATCAAGTCAGTAATGTCACACAATAAGTTCCAGTCTATTTTCAGTTAAGCTTTTTGAAAGAGGAGACTAATTGTCATAACCAGGGCTGCTATGAGAAAATAAAAAATAAATAATAAATAATGGGATTCTCTTAAACAAACAAAGTACAATCATGTTAAAGATGCAGCTTTTGCAACTGCAATGGACTCACATGACTCAAACAATTCTCAATTCACTGTATACGTTCAGATTTATCACACAATTATTCTTAACAAATGTTATCATACGTGGACCATTTCAAAATTGTGTGGCAGTCACGTGGTTTGACTGCACTTTCTCCTGCGCAGCGTACATGCTAATTCAGGTTACGATGTGTTTTATCTTCGCGGATGACCTTTGAAGAGAGAAGATAAAAAACACAAATTGTGTGGGAGGCTGAAGATGCGGTTTGTGATATTATGTTCTCGTAGTTAGTAAGTTATAAAGGGGGAAAAAAACAGCTTCTGCCCCCACACTGGTCCTGTTTGAGAGGTGTCAATCTTTCAAGGATTGGGCTTTGCCGACACTGCAGAAATGCACCTTGACAACTCTCACGGTGTTCACTAAATGTCAACAAATTGCATGCAGTTCTACACCAGAAAAACAACTGAAATAAATGTGAGGCTCACTTATGCTATTATACTGATTGGAATACAACATATACTTTATTCTCCAACATTTGAACATTGAAAGGAACTAAACTTTGTCATGCCTGTGAGTTATTTGTTATTAAAAGTCCTAATTGCTTTGGGATTGACATATATTTATAAACAGTATATTACGATAATGCAGCAGTGGATTGGAGGAATTTATGATGAATGTATTTCTTAGAATAATTCTTCAAAAAAGAATGTGTTATTTTGATGTCATGCAAAAATATTTTAAACTTGGCAGTTTAGTTCTGTTGAGGATTTCAGGGGACGTTAAATCTTCCTGGTTGATTAATGCTGCCCTCTTTTGTTCAGTAAGAAAAACTGATTCTTCTGATGAGTCAGAACTACTGTTGCAAACCCTGTGTCTTGACATTAAAAACAGCTACACGTTTTAATCTCTATTCTCTATGGATATGATCAGTTTATTTTTTTAAAATAAAAATCTAGTAAATGCCGAGCTTAGCTCATTCTTTTTGTCATAAGAAGACCTCCTGCAGTTCACAAGGGATCCACAGCATTGGCTTATCCAACACGTGACAAAGATTCAATTACTGAACGTGTGTGTGATGTTCTAAAGCTAATCAATCAATGAGCCAATTCATTCAGGACATGGAAAGGGTAGCTGATGTAAGATCAATGTGGCAGCAAAATATATGTGTATTGATTTGACTTGGATGTAGCATAGCATTTTTAACAGGAATACTGCACTAGTTCATTGAACACATTGTCAGCAGTATTCAGTTCAAGCAACTGCTGCGGAGGTCAACCTGCACAAATATTTTCATCAGGGAAGATATAGGCCATAAAATAATTTTGTAAAATAGGCAGACATTCTTCCACACCCCAATCAAACCATGCGTTATCTTTGATATATTTCTATTCATATTGTCTAATGTAAAAAAAGTGAATCCTACGTCAATTTGACCCCTATCAATGTTTAAGTCTCTAAATAAATAATTGTATCATCATCATCAGGCATCAAAAGGCAAAGCCACTGCAAGCCTTTGGGCTGAAGGGAAATATTTACTGCAGTGTCTATAAAAACCTTCCATGTTTTTTAAAGTAATACTTCAATCAGGGAGATTTTATGCTGATCTGCATATGTCTCCATAATAGCTCAATAGATATTTTCCGGATGTTTAAGGAGGTGGGTAGTTTTAAAATGTAATTCGCTATTTAGGTAGTCAACAAACAAGCACAAAGTTCTGATAAAACACTTGATGAACAATTTGAATTATTTGTCAGTTTTAAAAGGCTCTGGTAACAATGTACCCCAAGGGTAAAGATGTTAGCATGTTTGAAGGTTACTGGAGGGTTCATTATTTTACATAGAGAACGCAATGTAAAATTCTATCTCTACATTTAGCCAAGCCTGTGAATATTGTTAAACAAAAACCTTTGCAAACAAAAAGTTTATGGAAATACAACATTATTGCAGCAGTTGTACGAGGTGTATTTAATTTATTTTGTTAAAAAAGTTTAAAAAGACGTTTGTTTGAACACATGCGTTTAAATAAACGTCATCAAGTTCCGCCTGATTTGACGTCATCAACATTCGCCAGGAAAGCATGGCGATATCGATGTCAAGTTGAGCAGGATGATAACAGATTTTCAGGGGTTTTTTTGAACATGTAAAATGACGTAAGATTCCCGAAGTGCTATTATCTTTATCCTCGTTTATTCTCCTTTTCATTCTTGTCAGCTGACTGTTGCTGCTGACAAGCCGATTAAACCACAAAATGCACTCTGTGAAGGTCGGCTGTTTTGCTTCGGCTGTATCACGAGCTCTCTGCTGTCGTGATTTTATTAAAGTGTCCGCGTGCTGTCGTGTGCATCGTTTTGTTAGTCAGAAAGCCGCCACGCCAGAGGAGACAGTTATTCGTGTTCCGCGCTACATGCAGAGGCGCGTTGAACACGTGAAACAGACCCGGGGCCAAACAAAAATCAACACCATCAAAGCTGGCAAGCTCTTGATCCAGAGCAAAAACTCTGATCTGAACCAATCTGCGGGATACACCCTTGGTAAGTTCGAGCCTCTTACTCTCTGCTCTAAAGGATGGAAGCACAACAAATCTTTCGGGGACCACTTTACCATCAACAACATCAAGACTGTAGCACCCTTTGTTGCTGAAAATCAGAATGAAGACGTCCAGCAGAACGCACCCGTGACTTTTAACAACCTCCGCATCTGCAAGGCACTGGTGGAAGGTTTGGAACGCATCAACATTACCCATCCCACCACTGTACAGCTGCAGACCATCCCAAAGGTCATGAAAGGTCACAACGTCCTCTGTGCTGCGGAGACGGGCAGTGGAAAAACCCTGAGTTACCTTCTGCCTATCGTTCAGAGACTGCAGGTTGAATCGGAGGTGGATGCTGAGAGCGCACGCGGGATCGGCGCTGTGGTTCTCGTGCCTTCCCGAGAGCTCTCCGAGCAAGTGGCCGCCGTGTCCAGGAAGCTGTGCGCCCCGTTAGGCTTGACGACGAGCACTGTGGGCGGAGGGCGGGGTGTAGGACACATCAAGAGCATCTTTAAGAGGGATCCTCCAGATATTCTCGTGGCCACACCGGGGGCCCTGATCAAGGCCCTGCGGAGACGCTGCGTGGACTTGAGCGAGCTCAGCTTCTTTGTGGTAGATGAGGCCGACACCATGTTTGACCCCAGCTTTTCTGACATGCTGGAGAATATCCTGCTCAGCGCGAACATTGCTAGGGATCCCAAAGAAACACGAGGTCCTGGCCACAAGGCCCAGCTGCTGGTGGTGGGCGCCACCTTCCCCGGGGGTGTCGGCGAAGTGCTCAGCAAGGTGACGGACCTCGGCAGCGTGGTGGTTATCAAGAGCAAGATGCTGCACTTCCTCATGCCGCATGTCAAACAGACGTTCATGAAGGTAAAGGGCACAGACAAGATCCTGGAGCTCCACCAAGCCCTGAAGATGCTCCAACAGAAAGAAGGTGGTGGTGGTGGTGCTGCACTGGTTTTCTGTAACAAGTCTGCCACCGTCAACTGGCTGGGGTACTCGCTGGAAGAGATGGGGATGCGGCACGCGCGACTGCAGGGGGAGATGCCGGCCGCGCTGCGTGCAGGAATCTTCCGAACGTTTCAGAAGGCCGGACAGACGGATGTGTTGATTTGCACGGACATTGCTTCCCGTGGGCTGGACACGTCCAGAGTGCGCTTGGTCGTCAACTACGACGCCCCAGAATCCCACACAGACTACATCCACAGAGCAGGGAGAGTGGGGAGGGCGGGAGGGCGAGAGGATGGGGAGGTTCTCACTTTTGTCACTCACCCGTGGGATGTGGAGTTGGTGCAGAAGATTGAGATAGCTGCACGTAGGAGAACTAGTTTGCCAGGGATGCAATCTGATATACGTGAGCCTAAACCCAAAGGAGAAGCAGATGTAGAGGAGTAGGAGGTCCTTGTGTTTTCTTTTTTCTATGTTTGCAAATAGTGGTGACATGTTGCTGTGTTTGCTAGGTTGTGTTGGGATACGATGAGAAACTGTAAATGTGTAAAATCAGAAACAATGAGCTGAATTTATTAAAAACAGTGGGCTGTTTTCTTTTGTCCATCTCAACTTATAAATATTAATATACAGTCATTCAAATATTTCAGGAATAATTTGTCTGATTTGTCTTCCCTACAACTTTGTAAAAAAATAAGTTCAATAAATATTTTGATTTTGTAATGTGGGAATATCCTGGATTTTCTGAAGATACCAACCCTTGTATTTTTTTTTAATTTGTACTGCCTGTGTTCAGTCACAAGGTGGCAGCATTTGTCTGATTTCAGCTTATGTTAATTGGCTGCACAGTTTATCGGTCAAAACATGCAACTTATGCTTGCTGACACACTGAGGAGTCAAAAGCCCGACTGGTAGTTTTTATTGAGTGTTTGTGGGGGATGTTATTTTATTTAGTACAGGAACACCTTATTAGGTTATAGCACTGATGATGAATTGCCAAGTTAGACGCACCCTGAAATCTAATTTCGTAGGTCTGCTTTACTTGAAAATGATTTTTCCCCCTCTTGCATACCTATGTGTGTCTTGTTGAAAAAAAACTGCTACAGTCTTTCAGCTCTTATTTCGGAATAACCTATCCTTTGACCATTATTTCCTGATTTAGGTGGTGTTAAGCAGGACTTCATTTGTTTATCACATGAATAATTGATACCAAAAACTTAATCTGAAATAAATTAGCTCTTTGTCCCTCAGACATGTTACATACCTGATGATGGAGTGCTTCTGGAAGTAAAGATTGTAGAAGCAGACAGAAGGACAGACGTGTTGACGGCTATGACAGTCACAAGGGGCTTCCCTCAGAATGTCTGCAATCTGGCTAAGATTGTCCCGCTCCGGCTCATCCTCTCAAGCTTTGCCCCACCTTAGGTTCACATTTCAGCCAACTTTACCCCGACAACAAGGACATCCATTTATAGCATGTGGAGCAAATGCTTCCTATCCCTCAGTTTATATTTTTGTCCTGCTTCACCTCCAGCGACCCCTGCAAAAATAATAATCTCTATCAAATGTCTTTCTTCCAGGGAGTTGCTGGGCCCAGCGTTTAGTATTTTATGGCTGAAATAATTTTAGCTCTTGCACTTAAAGGGCCACTTCAACCGTTTCACTCATTATTGGTTTAGTCAAAACGAAGCATAGCCACTATGTGAAAGACTGTCGTTAAAGTGTTTGTTGAATTGGATATTTAACCTCCATTGTGCATAATGAGTAGACTGCACCTTTGTCCGCTGAAGGAGCGAGGTTTCTCTCTGTCTATCCAAATTGAACACCTGTATAGTTAAGCAGACAATCATGATCAACTATGTAACTACAGACGAATCACTTGAGAATTTTTAACTGATCAAACTATTTACCGTAGCCTATTTACTGTACAAAACATTACTGTATATAAGCAGCACCAGTCAAAGGTTTGGACACATTTTTTCATTCAATTCAATGAGACATTTGACTGTAATTATAGATCCATCATCTGTATATGTTCCGAGCCATGTGTGTTTTTATGCAAAACAGTACTAAATGGATGTAGTATCTTAGATGATGCGATCCCGGTTTTGAAAGGGAGAAGTGGGTCCGAGGTTGCTAGTTGTCACCACCCTCAGCCTACAGTAAAATAAACAATGGCCTATATTTGAGCAGGTGTTGAGGCTTGGATGCCTTTCACAGGGAAATCTCCTTTCATTTTCCCTTTTGGCTTGAGACCAATACTTAAGGGCATTTACTTTTTACCCATACAGAGCCAGATAACCTGCAGCCAACCAACGACAACAGAAAAAGACCCATTACTAGAATATATATATACAAAAATAAAGAAACCCTTAACCCCCTCCTCCAATTTGTAGTCTACGTTTACAACGTGGGTGAACTGATGGACTACAAACGTTCGGTCCATTAATGATGACGCATTTCCTCTTCACCCCACCGTAGGATTATCTCCCCCCTCCCCAATTTACACACATAGTGCCGCTGCTCGCGCACTGTCCAGCCACTTGGAAATTCCTCTCAGCGCGGAGGGAATTCTACTCGTGAGAAGCGGGACTGTCGGCCCATGTGCATCTTCCCCGGGCTGCCCTGCTTGAGATGCCCGTGTAGTGCAGCGGAAGGTAGGTGTACCACCACGTTACGATGATCCGCTTATTCCGCTGCCCATCGCTCCCCGCACCGGGGCGGGGGGGGGGGGGCGATCCGTCCGACCGGCTCTGCGAGGAAAAGGGTTTTGATAAAACCCGCACGTTGTGTGTGAGTGTGTGCGCGCGTGTGCATGAGCCCGGCGTGAGTCTCTCTCTCCCCCCCACCCCCCCCCGCATGGGAGCCTCTCTGTTGACCACTTCGTTACATTTCGTTTTTCCTCCGGCTTTTGAATGAATCGCTGCCTGAGAACCTGAGTTGTGCTCAGAATCAACAGAACTTGTGGCGCCTTCAATTTCGGACTTCTCTATTGACATTGTTTTATTTAAAAAAAAAAATGTCACGACTTTACAGGACACTGGGCTTGGGGAGGGGGGGGGGGTGCAGCCCACCGCCATGTTACGTTACCGGGGTCACTCGTGCCGCCACTATAACTCCTACAGTTTTCAACTTTTTTCTTTTTAATAATGCATGTCGAGATTAACTCGTACATTTCAAGGGCGGCAACCGGTGTAAAGCACCGTAGCTTCACCACACCGTTAACGGTCCTGCACCGTGCGGGGACACCTACGAGACCCCCCCCCCTCCATAAGGAAAGCAGAGCTGCATTGGAGAAGAGAAGACGTGTAGAATGATGCATGGCTTATGTTGCATGGATTGAGAGGGAGGGGGGGGGGGGCTGCCACGCCCCTTCATAGACAACACAGGCTGCCAATCACATGCGTCATCTGATGTTGTTCCTGCGGCCAATGTCACGATATTTTAAGACGTGCCCTCTGCCTATGTGGCAGGAAACTGAGTAGTGTGCCGAGCTTGTTTATGTGCCGAGCTTGTGCTTCAAGGATCAATAAAGTCCATTCTCCAGGAGGCGGGGTGGGGGTGCCCCTTGTGGGGCTGGGACTGGTCATGTGAGAATGGGCCACTGGGGATGAAGCCGGAGATGTTGGATGTGCAAGGGAGTTTTTTTTTTTTTTTGGCAGTTTAATGGGCAGGTATATCGTCGCCTGAAACCTCCCATCACCCGGACGCACACACACACTCCCCCACACGCCCTTGGCTTGTCAGAAGAAGACATATGACCTTATAGGCTGCTGGCCGCTCCAATGTTTCTGTAATGCCTCAGGAAGGAGAGCTCTCTTCTCACTGGTTTGCTACCCATCCTCCAGGTGTGTCTAACACCGCGCTGCGGTCCGTTTGGGTGTTTTGGACAGAATTTCTCATGGGAATGTTGCAGTGGCAGTTATAAAAATGGATTTTCCAGAGGTCTGTAGTTAATAAAGGTGCAAAGTAAATTGCGGCAGCAGTAGAATGTCATCCCATCCTCTCAAGCTGCCCTATGTTAAAATATGTCCTTTAAAAATGGCAGCTCTCGCTTAATGAGCCAGGCTGCTGTTCTTCTCCACCGATCAGTTGTGCTTCTGTTTCATCTCTGTGAAAATGTCATTTTCTTCAACCTCATCGCTAACCTTCACCATCAGCTGCTGCTGCTTAGAATTCATCTCTGCCACCAGCAACGGTCTAAATAATTGATTAGATTGACCAAACTCTATCTGGCTTACCCGACGTGAAAGGCTTCTTTAGTCATACGAGCTACCGCGCTGACCTTTTTGTAATGTGTCGATTGCGTCCATTAACCGCTAATGGCGGTTTGAAATCTTCACAATTCTAATCTTTCCTGAGTAGCTGTTCAGTTATTTGGTGCTGAAACGAGGGGCAGGGAAGTAGCCGCCGTGTGAATCTTCATCAAACGACACCGGAGTTTGCAGCGATGCTTTGCATCGGTGGAATAAGTTAAAACGCAAAGTGAGTTACTGTCACAGCAAAGCCCACAGCTCCTTGCCCGCTGAGATGTTAAACATGAAGATACTAATGCAAGCAATTTGCTGATTCCCAAAGTCTGCGTGAGTTTCTGCGGCGGTGTGCGGCTGGCTCGTGACGGCCCTTCATCCCGTCCGGCAGGGGAGGGGTTACTTATCAGCAGCACGTGGTTAATTCATTGATCGGCCCCCTTTTGTTCTGCGTGGAGACCGGCCTTTGCCGTCAACAGTGACCAAAGAGAGCAGGTAATAAACAACCTGTAATGACACTTTAAACCAAGAGGGAGCCCACAGTTTGCTGCTCATGCTCAGCCAGGCCGCTCTGTGGGGTACGAGAACGTGATCGGTAAAGAGGCTGGTGGAAGAGAAAGGAAACGCTGAGTTTGTGATCTGTGTTCCTTTTTGGTGCAAAAATTGGGATGACGAGGCTTTTTCTTTTTCCACGTGGATGCAAGCTGGAGTGTAAATATATGTGTGAGACAGAATTTAAGCTGCACAGAGAAAAATCTGGTTAAATTGCATCCCTTGACGCTTGTTCCAGAGTTGTTCTGATGTCTTGTTGAGTGATGAATGTTTATTCCTATTATGTGGCATGAGTTCTTCTGGGATTTTATTCTGTCTTTTGCCCCAATTCTCTCCTCAATCTTGGTAATGATGTGAAAACTGTGATAAGAATTGAATGAAGGCACACATATACTTGGGTATCATTCTTAAGACTTTCAATATGTAGTTTTCAATTTGGGTGGTGATTTAATTTGCAGACCTACACATCCTTACAGTTCGAGTTTGCAGTTGCTCTTCTATTTTTTTTTTTTCCTTGTGAGAGAGTTGCTGCTACAGTATTAAACACCACTTGCGGTGACAAAGCCACACTTGTTGCCTAACCTCTTAAAGCACTCCCATTTGCACCGTTAGCGTTGTTGTTATCAACGCTGGCTTTGAGCCACCGGCTAAAATGTTAAATCTCATAGAGCAAAAATAAATGGCGGGCAATGAAGAAATCACCTCGTTGCATTCAAATGACATTTTTGGTCTGCGCATAATCAGTGAAGCATTAAACCATTTCATTGAATGTTCCTTGTGTGAAGTGTATCTATTGGAGGCTGGTCATTGTTGGCTGGATGCAGCTGAGTCTTTTTGGAACACCCCTTCTTTCCGTTTTTTTTCTCCACCGCCCACTAAGTTCTGGTAAGCATGCACCGTCCAATGTGTATTTCATCACATAAATACATGGAAGCCGGTGGTTTGTCTGCCAGTACCACCACAAACTATTCCTGCTTTTGCTAATTTGTTGGTTTTAAATATTCTGCGTGAAGGATTTGTTTTTTGGTCTAAAATTAAACATCGTGGAGGAGGAGGAACAGTCTGTCTGAGCAGCCAGGGCCCTGAAGCCATCTCCATATGTGGTCCTGTCAGTGGACCCCCCATCCCCCCCCCCCACCCCAATCTAGGCTAAAAACACAAAACCTTGATCCTGCTGAGAAGTCTAGAGCAGCAGGTACTGTGTTAAGTTGTCATAGCGATGCGGGATGAAAACTCTCGTTTTGAATGAACGGTTACCTCAGTAGGGCGTGACAATTTTCATGACCACATCATGTTTACCAGTTGTAATGGATTGACTTTGTCAGACCATTTGGCCCATTGTTTGATTGCTGTATGTAGTTTGTATGAACACTATGTCATTTGACGCTTGTTGACGTACGAGCGAAGCCCATGTTGCCACGCTGACGAGTTAAATGTTCACCTGAATGATCAAAGCGTCTATTTTGTTTGCTTGTGCTAAAATGTCCCGATCAACACTTCAAAACATGACAATCTTTGCGGGGACTACACACATCATGCTCATGCGTCTGTAATGCCATTGTATGTATCGGCTACACCCTGAAGCTCCAGCAGAGAACACCAGGAGAGAAGAGGGGACGTCCTGTGGGTTATATTGATCTTTTGGAAATGAATACCGGCTATATATGCACCAAGTGTCTTTTTTTTTTTTATTTTATTTTTTTTTAGCTTCCCATAACTGTTTGGTGATGGATCTGCTATAGCTGGACCCTACTATTGCATTCATGTGTATTTCACCACTGGTGGTGTTGATTTTGGTTATCCTTAATAAACTGTCTATCGTTTATTTTTTTCCGTGGGACCAATGTAAAATGTGGCATTGGGGAGTTGTGATCTGAGCTTATTGTTTACATAATTCCATTGCCGGGCCGTCAATCTCCCCCCCCACCCCCCCCCCCCCCTCACTGCCTGGAATTTGATCTGCTCTGAAATGTGTTTCAGGTTGCAGTTGCATGAGCTCTTCGGCTATTACTGGCGTGCATCTCTGGCAGAAATCCCTGCTGCCATGGTTGCCAGCTCAAGGCTCATGTCTCTTAGTCACCAGGCCAGAAATGTAACCTAATCAGGTGTCTGCTGCTGCCGGGACCTCGGGCACACGGCGCGCTGTGAACAGACCGGCTGCTCCGTACCAAACGTTGTGCGGCCTGGCAACATTGTGCTAAACCACACCCTTTCGTCTCTGCGTGTCAAAAGCTTGAATGAATACTTCAGTTACTTTGAGCAATGGGGAGAAATATGCCTTTTTCTGCTTGGGGGGTGGCGGCTTTTGATCTTGCCAAAGAAACCAGGAAGATGTACGAATTCCCTCAAGATAAAACAATCGCACCGGGATTGAAAAGTCTGGGAGGAGGATTCATTCAGTGGACTCCTTGATGACAAATACTGCTTGTTGCGGTTATTTCTGGTGTCATATCCGAAGCGTGTTTGCATGCGTCACGCCAAGCGTCGCGGATGAGTCAGAAAACATCCAACATTCAGGTTGGCTTTTTTTGCGCCGTAGAGTGTGTGCGCAGTCTTAACTGGTGTCCACACTGTAGATATTATGAGAGGAGATAAATAATGGGCATTTGAAAAAGACAGGATGTCAATTGGATCTGCCACCGAAATGATTAGTCCTTCTTTTCCCTGCTGCTTTGAAGGCAGTTGGGTGAAACTATCTATTACATCAATTACAAATGTTTTTTTCATTACTCAACGTGTTTGTGTTTTGCTGACAGAATTTCCCCATTTGGGTCACTCGTCAAATTCTCTTTTGGCCTTGTGATGCCGCGGTGTTGGAATTCCCCGGGAAGTGACTGCGGGGCTTCTTTGAGCAGGGTCCATTGAACATTTAGGGAGTGCTGGAATCTTATCCCACCCCTCCTGCAGCCCGGGGCATCTATTCTTGGTTTTGTCTTGAGGATAAATTCTTGCTACAAATGTTTGGTAGCCATTGCATGGGGGGTGACCCCCCCCCCCCCGCCCCCCCTGTATAAGGCAGAGCTGCCTGCAGAGGGGCTGAAATGGTTCTGGCAGAATTCGAAAGAGGGGGGGGGTGTTCTGCATGTGTGAACGTGATGAACGGGTACTTTGAATGGATGAAATTATCAGTAAACTCCTCTCACAATATCTTTTTTGTTCGCTACCACTGTAGACAAAAAAAAGAGGCTTTTGGTATTATTAATTTCTTCTTTTGTCATATATGGTTTTAAGCATGTTGACTAATATGGGCAGCCTCATCGCTATGTGTGAAGGCCTCATCGAACACCGTGACACTTGACCACTTTGCTGTTGGTTAGGCCTCACTTTGCAGCCCTCTCGGACCTATCCAACCTGAACGGCACCCGAAAGAGCACTTAAAGTGGCCGTCAATACAGGCCCGTTACGCAACCGTACCTTGGATGCTCCTTGCCCTTGGCTAAAAAATCTCTCCGGCTGGAAGAGAATTGCTTGCACTTCCCACCTCCCTGCAAGCCTCAGATGTTGCCTGTGGAGGTTGTAGAGTTTGAATAGCGCTATATAAGGGCAACCGTTCTTTGTTTATTAGTTAGGAGAGTACGCTGGAGTGCTGCCAGGCCTCTCGGAGTACAAAATGGGGACAGAAGGAAGAAGACGAAACACCACTCAAACACACCGGGTACAATATGCGGAGCTGTAAACAGTGCTTTTTTTTTTTTTTTTGTGCAGCGTTTTGAGTGCGACAGCTGGCTTACATTACAGGGGGGCGAGGGGATAGGGGGGGGGGGGGGCTCAGTGCTAATCAAGGGGCCGAAAATAGACTTTTATCTATGTGCCGTGCTATGGGCAGTGTGTGTGCAGCTAACCCTCAAGGAAACAGTGGTCACATCAGCTGCTTCCCACTGTCTTTGTCCGGTGGGGTGACGAGCAGTGGAGCTTGTGGGAGGGAGGGCCTCCACCTGCAGCAGCACTGCGTGTGTCTTGGTGGTATTGTCAGTGTACCTCAGGTAATCGGACCTATGAACCACGAGGCCTGCTAGGTTTTTAGATTTGAGGTTCCTCTTATGCCTGATGAGACGTTGGAGCCTCTCCGATGAGGTGGTTGCTGGAGTGTGCTGTTGCCCCTTTGCTTTGTTGGTGAAGGGGCAACCTGTGTGTCGGGCATTTTATAAACCGCATTAAATGTCAAACGTGCTCCTGTGTCTCAAGAGACAAAGCTTTGAGTGGTTTTGATGTGAAGGTGGTGAGATGATTTATTTTATTAGCTTTGTTTAATGGAGCTTGATCTGTCTCGACATTTATAAACCTTTTTTAATGATGCCATCTCTCTAATGAACGCATGTATATGAACGCTTCAATAAGGCTCCGGTTTATTACGGCAATAGTGGAGGTTGGAGTTCAGTGTCCGGGCTTTATGTCATTAGCATGACTGCACAGTTTGCTACGGCGTTGCGTTGTTCATTTAATGCACGCTGCATGAGCCGCATGCTGCAGAGCAAGGCCTTACCTACAACTTGCTGTTTGCTTTGTTGAGGATTAATGAAAAGCATGGGACTCGATGCTCAATAAGTACTTCTCCCTTTCTTTTTCCCAAGGCTGCTGTCTGCAAGGCTTTGCGTAATCAGTTTGAATATAATTGACATAATCCAATATCTGTTTTTCTGCTGTGTCAATTTAAAATAAGGCCGTTTATAGTAATCTTCTGAGCCTAAAGTTGGTGCGCACAGGGTTTCACATCCACGTGTCTCTGGGGAGCTTGTTCTCCGTCTGGCTACCAGACAAATGCTGCATTGTCCGATTCCTTTCTTCAGAAAGATTGTAGCGCCTTTGCCTTTTTGGACTGGGTGCAGAATGCCAGCATTGTGTTCGGCTGGGTTACTTGCCTCCCCGCTGCAGTGCACATCCTCGGCTAAATGACTTGGGAGGGCACCCACCCACCCCTTCACCTCCTTGACTACATGATGAATGATTTCTCTGTTTTTTTTTGTTTTTTTTTCAGAAGATGTGCCCATACTGTTAAAGTCAGGCGTCCTTTTATCGCGCTACAAGATTACCTGTGTTTGTAAAGCTGGTGGGCAAATACCAGGCGGGACGTTTTACTGCTGGCTGCCGTTCAGGGGAATGTTCACACCGAGGACGTGGTGCTGATTTGGAGTTGGCGACGTGCGTTGGTAAGGTGGTGGATTTAAATGCCGCTTACAAGTGATAGATGGGGAAATGGGATTTTGGTGTCTGATCTATTTTTCCCCGGATGTCCAGTGCAGCCTGTTCTGTTAACTGCGCTGCCAAGCTGTTTACTTTCATGCAGCCGTGGGAGCCGACCTGAGCGAACCTGGCATCCCCCGTGTGTGCTTTGACCTGCAACACATTCCACAGCTTCCCGTGACCCCACGGAGCTGTTTTAAAGCAGGCTGTGCTTTGAAGAAACACACGCACACACATGCACACACACACACACAAACTATTTATGTGGCGATGGATCACAAAGGTGGTACTTGTCACGCTTTTAGGCCTAAACAGGCAGGTTTACAGAGTTGGATGACAAGGGTGATATCTTTCATATCTCTGTCTGCACTATAGATATCAGTGCTGAAACCCACAGTTGTTTTGGGTCCTTCGGCTCATTGTGGGATGTGCGTACATGCCTGAAACATAAAGCAAAGCTTTCCGAACAGGTTAATTGTCACAAATTGTCATTTGTGTACACCCCCCCCCCCCCAATATGAATATAATTCTGTAGAGTTTAGGCTCATCATCTTCACTGTAGTAATTCCAGCATCCTGGAGTTTGTAGTGCTGGTCTCCTCCTTTCCCTCTCATGTTGTCAGGGTCGGTGCTGAAGCAGGCGGAAGCAGGACTCAAATGCAGAGGTTCTCGATCAAAAAGTGCTCTTTATTCCTGACAAAACCAATAACGTGCTCCAACAGCGGGGAACATATAGACAATGACACGACACTGGACAACAGGCACACAGGGCTTAAATACACAAGGGAGGTGCAGGTGATTGGACACAGGTGGAATCAATCAGGCAATCACAGGACAAGGCAGGAAGTGAAGTTACCCAGGAACACAAGAGACATGAAAACTACAAAATAACACAGGAAGAGAGACCAAACCGTGACAGAACCCCCCCCTCAAGGACCGAATTCCAGACGGTCCTCAAGGGGAACAGAACCAGAGAAACACAGACAAGGGGAGGGAGGGTGGGAACCCAACGATCTTGGACCGCGCAGGGAACTCAGGGTGATGGCGGCCACTCGTCGGGTCCTTCGGGGGGTCTACCGCTACGGCGACCGGGCTTCAGGGTCTCGGGGGGGCGACCGCTACGGCGGCCGGGCTTCAGGGTCTCGGGGGGGCGACCGCTACGGCGGCCGGGCTTCCGGGTCTCGGGGGGCCGACCGCTACGGCGGCCGGGCTTCCGGGTCTCGGGGGGCCGACCGCTACGGCGGCCGGGCTTCAGGGTCTCGGGGGGCCGACCGCTGCGGCGGCCGTGCCTCGTGGCGGGGGGCGCCGAGCTGTGCGGCTGCGGCGTCGTCGCGGAGGGGGGCGCCGAGCTGTGCGGCTGCGGCGTCGTCGCGGAGGGGGGCGCCGAGCTGTGCGGCTGCGGCGTCGTCGCGGCGGGGGGCGCCGAGCAGTGCGGCTGCGGCGTCGTCGCGGCGGGGGGCGCCGAGCAGTGCGGCTGCGGCGTCGTCGCGGCGGGGGGCGCCGAGCAGTGCGGCTGCGGCGTCGTCGCGGCGGGGGGCGCCGAGCAGTGCGGCTGCGGCGACGTCGTGGCGGGGGGCGCCGAGCAGTGCGGCTCCGGCGTCGTCGTGGCGGGGGGCGCCGAGCAGTGCGGCTGCGGCGTCGTCGTGGCGGGGGGCGCCGAGCAGTGCGGCTCCGGCGTCGTCGAGGCTTGGGGCTCCGGCCCAACCCCTGACCCCACCCCCCCCTCAAGGACCGACTTCCAGGCGGTCACAAGAGGGTGGGAGGGAGGGGTCATCGTCGGGGGCCGTGGGGGCGGGGAAGGAGACTGGACTCTGGGGGCCGGAACGGGCGGAGACTGGACTCTGGGGGCCGGAACGGGCGGAGACTGGACTCTGGGGGCCGGAACGGGCGGAGACTGGACTCTGGGGGCCGGAACGGGCGGAGACTGGACTCTGGGGGCCGGAACGGGCGGAGACTGGACTCTGGGGGCCGGAACGGGCGGAGACTGGACTCTGGGGGCCGGAACGGGCGGAGACTGGACTCTGGGGGCCGGAACGGGCGGAGACTGGACTCTGGGGGCCGGAACGGGCGGAGACTGGACTCTGGGGGCCGGAACGGGCGGAGACTGGACTCTGGGGGCCGGAACGGGCGGAGACTGGACTCTGGGGGCCGGAACGGGCGGAGACTGGACTCTGGGGGCCGGAACGGGCGGAGACTGGACTCTGGGGGCCGGAACGGGCGGAGACTGGACTCTGGGGGCCGGAACGGGCGGAGACTGGACTCTGGGGGCCGGAACGGGCGGAGACTGGACTCTGGGGGCCGGAACGGGCGCTGACGGGCGTCTCGGCGCCGGAACGGGCGCTGACGGGCGTCTCGGCGCAGGAACGGGCTGGGGCAAGCGTCTTTGGACCGGGTCAGGAGCCGGGGCTGGAGGGGTTCGTTTCCTCCTCCTCCTCGGGCTCTTCCTCGGGTTGAGGAGGTCCCTTAGTTCCAGGCACGCCTTCTGATAGCTCCTGGGACCAAAAATGAAGTCCGTCTTGCGCTGGAAAAACGGGCTCCTCACATCCAGGTATTCCGGGCCCAAGTCGTACCAGGAGTCTGCTGAGTCCTTCTTTGGTCGTGTCATTCTGTCAGGGTCGGTGCTGAAGCAGGCGGAAGCAGGACTCAAATGCAGAGGTTCTCGATCAAAAAGTGCTCTTTATTCCTGACAAAACCAATAACGTGCTCCAACAGCGGGGAACATATAGACAATGACACGACACTGGACAACAGGCACACAGGGCTTAAATACACAAGGGAGGTGCAGGTGATTGGACACAGGTGGAATCAATCAGGCAATCACAGGACAAGGCAGGAAGTGAAGTTACCCAGGAACACAAGAGACATGAAAACTACAAAATAACACAGGAAGAGAGACCAAACCGTGACACATGTCTGCCTTTTGGTGCAATTGTGGTATTCCTGCAGAAAGATAAGCCGCCCTGGAGTCAGTCCCAATCTGCTGACCTAGCAAGAAACAATGGCAGCAGCCCCCCTCCCATACCGCCCTACCCTTAGCTCAATCCACCACGTGTTCCATCGTTATATCACTCGCTTTTTTTCTGCCGCCTAAATCTATCGCTGTCTTTCCGCCCAACGATCTCCCTTTCGCCCCCCCCACCCCCCCCACGAGTTCTCCCCTCGGCCCCTCTGCGAACAAGTCTGTCAACCCTTCAGCTGCAACCCAGTCGCAGGGATAAAAAGAGACCGGTGGCTTTGGCTTCTGGCTGTAGATCAGCGCACACACACATCTGATGGATGGATGGATGAAGTGTGGTGCATTGAAGAACAGATTATACTTGACATTTTAGAATTTTTTTCAATGCGTTTGTCTGCTTATATCTTCTCATTCATATGAAAACCGGTTGGATTCGAATCAGAATTACTGCATTTATGTTAGAAATGAAGAGGTGGAGCATTTTCCCAATGGGGATTTGTTCTGTACATTGTTCTGTACAACGACCATGCATCACCTGTCAATTTGATAACATCCTTTATGGCAGCACAAAAATGGTGCCACCACTGTGTGCCCCCCTTAACATTTCATTTAGCTGATGCTTTTATCCAACGCGACTTACATTGCATTGTAACCCATGCATCACATCTTTGCCTGGGGAGCAATTAGGGGTTGGGGGTCTTGCTCGGGGACACATCGATATGGGGCAGCCGGGATTCAAACCACCAACCTTGCAGCTCCCAGCCCACCACACTACTCCATGCGCCACCATCTACCCTTGCCTCCTTCATTACGGATCTGCCCTTTTTTTTTAAACACCTTTATTTAGTAATTTACCATTTAAAGTTCGCTAGAATCTAGAAAGGTGTGTGTGTGTGTGTGTGTGTTCAGATTCTCCAAGGCATGTGTGCCTGCCTTTGCCATTTGGCTCCCCCAAACAATGCAGAGTATTGAATGTGTACGAGGTGAATGGGGAGCGGCTCCTGTCTGCTCCTAACAATAGAATTGACAAGCGAGGGGCCCGGCCTTCACGTTGCTTGAAGTCTCTGGTTTGTTGGCTCACAATAGGCAGCAGCAGCCCTGTCAGGCAGGTTCCCTCCCGGGTCATGTGTTCCTTCTTGTCTGGTGTCCCTGAGCCTCTGTCCCGGGGGATTTTAATTGGTTCTCCCTCGTGCCGGTCTGCTTACCTGCGTGGAATCGTTATCTCTTCAACATTCCCTGGAATTACAGTTGGATTTTCCAAAAGGGCTCAGGAAGGTGCCGCACTTTCAAAAAAGGGCATTTGCTTGTTTTAAGGTACCTCCGACTTCAAAAGCTGCTAATGGAAAAGATAAGGAATGGCGGCGCGGTGCTTATCCTAATTAAAATGTGTGTCGATCCATATATAGCTGTTGACTAAATTGGGTTTGGGAGGCCAAAGCGACTGGAGCTCAGTTAAACGTCCGCTCGCAGCTGTCTACCCAGCGAGCACATGAGAGGACCCCCATATCTCTGCAGACGAGATGCGAGGGGAGATTAGGTCGGTAGCTCATGAAGAAGGCCGGTCTAGGGACTGGGCTTTGATGATTTATTGCGTCTTGTAAATGACTCCACACTGTGACTGTCTATAAGCGTGTTTTTTATGGCTCGTTATTGGGGTGACTTGAAGAGTGAAGACTCAGCAGCCATTATGTGACGTGTAAGAGGAAACCCATTGTATTGTCAGACAAGGCTGAAAATGCTCTGATTAGTTCCCCTTAATCAAGTCAGTTTTTGCGTAATTCTCTAAAGTAACTTATGCAGCATTCTCATTAGTGCAGGCAGCCATTTCTAGCCATGCACTACTCTAGTGCTACTCTTCTTCTACCCCCCCTTTTTTTTTTCTTTCTTGGCGGTTGTTCCTTTTTCAGCGGTAATGGTGTAAAGACGTCCTTGACTGTGTTCCACTGTGGCATTTATTGGCACTTACCGACCAAACTGACAATAGGAACATTGCAGTAAACTCCTAGAGGCTTTGAGATTCGACCACATCCACATTGAGATCTCATCTCTCGGTTAGTGTTTGGGGTTCATGCGAAGTGCCAAACATTAATCAAAGGTAACTTTTACATTTGAGGGATGTGTACGTTTGTTTTGAAGAGCGATTCAGTGGTGTTTGGTGGCACATAACTCAGTCCTCATCTAGGATGACCGTAACATATTTGCCTCTTTTTCCCTTAATGTATGGGTATTGTGCCAAAGTAAAATATTTAGTGGCCTTAATGAGGAGTAGAATTATACATTTTCATCAAAATCTAGCTAATCTATCCAACATTGTACAAGAGATATGTAAATGAAGCCTTTGTTTCAATTGAATTGTTCTCTAAGAATATGTTTTTGCCTTCCTTCGTTGTGACTGTGGCTGCTGGAAGGTACGCTGGGCAGACCTGCCATCATTTCATGTACTGTAACAGGCGAGAGGGGCACTGTGGTTGCAATTTCCTTTCATTGTTACTGCAGAATGTGGTCTTCAGAAAGCCATCACTTGAAAATTGCAATTTTATTTTGTAGACAAAGTCTCCTGTTGCTTCCCTTTGCACTACAGGTGTAAGCCGTTGCCTCTTTCTTAGCCTTGTGTTATGAAAACAAAAATGTCCAGAATCTTTTCTTTTCTTTTTTTTCCTGCAGGATCCCAGTCCTGATGTTCTGCTCTAATGTCACTTGTCAGCAGACTCTTTCGGCAAACTTTCAAAAACCCTCAGAGAGCCTACGGAATGCTTTCATTTAGCCTCAAATTAGTTTACGGTGTTCAGCCAAATTACACACACACACACACACACACACAGTCCCATGCACACGCTTACTGGGACCCTCTCTCAAGCTAAAACAACCAGTGTAAACCAAGTGTAAGCACATTGTTTGCCGCTCTACTCCCATCCCCAACTTGGCTGGATGGGTTTGATTCCATCCAGCCAAGTTGGGGATGGGAGTAGAGCGGCAAACAATGTGCTCGGCTTGAACAGAGTCGAAAGGTCTGTGTAATTTCATTTGTAGCCGTGTTCCCAACCCCCCCCCCCCCCCCCCCCCCTTCTGGCGAGGGCAGGACTAATCATTGGGAATCTCTGCCCTCCCAAGAGAGGGTCGAATAGTTGCCTTGTATAGAAGAGAGACCGGGGTGGGGGGGTGGTGGTGGTGGTGTGTGTGTAAATGTGGCTGCGGGGTGTTTGATTCCCATAGATTGTCTGTCTATACCTAGACCAGATGAAATGGTTCGTCTGGTCACAGGGTTCCTGACCCCTTAACCTCTAATGGGGGGTGTGCGTGCGTGCGTGTGTGTGTGTGTGTGTGTGTGTGTGTGTGTGTGTGTGTGTATGTGTGCGTGTGTGTGCACACACGTGCTCGTGTGTGATTTCAAATCAACAGCTGTTCTCCAGATGCCCTTAACCCCCCCCCCCAGAAAAGGGGAAAAAATAACTCCATGAAAGATAATCCAAACCCCAAAAAGGGATTGAGGTTCAGGGAATATTTACTCTAGTTATACAGTCAAGACAAACGGGAACATTAATATTGTAAGTGTGCATGCGATGATTCGTTGATTAGTCGATGATCCAAAATATAACCCGACAACTATCGTTGCCCCTTTCAATACTTTACGTAATCGTCCAATGTTTTCCTGTGAATCATTTTATCCATTTTTTCGGATAATTATTCTGCAACGAATCCTCTCCTTGATAACATCAATGTCTGCGCGATACCATCTTAAACCGAATGGCAAAGTCGTTTTGATACTTGATTGGGGACGCTCCATTGGGCGGGTAAGTGGATTGCGGTCATTTAGTGGCCACAAACCGATGCATGGAGTGTACATGGACTCATTTCTTCTCTGAAAATAGTTCAAATTATATGTGGTGGTGTTGGAGACATGATCTATGAGAAATAATAAAGTGTCCAGGACATCGCTTCTGGGAAGATAAGTTGCTATTGACCTTTGCAAATCATTCTGCTTTCGGCGGCTCAAACTACCAACTTGAATCTGAGTGGCAGCAGGAATCCCACAGATGGAAATATCAAAACCTACATAAAACATTGGTTGATGCTGAGGAATATTTTACCATTCCTTTTTCCACTATAGCAGCCATAAGGTATTGATTAAATGTACCTGAAAATCCTCTTCTTTTTTTTTTTTAAATGTTGATGAAAGTTGTTTTGGATTTCCTTTTGGAGAGGAGATCCTCCTTCTGAATGATGGTATGGTGGCATATCGCAGGACTCCCCACCGTGTGAATTGCTGTTAAAGTGCTATTCCTTTACCAATATGCAAGCAAACCTCAGCCAGAGCAGATGGTTTGTGTTTATAAAGACGGAGTTTAAAAAGCTTGTTATTGAGCGCTGGGCTGAAAACTGGTGTCAGTAGCTTTCTCCCTCTGTGACCTTTAGTGAAACCGATATTTGGACTGAATGGTTATCTGCGTCACCCACATGGTATAAAATAGGAAGGCTTGCTAACTTTTAATCAGCATTTTGTCCGGGTGCATTGCACATTAATTCTGTCGTGTTGCCTCGGTGCCTTTTCTCTCTCTCTCTCTCTCTCTCTCTCTACTCTTTTGTTAAGCCAAATTGCAGAAGCTAATAAGCTCAATATGATGAGTGCAATTCTAGACAGGTGGCCTCCCGCTGAGAGGCCGACGGGTAACGAGTCCCCCACCACACAAGAACCTCCCCCTCCCCTCCCCTATATGTATTAACCTCAGATCCCATGGATCCATTTAGCTAATTGCATAGCTGGCTCTGCTGTGAGAATGTCGGGACGATTAGTACGTGGGCTCCGGTCCGCTTGCATTGCAGCGCTGAGCTGTGATATTGGCCTCCATTAAGGGGCTCTTCATTCCTTGGATAAAAAGAAATTGGAAAGCAGCGGGAGCATCATCCTGGCTTTGTTGTCCTTATTTTTGTCACTGCTCCTCAAATTTTACACCCGCATCCCGTTTTAAAAGAGGAATTTTTCTGTCCTTGCTGCGGTTTAGACGAGACGTGGCATTGGATAGATCAGGGCTTCATTAATGCGGAGGAGGTAGAGCGGGCCGTCCTTCATTCATTGTCCAGTAAGCTGTCCTTTTTAGCCTGAGAACTTAGATCCATCTTGAAGAACAATTTAGCAATTTTCACACTATTTTATCTTTTCTGGCTAAGCTTTGTTTTATTCTCCTGCGCACGACTCACTTCCTCAGAAGTATATACACACACGCACTCTGCTTTGCCCCATAACCGAAGCCGCCACTTTGACCTGTGTGAAATCCAGCTGTGTTGATGTGCGAGGTGCAGAGAAGTCACGGTGTGCAGCTTTATTAAAGCCTTATTTTTCGGGGGGGGGGCTGGCGCGAGTTGTTTCTCAGGCTGGCACCACATTGTCTGACCTTGTCCCCAACCCGGTCCTCCTCTGCGGTTTGTGATTAATGAAACTACAGGACGGCCGGAACAACGAAGCCCCCAGCGGCATATTGTTCTCCTTAAGATTGGTCGGTGGCGGTGTGCCCCTGTGTTCCACCTCTGGAAACCCCCGAGGAGTTCTCCCTCTCATTCAGTCTTTCCACCAAGATGGCTTCCTGACAGTTTATTTCTTTTTTTTTTTTTTTTTGGCGATTACATATTTCACAAGAGTTAATCTAGCAAGATAAAGTGAAGGTTTATTCTGTTTTCTTAAAGTAACTAATGGTGTTAGATGTCTCACGCCGATGGTTAGTTGTTTTTTTTTTTCTTAAAAGAATTCTGAATTTCTCCTCAAAGCAATGTCCCTCAGGCTCTGAGAAGATAATTATAGGAATGCAAATCTCTCTTTAAGTAATAGAGATAAGGTTTCTTTCCCTTTAGGCCTGTTTATTTTTTTTTTTATGTGACTGCTCAAATGTATTTACTTTGAGGCAAAACGCTTTGCATATCTCCTCTGTCACATTATTTTCAGCTCTTTGGAGCGGAGGTTCCTCTCCTATTTGTTGTTCGATCCGTTTCGATTTGTTCAGAATCGTTCACGTCACTCTCCAGTCGGACGAGTCGCTGCAACCAGAGCATCATGCAGCCTGGACAGTGACAATAACCCACGCCACATATTGGGACATATTCTACGAGTATTTCAATGGATTATTTCAGTTAAGAAACTATAGTAAAATACCACATATAGGAAACTGTCTTCTTTGTCCGCGCCATCGTCACTGCACGTGTTGCACACTTGCTGTTGTTTTATTGCATACAAGGTCAAATGGACTGTCTTCATGCAAGTAGAAGATGGTGAGCTAGATTTGGAGGACTGGATGATCGAAACCAAATTACTATTTTAAAGATTGTGATTGTGTTTTTGAACTGCTAAAACACACTAAAAAGGTCTTAACAAATAACACGTGAAAGGATTATTTGGTGACCGTCTATTCGACGTCCGCTTCTCACGAGAGCCATTTGGGCTTGTTCAATGAGGAGAAGCACAGGTGGAACTACTGAGTGAGTGGAGGCTGCGTTCCATCAAGTTGAGTTGGTGCATGTGCCCTGGGACTGGGACTGCGCCCCTCACTGATGTATAACGTTGTTCATCTCTCAACAGCTTGGGATTGTCGAGACAGAATTTGCCACTTGTGTTATGTGATATTTCATGTTTTCAAAATAAAACCGAGGGGGAGAGGCGGGGCTGCTGTGGCGGCATCTTTCTCCATGAAAGCGAGCCGATTACAGACCTGTAGCTAGCTCGCAGCTCGTTAGCATAACGAGCCACAGCTGTCAGTCATTGGGGAGTCGAACCCTTGCGGTCAAAGTTCTCCGTCAAAGCTCCGTGTCGCTGCTAAACATCGTTAAATGCTTGTGTGTTAAATGATTACAGTGCGTTTTTTTTCTTTTAAGTTAAAATGATTTGACTATTGTTTTTTGAAAGCGGCCGCACCTGGAGTGCAAAAGACCTTTTTCATTGACCAAAAAAAGAAAAGAAAAGCGGCCTTGAATAACAATGGTGTATATTTGCCTTTGCACTCACCAAGTAGAGCACCTGATTCACTCAGTTCACCGATAACAAGTTAGAAATGCTCCACGCAGTGTGTATTGGATTATTCATCCAGCAACATAATCGTATTAAATCGTAACTTTACAATCATGTGTTTTCTTACTGAGCTTTATTTGTGAGCGGCTTTGGCTCAGGAGATGAGCGGGTTGTCCCTTATTCATACGACATTGGTTTGATGGCACCTCGTCTCGCCGTGTCCTTCTGTGAGACACTGAAGTCATCGTTTCTGTGTAAACTAGATGTGTTTTTTATTTTTTATTTTGTACACTTGTCTCATACAAGTCCACCATTTTGTCTTTTCAGCTGTGACGATCAGCAGACATCCAAGGCTGCAACTTTCTTCAGCAATAAGGTAAGGGGTGTGTGTGTGTGTGTGTGTGTGTGTGTGTGTGTGTGTGTGTGTGTGTGTGTGTGTGTGTGTGGCACCACTTGCATATGAGAGAAGTAGCTCAAAAGGTGAAACTTGGCTATTTACTAAACTAAATTACAGCGCGCGTTTGATTAATTGTAATGGCAACAATGCACTTTAAATATTACGTGTTGACTGACAGTTGGAGCTCATTAATTCTTCCAATCTGCCTCCTTTTATAGAACAAAGTGATGCTATGTTGCTGTGGCTCATCTCATTAAGAGCTTCTTATACACACATCCTGGTACTTGCGTTACATTAATTAGGTGCCGTAACACACTGCTGTACTCGAGTTGTCGGGTTTTAAAAGCAGGTGCATTGGATTTCAAAGGAATTTGTAAAACTCCATAACACGGTATATACTACAATGTACATTTTCAACTTGGCTCAGTGAGCTGCTTCCAGAGGGCAATTAGAGTAACAGCATCTGGTGGGCAGCCTCTCCCTGTAACCATGCTCTCCAACAAGGTTAACAGTGTCTGTGCATTTTAGTAATCCAAAGAATAATGAGCTCAAATGTTGATTTGTCTCATGCCGTGCCTCAACGAAAATGCCAGATCACAACTTAATGAGATGTGTGTTGAGTCCAAAGCTAAAATACAATACAGGCGACGGGTTAGTTTGTTTTTTGGAAGTAGTAGAATTGTGATCCTTTGGTTTATTTGTTGTAGTGTGAAAAAGGCTCCTTTATTTTACCCATTGATTTGGATGGGATCCTACTTTGCTGCAACCGGTCTGGAAGACAAACTCGCCCAAAACCAACCAGTGTCCTACAGCATGTGTTTTGATATTATTTTATCATTCTTGGTTGTAAAAGCATGCTTTAGCAAAAATGTTTGGTCGATAAATTTCTTTTTTCTTTCACTCGTACTATATATGCCTCACTTTATTTTTTTATATTTTTCCCTTCTAAATGACTAAGAGCTCTGCTGTGTATTGGGCAGCTGCAAACCTTATTTTGTTACTAATACAACAATGTATATCTCTTCTATAATTGTTGCAGGCATCACAATTGGTTTATTTCCTCAGCCAAGCTGAATAGAACATTTAATTGGAACTGGCACATGTTTGTTTATCTAGTTATGGCAAGTATAATTACAATGTCAGTAGGTTTATTACATTTTAAACAACCCAGCATGGTACTGGTGTAATTGGGTATTTTATTTCTAGGTTGTCCTGTACCGTCGGGCTGCTTTCTTGCCAACTTAAAAGGCTCTGTACAATTAATTAATTTAAGTGGAGCTAAATTTTAAGGCCATGTTCTCTTCTAAGGAGAAAAATGTCGCCGCTGAAGATAGCTGTTTAGATGTTTCTCACAGTGTAGTCCCCTGGAGCCCGGCCAGTGGACTACACTGGCTCCACAAGGATTGACTCTGCAGTAATTCTCTGCAGACTGGGACTGCGCCCAGATTCTAACTCGAAGGAGGCTGCAAGAGGAGGAGAACTGTCGGTAGTACAGATTGCACATTTTAGTCATCGAATATCATGTGGTCTTAACCGGCAATATTCAAAATGCTTCATACAAGCGGCGCCGTCAGTATGTTGAGCGGAAGGGTGCTGAGTGGCAACTTGAAGCACTCTATTCATAAGAAATGACCTGCTAAAAGCGTGACAGTATGACCAGATGTTGTCGCGACAACACTCCATTTGTCAGCGTTGGTACCTGCAGTTAATAAAGGTCTGTTTATCAGAACCCGTGACAACTGGGTCTGTTGGTCAGCTCTCTGTGCTGACTGTTTAGTGTCCGAGAGGCAAACAAGCTGTGCTGTCCAGATGCTCTGGATGTGGACGATCAGTGATTGCTCAAAAAGTGAGCCTTGTGGCTGCGATGTGACGGATTCAGTTCAAGCCGCCGCTTAGTTCATTTCACGAGGAACTGGTCTCGGTGCCTCTTGCCGAGCTTGGAGCATGACTCGCTCCCGACCACCACTTACACTCTGACTCCTCCGCACCATCACTGCATTCCTTCCTCTGACAGACATTTTGCTGGTAATCATGTCTCCTAGTGAGGGGGGGGGGGGCTGGGGGCTGAGGCCATTGCCCCCGCAGCAGTTGGCTGGGGATGTCTCAGGCAAATCTTTTTTTCTTTTTTCGGACAGGATGGCCGTCCCATTTGCAGAAACCTATTTGTGTCATTTCAATATTGGCTCCCCTTTTGGGATTTTTCAATAAATGACTAGAGACTAGGTGTATTATTTGCTATCGCTGCAATCCAAAGTAAACCACTGATTTAGTTAGTGTGGGGAATTTAGCTGAGGGTCAATTATTATAAGTCAGCAAGACAAAACAGTTTAATAGTATTGAACGTATTGGGTATAATATCCGACTTTTTAATGACTCTCCCTTGGAGAAGTGTGAGGAAGATGAGGTGGACATTTGTCAAGCTTTGCTTCCCACACCGACAGACGGAGATTGCTTGCATCATTGTAGGATGGGCCACTATGTACCAGATATTGATCGAACCACAGTCATTTCCTTATTCCTTTATGACCTACATTCATACGGCCATGTTTCATATTTCTGCAACATTACAATGTATTAACGGCGACTCCAACTAATGACCATCTGAATCCTGCCCCTGTCTTTTTTTTTTACCACAGAATGTGGTTGTTATGATTAAGGGAAGTCGAAATCTTGGTCTGACAACCAGAATTAATCCTGGCCTTTTAACTACCCCACTAAAGTCCCGTAATAACCGTTAAATACACACCAAAGCAAATAGTTTATGTGGCTCTTTAGTACATGACACATTTTATGGATTTCCCATCTCCTAATGGCTTGCCCGTGAAACTTCAAGGTTTCCTGAGGGACTAAAATGCCACAAGTCACATGTGCGAAGTTAACCTCACCAACGGCAACAATACAAGATGCAAAAACACAAAAACGCATGCTAGTGATGCTGAAGGATCTGTCTGGCTAGTATGTGAAGCAGTAGGTATCTTTTAAAAGTAAAAAAAACACGGCATTTTAGCATTAAGCTAAATTCTGAGCTGTTTTAATAGCAATGCAAGGGAGAATAGTCTTTTAGTCATCAAACTAACTCTGTAATGTATTTTTTTTGCGATGTCCTGTAAACACAAGAAAGGGTGTTGTGTGGAACGATTAACTTTTGAACAGATTTTTGGATCGCTCTTGCAAAGTTTGTGTTACTTGATAGATGCCTGTTTGTTATTTGCGCTCAATATGTAGCTCCTCACCGTGTCATTGCATATATATATATATATATATATATATATATATATATATATATATATATATATATATATATATATATATATATATATACTCATCATGTGCAACAAGTGAGTTTGAAACAAATAAATGATGCGGATAGTCTGAATACAGCCTCAGCTACTTTCTGTTACCACACAAGAACAATGGACACTGCTGGATTTAAGCTTTACATTAACAGCAAGCAAAAGCTTTCCTCCACAAATGTATCAATTAAAACTAAACTCTGGTTTTCTGTTTGAAGCTTTGTAACCGATCAGTTATAAGTCAGGACACAACCAGCCTCTGTATCCATGGCAACCGATTTCTGAGCACAACCTCAAGTGGCGGGAGAGTAGTCGGAGCACTGCTAAAGGCTGCATCTACACTCTAAATGGAAAACAATAGCTGTAGCCTTTTTTTTTTTTTTTAAAGGAGGACTGAAACGTGGGAGTGGGTTGTAATACAAGATTACCCCTTGAGTGGTGGCTCATAAATGCGTAGTGTCCTAACGGTTTGGAAGTACCAATCCGTAGTTGATATACTGTTTGTGCCAAAAGATGGGGGCGGCTGTGGTTTGGCTTCAGATCCCAGGTCGATTCCCTCTGGTGAAACGGACACTGAATTGATCGCCGTTCCATCCCTTGAATGGTTTCACTTTGCTTGGAAAACAACGGAGCTGTTTTGCAGCAACATTTCTTTTTTTCTGGTAATAACAATAATCCTCCCATTGTAATAGACTACAGTTTGGGGTCTTGCGAGTAAGGCTATGGTCCTTTTAGCAGTTTCAACCACTTTAATGTAGATAAACAGCGACTGCAAACAGGAAAATTGATGGTAAAACACAAACCATAAACAATGTATTTGGTTAGTTCATTATTATGATCATTATATGCGCCACTTTCATTTCTAAGCAGACTTGTTAATGCTTCTTTACTCAAAATAATGGCAACCGTAGTTTAGGTTTTGGAAGCATAGCAACCAAAGTTACGGATCAAAACTATACTTTTTTTTTTTTAAAGGTTCGATGAGGTCTCACCAACAAGCTCTGTTTGATTTGTGGGAGCGCTGAGGCTACTGTGTGCCTCTCCGCTCCTCTGCATGAAACGTGACACCTGCTGCCGACAGAGAGGCTTCACCTGCCCGCATGAAAGATTTGCCTCTCTCTCTCTCTCGCTCGCTCTGGCTCTCGCACTCACACTCTCTCTCTCTCTCACACACACACACACACACACACACACACATATTTAAAATCACAAGGCAGCCATGTAGTGTCTGTCACTCAGGAGGTATGCTGTGAGTCACCTGGCAACACCACCACTGACCAGGTGGCTGATTACGCTAACAGGCTGATTCCTCACATGTGGCTCATGGTGAAGTCATTGACTACGAGTGTGGAGTTTTTAGCCGCACATATTTTATTCCTTCTGGCATCAAAGTAAAAGGTTGTTTTTACTGTATTCAGGATTTTAATTATTTTATTGTGCTACCTGACTTGGTGCTCGAGCCAATTTAGGAAATGGATAGAAATTTGACTGGAGGACACATTTCTGCCACCACGCCCCTTCCTCCCGCTCGCTCCCAACAAGCCGTTAATAAAACCATGTCACTGGCTGAGTGAGGCTGAGCCCGTATAATTTCTCCTTAACGATCAGCACGTTTCTCCTTTCGATGGTAACAGTAAATTAGTAAATCAACGTATCTTAAAAATGTGAGTAGTATTAGTTTTTTGATATTTGACATATTCGGTCAGCCTAAAGGCTTGGGCGATTTTATTTATTTATTTATTTATTTTTATTTTTTACCCAGCGTGCTCCTCCCCTTCTGGCCCCGCCGCTCCGCTGGCTTTCTGCTGAGGAATCTCAGTCACAAGTGAGCCATCACAGTTCAGAATAAGACTGAATGCTTTAGATCATTTCCACTTGGGGAGAATCTCTGATGTGTTGTTCACACTGTGTGCACAGCGTGTGGATGGAAATCAAGACAGTGGTGATAAAAATGTGGTGTAGTTTATGATGATCGTTGATGTTCATGACGAACATGTTGCTGCTCTACATTAATTCATCGTGAAATAAGTCAAGAAGCTTGAAGCGTATACGACATGGACTAGAGATGGTTCACCACATGAAGGGCCAATGGAGTATAAAGTATAGTGACTTATTACAAATTGTGTAAGTAAACGTTTGCACAGGAACACGTGTGCAACTAATTCATTCTCATCCGGTGACGGTGTTTTGAACATGCATCTTTCAACGTGTTTTCTTTTTTTTGGTCTTATTTCATCAAATAAGTAATTAACACCATTTTACTTGTTTCTCGTGTCAACACGGATCGTCTGAAGCGTTTTGCCAGACAGAACATGGCTGAGAATATCTGGTATCGAGGGTTGTCGTTTCCGGCGTCAAAGTCTGCCGTTGCAGTGATGACATTTCTGCTTTTGCTCACTTGTGTGAAACATGCAAATTGGCCAGGAATCATTTAGATTTAGCTTGTGTTACAGTGTGCAGCGCTCTGTGCGGGTGACGGCTCCGTGAGATGGCGGTTTCTCTGCAGTCGGATGGCGTTCCTTCATCCATTGACCCCGTCTGCCTCCCCCGAGGACACGCTTGATGTGCTGCTGCTGTCGTAGGCTCCGGTTGGATTGTGCGGTGTCGTATTGTGGCACCGCTTTTGGTCAGGAACGATGTGCTTTTAAGCATAAATCGGAAAATGCGGTTTGATACAAAAAGTTGCTATATTTTAGCGCGTATGGTAACATCTACAGCTAAATGTCTCTATTTTGATACTGTATTTTTTTTCTTCTTAAAGGGGAATACAGGAGGGCTGATTTCCAGAGCAGATTCTTCACGTAGGCTGCAGCATGAAAAGCTAATCATTGTTCAACCAAAGTAAAGCAGATGGACTAATTACGTCGCTTGTTACTGTTGAGTTTGGACCCGGTGTTGGAACTAGGCCACTGATATGCTCTGGCAGAATATTTGATAGATTCTAAGGTCCAGGGCTCCTCCTGGATTGGCCTGTCTCACTAGTGGGCTGTTCTATTATTGGATTAGAGGCCGCGTTACTGTAATAGGGTCTGAGCATTCCCAGCAGGCGCGGCTCTGCGTCATTGATCCCTTGAACAATAGCTACATGTTCCACGGCTCTGTCTCATTTTCTGCTCTTTTTTTTTTTTTTTATCTCATGAGTCGTCGTCTGTTTGGCAAATGAACTCTCAACGAGGCAAAATGTAACCGATCCATCGATCGTTGCTGTTCTGTGTGTGCGGCCTCCTTCCTCCTCTGGTGTGATGTCTGCATTTACTGCATCTGTCTCACATTGCTTGAAATCCGTCAATACTTGACAAACTGGTGCAATGTCTCAATCCATTGCAATGAATCTGCCTGTCAAACCTTTTTTTTTTTTCTTCAAAATTACACATGCACGGTTCATAGGTTTTACGTTTTTTTTTCTGCCCCAAGCCCATCTGTGGTTTCAATTCCCCACCACAATGTGTTTGGCAGGTAGATGTACAACTACAATGTGAGCCTCTTTTTTTGTTGTGGGATCAATATGATACAAGGCAGCATGAAAGCAGCTGACTCTTCATCATCGCTATTTGGGCCGTCCAGTGGGAGGTAACGATTTGTGCATTTGTGCCCGCCAGTCGAGGTGCAGAGTTGCGACCCCGCCCCCCCCCCCCTGCTGCCGCACACAGAATGCACAACGTGGGGATAGTCGCCCAGAAACCTTCACCTGCACGTTGATGATGTTTACCAGGGATTGGGCTTGTTGTTTTCAGGGATTCTGCTGAGTTCCACATAACACAAGGTTTATCAGAGGCTGATGGGGCGATAGGTTTTTGCAAAATCAAATACACCTTAAAATCCCTATAAATGATTTGACAAAAGGCCATTGAGTTAAGTGTAGACCACGGGAGAAATGTTGCTTCCTTCTGAGTGGTGCGTATCGTATTGTTATGTGAGCGAGCAGTAGATCAAAGGCGTGTAGGTGGAGCGGGTTTACTTTAAAGTCAGGAGAGAGAGAGTTTCTTTGTGCTTATGTATTATTGTGGGAGGGAAAAGCTTATAAATGATTATAGACTTGTGGGTTCTCCGTGCGCGCGTGTGTTAATTTTCCACGCATCAGTGGTTCAGTGTGTAAGATCGGCAGCTCCTATTCTTCTACTTCAAAGGGTTCACTTGTGTTGAAGTCTGAGATAAATGACCTTGATTTGTCATCTGACTGATGACTGGCATTGACGGTAACGGCAGCTTTATTTATAAACCGCATTTTATTACACCTTAACTGAAAGGGCTTCAGGTTAAAAGACAAAATGTAAGAATATATACAAGAATAACATTTGTCGCATAACCATCATCTTTAAGAGAGCAGATGGCGCGGAGCAGAGCTGACAGGTACGAGAGTAAAGTAGACGGACGAAGCCGCAGACGGACGGCGCCCTGGTGGATGATTCGTGCCGTCAGATACAGCAGGCGGGTAAATAAAGCATATAGACGACCAGATGGGCCCGCATCCAGATGGATTCACCAGCCTGGAGAGAGGGACGCGGAGGCGGCACCAACGGAGCACTTAGCCGGAGGTGAAGCCTCCACGCTGCCTGTTCTCGAGTAGGAACACCCAATGTGTGGTATTTGTGTTCCATCTTGATGTCCACTGCCAAACTGTCATGTGCTCCTGCAAATGTAATTCGATCAACTTTTTAACTAAATTGACCCGGATCGGCTCTCTAGTCCATAAAAAGCACCAGAACTTTTTATTTTTATCTCTCCAAGCTACAATCGACTTTGGTTCAGATTGATTCTAGATTTGATGTTTTCTATGATGTAACCATCCAGCTCACATTATTTTTTATGGAGGCGCTTATTGCGTTTAGTTTAAAAGATACTGTGTGTCCTGCGCTTTCAAGGTAGTTTATATATTTTATTTTGTTTTAAATGGAAAGAGTTATCTGTTCAGCTGGTCCATACATAATAACCAGTGAGTTTGTTGTTGCTGTTGTGCTGGAGCCAAATTCCCGCACAAGGAAGAGTTGGTTTGGGGGCTTTACGTTCCCATTTCATCTGGGAAAATCCTTTCTCCTCACAGGGAAGTGAATGTCTATGATGGGATGAATGGTGTTGATCTGGGTTTGATGAAGAGACTGCTGCACCTGCATTTGTTTGCACTCCTTATTGTTTGAGGCTTAATCTCAGTTGAAAAGTTTTTTATATTACTACAAGGTGTGAGTGGATAAAGGAACTACTAGTGGTGATTTTTGTCATTGTATTTTGCAACATGCAAAAGATTCTTTGACAAAATGACTTTCAATGTGAACAACAATAGAACTGGTAAATGTCTTTTTTAGTGCATAACCGTATGCAGACGTTAGAGCTCCATTTTAAGCTGCAACACCCAATGGCGACACTCCATAGCGCGCTTTTAATCCATTGATATCAAGGAAGACTTTAAGATGAATGTGATGTGATGTAAAACGCGTCAACAAAATAAATGAACTTCTATAGCTGCCGGTGTCACATTACAAATACATTTACAGTGAAATGGAGAGGCACCAAAGGACGCTATGAATTGTGAGAAAGTTAAGAGAATTTGACCGTATCATATTTTTCTTCTGCCTTTTTTGCAATTCAACGTGCACAAATATCTCCGTTCTTACTCCTGCTGAGTCGTTGGTTGGTTCCACTGATTAATATTTCATCATATTTGTTTATCGTGTTGTGTGTCCATTGCTTGTTCGTTCTCATTTTACAACCTCCTCCTGCCCGCTTGCTCATTCTCATGACTTGTCGAGACTCAGGCTGCAGCAATTACATTCTGAAAGACAAATAACTCATCATGTCTGTGGTTGGTCTATTTTCAGCGGCAAACAAATACAGGCCCAAAGGTACAGCCCAGACCACGCGGCTCCAGTCTGTGATCAAATCAAACACAAAGTGGATGGGAACAGAAATGTGACCCTAAACCAGATGGTGTCGCTTTAGTAAAAAAAGGCACGACTTCTTTTGTAATACGTCTGCAGATCACTAAATTATCTCTTGTCAATCACACACACACCGCCTCACTTAGTCAGCAACATGATTTTATTCATATATATATATATAAACTTAATTCCTGGAGAGTGGTCCTTGTGTTCCAGACAAACACCTTCACTTGTGCGTGTGAACACATCTCACATAGGAACCAGATTCTGAACGTATGAGTCAGGGTCAGGAGCAGATGAGGGGCCGCCTGTGTACTTGAGCCATGGCCTGGACCGACCTTTCATCTTTGACCCCTCGGCACAGAGAGGCCTTGTGTTCCCATGTTTTCCACACAGGAGGTGCTCTGTTAGGGACGTCCCGCTTTATTCTCCTTCTTCCTGAATGTATTCTCTGTATTTTCACTTTGTGTTTAATCTTGCAAAAAAATGGAGTCGGTGAACTTGTTGGAAAACTTGGTTAATTGTTTAATTTCTTCCCCTTCCAGCAGTTACAGAGAGATTATCTGAAGTTGGGTTTATGGCCAATTCGTGAATCTAAGTCCACGCCTTTTGCTCCATTTCTGGTCTCTTTCAAATCTTGAGGGGGGGGGGAAGGCCGCTCTTAAGCTGCTAAATGGGTATGACTATGAATATTGATGATAATGGATGGTTGATCTTTAATGTGTATCTGAAAATTTTGATCATAAAAAAGTGACCTTACTTTAAGAATATATAAAGCCGGCAATTGCTTTGCTGCCTTTGAGTGCACATCACCATCACCATCATCATCATCATCATCATCATCCTCTTCACCTGTACGGAGGATTGTTTGACAATGTTGTTGCTGTCGCTGCTCATTTGAAAAGGATTGTGGAGCGTTGCCTGTTCAGTTTTGGTTGTGGCTTGATTTGACACTTTCATTTTCTGTATTTTTTTTCAGTATATTTAGCGTCTTTTCTTTGTCTCCAGCAAGGAGCAGATGGGCAGTTTTTAAAAAGTGATGCATTTGTTCTCTACCGTTTTGTTTTATAAAGCATAACCAAGGCTTAACTGTGCACACATTTGCACTTCCTTTGCATTCATAAAATGATATTGTTCATGCAAGAGTAAGACTTCTTGTATGTGTGTTTGTCACTAAAAATGCGCAGATGTGTGTCTAATGGAGAAGACATTTCCTGTTTTATTGAGCATATCAGTAATGCGCTAATGTAGATTTGAGTATTTATTACTAATTATTATTGAGTATATTCAAATCAAAAGTCTGCGCCAACATCTGGCTCTTTCATCAGTCCATGAGTTTGATGATGGGGCTTAAGTTTTGGACCCGCTGGACCTGCAATAAACTTCCCTTCCCCTTATTTTTCCACAGGTGTAGCTGCGGTCCCCGCCCCCACACCGCCTGCCAACATGGTGGTGCTGTCGCTGAAAATCTGCATTCGCCAGTGCAATGTTGTGAAGACGATGCAGTTTGAGCCCTCCACGGCAGTCTATGACGCCTGTAGGATCATCAGAGAGAGGGTCCCCGAGGCGCAGACCGGACAGGGTGAGAAATCGCCCTACGTGAAATCTGATTATGTGCAGTGTCATCATTCATACAATTGTGTATGAATGATACTTTGCCGAGACGCCACGGGTCATAGCTTGTACTTTTTTACTCCTCCTGTAGTGTACCCCGGTGATCATAAGGGGGTGGGAGGGTCCACGATTACTGTTTCGCCTGACTGCATCATCATTCCCTGCCATCACAATAGTCTCTGAAATGCAAATGTTTCTCCTCGTCGTTGTAGCTTCAGACTATGGGCTGTTTCTGTCTGATGAAGATCCCAGAAAAGGCATCTGGCTGGAGTCTGGAAGGACGTTGGACTACTACATGCTGCGCAATGGGGTAAATGCATCCACCCGTTTAACCCTACACACGGGGGCATTACTGAGTATACATTTTTGGGGCTTGAAAGCTCCTGTGAGAAAGGCCTGATATTTACCATGGTCCCATAGGATCTAAAAAGGTTTTTAATAATAAAAATGTATATTTAGATTTAGTCATTGTTGAATCTAATTGTTCTAATGGCCAGCCACTATTTGATGATCTTTAGTTATTATTTAAACAGAGTATTGACCTTTTAGGTGGAGGCTTTGCGGTGGATTAAGTTAAAGAAATATTAAACCATTTAATCCACCCCCAACGGATGTAGAAAAATGTGACAGTGTACCGTAGCTTTTGAACTTGGTAGTATGAAAATAATGACTCATGAATGAGAGAATAAAATCACAGGTCAAAGTTGGATATAAAAATAAAATTAGGGGCATCAAAGGGTACTTTGCCCCAGCCAGCGGAAGGTCCTTTGCTGCTCTTGGCCTGTCTGTCGTGTGGCGCTTCCTCCCGGTACATCTGTGAGTTTGGTTTTGCAGCTTTAAAATGGTTTCTCTTCTTCAAATCTACCAAAAGCAACCCAGGTAGGAGGCATGACTGTGACCAATTGCTCTCAACCAAATCTCTCCTCATTGTTCGATTGCATGGGAGCAGCGAGCTGTGATAGGCAGGCGTTAAATAAGGTTTTCTGGCCTATATTCTCCGCGCAACTTGGATGCATTTGATTATTTTCTCAGCGGGTACTCTCACTTTCTCTCTCGCTTTCTTTTACATTCAATTCTGGAATTCTTCATTTTTTTTTTTTAATTTATTTTATTCTCTACCGTTGTGTCTTTGAGCAGGACATCCTTGAATACAAGAAGAAGCAGAGGCCCCAGAAAATCAAAATGTTGGACGGGGCCGTGAAAACCATCATGGTGGACGACTCCAAAACTGTGGGAGAGCTGCTTGTGACCATATGCAGTAGAATAGGTACCCAGTTTATTTTACCAGCACTTTTCCCCATGCTCTTTGGAGTGTTTGTATAGGTGTCACTTTTTTCACGTGTTAGTTGCTGTTTATTAGGCATTACATTAGAATTTGTTGTACAAGAGCTTGCATACTTTTTTTTAATCGTACGAATCATATCCAACCAGATTCTGGGGATATCGTGGATGATTTATGTTTCCCCTTTTTTGGTTCCAGGCATCACAAACTACGAGGAATACTCCCTGATCCAGGAGACGGTGGAGGAGAAGAAGGAGGACGGGATGGGTACCCTGAAGAAAGACAGGACGCTACTGAGGGACGAGAGAAAGATGGAGAAACTGAAAGCCAAACTGCACACTGACGATGACTGTGAGTTTAATGGAATCCCATTTGACCCGTTGGTGAAGTTGATGGCGGCCATTTATTTTGCCTCAGTGCTTATGTTAAACACTTGTTGCCCTGATGGATTGATCTACAGCACAATCAGCCCTGATGCTTTGTCTTTTACACCTGTAGGTTGCAGAATTTCATGGATCCTTTTAGAATTGCGTTGCATTTTGAGAAACAAACTAGCATGTTCTATGTAAAACTCTTTGAATAAGCCGGATGACGACATTTTTGGATATATTGTGAAATGAAAAACTAGCCTACAGTATAAGACTGAAATGTCTAAGTCAGGGTAAACTGGGTAGCTAGGCAAATGTATGAGAGTAAATAAAGTTAATAGGATCTCTTTCACAGTCATATAACTCTGACATCTAAAATAATGATCTGATGCTGAATGCTGGATGTACTCTGTGTTGTCAGTGAACTGGCTGGACCACAGCAGGACGTTCAGAGAGCAGGGGGTGGACGAGAACGAGACCCTCCTGCTCAGACGCAAGTTCTTCTACTCCGACCAGAACGTGGACTCCCGAGACCCCGTCCAACTCAATCTTCTTTACGTGCAGGTCTGACCCCCCCCCCCCCCGCTAGCATGTTTACCACCACAGGAGAATGAAACTGAAAACCAGGAGCAATGCGGCACCTTCCATTTCTCCATCATCCCCTGATGGTGACGCTTAGCTACCAGAATGTGCTGTGACTGATTACTGAATATGAAATAAATGTGTGGTTATTTATTTTTATCAAACCGATACAGACACCTGACTCAAAGCTATAATATGAGATATAATTTAATCCTAATTGAGAGGTTTCATCTTTTTCTTTCAGGCTCGAGATGACATCCTGAACGGTTCTCACCCCGTATCATTTGACAAGGCGTGTGAATTTGGAGGCATTCAGGCCCAGATCCAGTTTGGACCTCATGTAGAACATAAGCACAAACAAGGATTCTTGGAGTAAGCATCTATCCCACTAGAATAACTTTTATCCATACCAAATCATTTGGCATTTTGAAGAAAATCAATATTTGTTACTCCATAATATTCAGTAAATTAAGTGTAGATTAGACAACAAAGTACCGATAGAAACATTTTGTTTTGGCAGCTCCAAGAGTTTATTAAATTGTTATTTCTTTAGCGTTTTAGAGCTGATGCGCCTGTATGAATTTCTGCTTATTCAGTGTTTGCTTTTTTTTTCCTAGCTTGAAGGAGTTTCTACCTAAAGAATACATCAAGCAAAGAGGTGCCGAGAAGAAAATATTCCAGGTGGGGTCTTATTGTACATTAAAGGAAATCGTATTTGTCAATTCTGCACCGGATTACACCGACTCGTTCAGTTGCTGAATGGATGCATGTATGTTTCAACCTGCAGGAACACAAAAACTGTGGAGAAATGACAGAGATTGAAGCCAAAGTGAAATATGTCAAACTGGCACGGTCTCTAAGGACATATGGCGTCTCCTTCTTCCTGGTCAAGGTAAGTTGTAACACAAATGTTAATTTCTAGGACTTCACAAGTTGCTATGCGCAATAGTATTCAGGGAAAATAATCCACTAGCCTGAAGTTTTTATCCTGTTGAGGGAAAAAAAAGAAAAGTGATTATCTGGAAGAAAAGAAAAAATGAATTGGATTTGGAAATGTCGTCGGAGCCTTTTATGTCCTGATTGTGAGATCTGTTCTTTGGGCTTGCGGTTAACTGAATAAAAAGGTTGAAAGCACTACGCAGCAGGTGGGGAAATTGTCCGTCTCCACCTGAACTTTCAAAGCTTTTCATGTCTACTCAAACCAGAAATAAAAATCATATATATATATATGAAAAATGTTAAATAAAAGAAATCAGATATTATTTTATAGTATTCGTACTGTCTCACTACTGCTGGAAGAAAACAAAACGATCTGTGCGGCTGAGTTTGTCGCTGCAGATTATCTCTGAGCAAGTGCCGTTCACGTTGCGCAAGAACACTTACACCCAAAAACAAGCCCAACTGCCAGGGAGATGCCGATTGTGGATTATTCCCATCACACAATTTGTCACCAAGAGGACATCCTGCACGAAGTCACGGGAAACTCTGTGTTCTGTGACACTTACACTGTGTTATATGCTTTCAAATTGTCGCCTCTTCTGACTTCTTTTCAGATCATTTCTGGTATTTCTTTGAGGAAAGTAAAGTCAATCGTGCTGCTGTTGCCGACTCTCTGCCACACAGTTCCTGGCTTTTAATGAGTAGCTTTTAGCACCAGGGGATAAGGTTACAGATTCAACACTGTGCTTTTCCTGTTAAGTGCAAAACACACAAGTCTCAAACCATGTCCCAACTCCTGGCCTCGCATATATCTGTGTTCCCCTCGATCCGTTCGACATCTTATCTGCTCCCCATTTGTTGCTTGAGTCCGTTTTTAGTCTAATCCAGTGGAGCAGAAACATCTTAAAAATAACCCGCCGGAAAAAATGCAGCCCACGGTCCGTAACCCATAACCCCCTCGCGAGGCCCCACAGGGTTTACAGCCCCTCCGGGGCTTTCGCACTACTCGCCTCTTTGCCCTGGCGTCACAGCCCATCGCGGCCCGTCCATCTGCTCAGCGACTGCAGCTCCTGGAGAAACGCTTTCTCTTTCCATGCCAGGCGGCGGAAAAAGAAGTCAGCTGTTCTGCCGCCTCAGAGAGCGGCTGAAGTATGACATTAGAGGCTTAGTGAATGCAGGGGGAGGTTGAGGGTTTTTGACAAGCAGATAAAGACATGATTAAGGCATAATGCTTTAATTACTAAGTGGGGTATTTTTTTTGCTTACTGGTTAGACAGATGAATACCCATCTTGGCAGAAAAGTCTGACAGCAGAATTAAGAGTTTCAAGCTGCAAGCTTATGAATTTAAATTCTGTCGCTTGAACTGTTAATCTGTCCTTTTGGCTTAATGCCTTTTCATTCAAGTAATACCCTCAGCAGGCCTGGGAATATGGAAATGAGTTGTTTTGTGAAGGCAATAGATTTGACCTTTAAAATGGTTTGTTCGCATCATGGGGGTTGGTGACTTTATTGATTAATTCATTGAACGTCGTCCGAGATTTACACAGCCAGTCCCTCTACTACTACAGAAGGTGTGACAGTACAAGTACAATTCAAAAATGAGATCAACCAATCTGGTGCAGAAGTTGTGGAAGTAAAGTTTTCTTAAAATAGCTTCATTAACAGCAAAAAGAACAGATCTCTTTCAACTGACAGGGATCAGTAACTCACTTGTGTCTACATGGCTTTATTAAGCTTTAGATAGTGCTTTGAGATTGAATGAGTTTTATGTTTTTGTCTTTGTTTTTGTTTTTTGCAGGAAAAGATGAAGAGTAAAAACAAGCTGGTGCCGCGGCTGCTGGGCATCACCAAAGAGTCTGTGCTGCGAGTGGAGGAGAAGACCAAAGATGTGGTGCAGGAGTGGCCGCTGACCACCGTGAAGAGGTGGGCGGCGTCGCCCAAGAGCTTCACCCTGGTAAGACACGGAATGAAAACAAACCTGCAGCAGCTCGCACTCGTAATAAGAAGGACGGCCTCTCGGTGAGGCCAACTGTTGGCCGCAATGGCGATAGAACGATCACCGTAGGGCTCTGTCTGCCTGTCCTCTCATTCATTATTGAACAGACTCCTTTGTCTCCCCTGTCGATATCTTTCCTCTCCGTCAGCACCCAGAGTCAATGAGCAGACAATGAACTTGGATTTAATCTTGCGGATCGGGCAGGTTAACCGTCTCTATTATTAAAATGAACACACTCTCCGGTTGCGGCTAATTGCGCAGCTTTTTTTCAAGCTTTTAGGCTGTGTTTTTGCAAAATACATTTGATTTGTCGTTGACATGTTGAAGGAGTCATTGATTTCTAAGTCACGTATAAGATGGGGCCTCTGCATTGATTCGTAGCTCAAGTGTGCCCATAAGAGGGCTACAGATTCATTTATTTTCTGCTCGGTGAATCCTCTGCTGGTGCATAAGCACTACCGTGATTACTTTCCTGCAGCCCAATATAAGATGCATTTTTAAGATTTGACTCTGCGTGTAGGACTTTGGGGAGTACCAGGAGAGCTACTACTCGGTACAGACCACTGAAGGGGAACAGATCTCTCAGCTCATTGCCGGTTACATCGACATCATCCTCAAAAAGGTGAGCGATTCATCTCTGGAGACAGAGATGTGTCAAAATAAATTGATGAATTCTCAGATCTGTTGGTGCTTGATGTGTTCAGGCTTCTGTGTCCGACTTTCGCAGTTAAATAAACAGAAATACAGGACAGCTGGTCTCATGTGGTTAAGGGACACTTTTAAATACTGTAAATGTATCTCTGGACACCTGTCAAAAGCTTAGCACATCATGCATAATAAGTGAAAATGTCCTACCCAAACGCAAGAAACGGGATTAAATCCTGGCATACATTTCTTTTAAATGTTACACTAAATCTGGCATTCAAGATGTCCTCGAGTAACCTTTTTAAAAATCGCTGTGAGCTCCTTTTGACCCACATTTGTTTACATTTCTCTCTGCTGCAGAAGCAAAGCAAGGACCGCTTTGGATTAGAAGGCGATGAGGAGTCAACCATGCTTGAGGAATCTGTCTCCCCAAAAAAGTATGTCATTTAGTAATAACTCTGAAAAGTGTTTATGTATAAATCCACTCTGCAGAATTAACATCTCTTTAATATGGCATAAACATTGTTTTTTTTTTTCCAAGGAGCAAAGCAAAGAACACATTCTTTTCAACACTTTCGTTAAGACCTAAGTAGTAAGATAGTAAACTGAGATAGTACCGAACTGCTGAAAAAAGCATATTAGGGCACGAACGCTAGCATTTAGCTTCAAGCAAAATGTGTGTAACTACAGCCTCGGAGAGATGCAACCACTGACATGGAAGCAAGAACATGGGGATGAAGCTGCTTGACAACAAACGTGTAGTTGTATAGCTTAATCCTGACAGTAGTTCCCATGTGATTTCATCCAGTATGTTTATGGTCCAGTATAAACTGAGGTATGATAATGGTTTGTCCATTGGCTCAATGTATCGTTGCAAATTCTATCAAGAGGCAACATTAGCTCTGGTGCTTTTTTTAATTTCCTTTCTCACGACTCTTGACCACAGACCTCACATCCATCTTCCAGGACCTCATTTCACCACATGAGCGCCTCCTCTCTTCGTCTGGACTATATCCTGAGAGATAATCATGATGTAAAGGAAATGTTGCACCACTGGATGAGCAATGGCCCCATCTGAACATTTCCTGATTGGATGCGTGTTAGTTCAATTTATCCACAGTCAGCTACGCTCAATCAGTAACATGGAGCCCCTTTTCCTGCCTCACCTTAAATGATATTGCTTTCCTGCTACAAACAGAGAGCATTTGCTGCAATTTTTACCTAGGCAAAAGTCTTTTAGTACTGCAAACTTTGAGTCAAACTCTAGAGCGACTGATATGAGGAAAAACAAAACAAAGCTTTGTCCTGCAGATGTACGGAGTGGGAAGAATATGCAGCCTCAGTCTGCTTTGTATTTGTGACCCAGAATAACAAACCAACACAACCGCATTGCCTGGTGTTCAATCTCTCCAATGGACACTTACACACACACATAGCAAAAAATACATCTTTGTCATGACACGACACCAGTTAGTGTTCTTTTTGTTCTTGTTGGAGTAAGTATTTGCTGTGTGTTTCGTTTGTTTCCTTGGTTATGTATTTAAAGACCCCCCCATCGCAAATTTATTATGGCCAAAAAATATCATGGTATTTTTCCCTACCTTGTACTGCGCTTTGCTATTGGTGCTGTTAAGGAGTTTAGTGCCTTAGCATAGCATGATGCAAAGGTGAGAGGAGATTTCAATTTGATTGAGGCAGCGCATCGTTAATGTTGAGCTGAAAATAGACATTCATGGAGGAATGAAGGACCATGTCTGTTTCCACTGAAACTCACAATGAAGGATTCTGTCTATACTTCACCACTAAACCAAACTTGCAACACGAAACTAATGAATAGTAAATGTTAAAGCATTTAACTATTTGCTTTGGAAAAGCTTAAGAATGTATGAGAAAATGACAAATGACTTTTTGTGTCATAAAACACGGTGTTGGCTTTCACTGAGCCCTTTACCTCCCTCAGCACTAACTTGCCATTGATGTGCCTTTTAGGTCGACCATCCTTCAGCAGCAGTTTAATCGCGTGGGCAGGGTGGAGCATGGCTCGGTGGCACTGCCGGGGGTGATCCGCTCCGGCTCCATTGGCACAGAGTCGCTCAGCATGGGCACCATGCCGTCTGCTCAGCAGCAGATCACAATGGGTCAGATGCACCGTGGACACATGCCACCTCTGGTAAGAACAACACAATGGCTCCCAGTGTGACGTTTTTATTTTCAAAGATCTGCTTTCGTCACATCTTGGTCATGGGAAAAAGTTTGTTAACATTTTTCGTCAGAGTTTTTGTTGACGAAATTAACACTGTGTGTCACTCAAACAAGCTTGTCCTAAGGTGGCACAACTAAAGGGGCAATCATCTTCATAATCATCCCTCAGAATGACGTCTTGAAAAATGGAGGCTTTCTGTGAGAAATGAACCTGCTTTGTCTCCCTGCATGTGTAGAGTTCAGCTCAGCAGGCTCTGATGGGAACCATCAACACCAGTATGCAAGCTGTGCAGAAAGCCCAGATTGACCTTGGAGAGGTCGACAACCTGCCGCCGCTGGGACAAGACATGGTACTGTGCAGGGCACATGCATGTGCCATCAGATAATAAGAAACAATAGCTACTTCTAGTCTATGGACATAGCAATATGTCTCTTTCAATGCATGCTTTAGGTGAAACAGCCATGAAGCCAAAGCATAAAGATGAATAATAATTCTGCAGACTGCCACCCATGTTAAGGTGCATTTCGCCTCTGCCAATTATTGACTGTTGGTGTGGTCTCTTTCTGTGTACCCTAGGCATCCAAGGTGTGGATCCAGAACAAGATGGATGAGTCAAAACATGAGATCCACTCGCAGGTCGACGCGATCACTGCAGGAACCGCCTCTGTTGTCAACCTCACTGCCGGTCAGTTGCATTGCTACGACTCAGCAGGCCGTGACCTCATTGGAGTGCTTAAGGAATGCTTAATGAACATTGAGACACGCCCTCAGCTTTACAAGTACATTTTAGGGTTGCTCTTTTCTGCAGAGCTCAAATGCTCTGGCCAATTAGTGAGTTCAAAGCACATCCTTTCCGTCTGTCTGGTGTTCATTAACATTAGTGTAGATCCTGTAAAAAGTCTAATAGATCTTCCATATCCTGCTGTGGGCTGGTTTAACAGGGCAACCAGGTGAAGGTATCTATTGACTAAAGCATCCCAGGTTAAAATTTGATTATTATTCATGCTTTACAATTATTGCAATTTGTCCTGGATATGTCAGTTTTGCTAGCCTTGAATCTCCTCGTTAAACACACTTTGTCTCTTTGTATTGCAATAGTCTTTAAATCTGTAAGAAGACCCCGTGCAGAGGAGTTTCATTTTCTCCGTCTGGGTTCTGACAAGCTTTGTTTTAATGACGCTAGGACTATTTATCTAATCGCCCTTTTTCCTTTTTACCTCCCTTTCTATCTCCTCTCCTGATCTCAGGTGACCCGACCGACACAGACTACACCGCCGTGGGCTGCGCCATCACCACCATCTCCTCCAACCTGACAGAAATGTCAAAGGGTGTGAAGTTGCTGGCTGCACTGATGGAGGACGACGTGGGCGGAGGCAATGACCTGATGAGGGCAGCCAGGACGCTGGCAGGGGCCGTGTCCGACCTGCTGAAGGCCGTGGAGCCGGCTTCTGGAGAGGTGAGCAAAGAATCAAGCAACCATGAAACAACAATGAGATGCTTTATGAAACATTCAGCGTATTTCTTTAAAGTACTTATTAGTATGGTATAGATATTATCATATTAACCGTTTCTCTTTATTTGCTTTCTGAAATCACCTGTTCAGCATTTTCTTTCTTTCCAATATGACAAATACAGAATGGAATGGGAGAAAATACTGTAGGCATTGAAATGGGAAAGAGACTAATAAATGCAAGATGAAAAGAGATGAGAATAATGTGTGAAAATGTCTGACCGAGCAAACCTTTGCTTGTGTGATACTTTTTTAAATTACAGATTTTGATGTTGAAAAAAAGGAAAAAAAAAGGAAAATTAAAAAAGGGAATCCAATTTGTCATCCAGTAGCTGATGTATCTCCAGTGATGAAGTGTCTGTCCTCCTCCTCCAAACTACTACTAATCATATTTTCATCCTCTCCTGCTGGCTGGCTTCGGCTAACTGAATTCTCCAAGTCTTCCTTAATGAAGGATATATGGCAGACATTTAGTCCCTGTATGGAAACAGAATGTTCTTAATGTAGTCTCCTTCTACTTGGTTTGCAGCACTGTCATTTTCTCACTTGAGATCTATTAACAGCTTGTTGTTTTGTTCTGGGAGTATCATTCAGTTAATAAAAAAAAAAAGTTAATGTACTGTACAGCTTCTTGCTGCTAATGTGCATCACGCACAGGTCCGTCTGGCTTTTGGACAGCCCTGAGACTTTTATACTTGTGCATCCAAATAGTTGGTAAGAGAACTTTAGGCCCGTGGGCTAGTTGGACGAAGAACTGTGGGCTGTTTGTTGGTCAACTGTCTAAATACATCAATATGATACATTTATATGTGTTAATTGTTCACTACTTGCTAAGCAGGGCTCAATTGGCACTGATGTTGCTTTAGCTGCAGCATGTAGCAGTGTCTCGACCTGATGGTTTTCTATGTGCGTCTGTGTGTGTGTGTGTGTGTGTGTGTGTGTGTGTGTGTCCGTGTGCAGCCCAGACAGACTGTGCTGACAGCAGCAGGCAACATCGGCCAGGCCAGCGGAGACCTCCTGCGCCGAATTGGAGAGAGCGAGGCGGACGAGAGGTTCCAGGTAAGCCCGCACCCTGTCCATTTACCATCGTCATCATCCCTGCACTCTGTGTAATAATAATGAAAAGAGAACCTCAGGCGTCCGTTAATCAAAAACACATTGTAACCAGGGGAATATGGAGGTAATGCATTTATATTTTAATTCTGAATTGAAAGCTCATCCAGCTGCCAAGCTTGTGTTCTTCTTTCATGTATTTCATACTTGGATGAGTCACGACTGTTTGCCGAAGGACACACATTAATCAAATCTTATATTTTGCCTGACACGCCAAACTGTATTTTAACTTAATTTAGTTGTGCATATTTGAGCTAATGTGAAAATGAAATGAGATGGAAGTTAGATGTCATATTTCTACTTTTATTACAATGACGCTACGGACACATTCTTATTATGGTATGGCTACCCGGTTATCTCCACTTCAGATGACTAGGCCACAGTATTTGTAACCGTTTATGCGAGTGATATAAGCATTTTATAGGAAAGACTGAGCCAGTGTGCCTCCCCCTGTTGTAGGATATCCTGATGAATCTGGCCAAAGCAGTGGCCAACGCGGCAGCCATGTTGGTGCTGAAGGCCAAGAACGTGGCCCAAGTGGCCGAGGACACCGGGCTTCAGAACCGGGTCATTGCTGCTGCCACTCAGTGTGCCCTGTCCACCTCCCAGTTGGTGGCATGTGCCAAGGTACCACAACATGTTTGATTTATTGTACTAAAGGACAGGTGTCATATCTTGTTTGTTTGATATGTACTGAATTCCCGAGAAATGCATTCTGTGGATATTATGCAAATGCTTGGATGGTCAAATGTTTTTCCATTCATTATGCTGAATATGTCACTGATTTAATATTACCCAACAATGACTCCATCTTCTGTGATCTGTTTTCTCATAAGTAGAGATTTGGGAGAATAACAATCCTCAAATATTTAAAAAAAAAACCTAATTAATCTGCCTGTAAAGGAGAGTGAATACATCAGGATGCACAAAGGCACCATTACATACCCTGTGCACGCATTGTATTCTAACGGCTTGATAATTGAACAACCCACATGTGTCTAATTAGCCTAAATGCCCTCATGGATACCAATCGGAATAGTTTAATTCACTGAACAAATCCTCGCCTCTCAGTAATGTGGCAATGAGGACCATCAGCGGAATCCTTTTCCAATAGCCTTTTTCCCCAGAGTTATTTCTGTGTAAACCGTAATTTAATGAAGACTAGCAGTGGGTTCCCTTCAATTAAAAAAAAAAAAAGAAAAAAAATGGTTTCTGTTACAACACATAGCTATTCTTTTTTTATTACTATTAAACTGCCACTGTCTCATTTATGTTCCTTCCTGCTTCGCCATCACTTCTGTCCTCTCACTTTTCACCTTGTTGTTGTTGTAGGTGGTGAGTCCGACCATCAGCTCACCCGTTTGCCAGGAGCAGTTAATCGAAGCTGGAAAGCTTGTGGATCGCTCGGTGGAAAGCTGTGTCCAGGCCTGTCTCTCGGCTACAGAAGATGGCGACCTCCTCAAACAGGTCAGCTGGATCGATGTTAAGACCAACTGTGCACTGAACTCGTAGCGCTCCACGTAGCACTCCTTGGTTTGGTTGGTTTGTCCCGGAAGATTCATCATTCATCATAAGCTCCACCCTCTTTTGCAACAAATAGTTTTTTGGTTTTATTAAAACATGTATTCGTCGAAGGCAATTTTTTTTTTTTTTTGCACTAACACCCAGCTTAAGAAGCAATAAAGATAATGAGTTTGGTGAGCTTCCCTTCAACCCGTTGGAATAAGACGCACGGACTAATGCTGCTTAAGAGACGCGGCACTAATGGTAATGATGTGCATCTCCCGTGTGGAAGGTGAGCGCGGCGGCGAACGTGGTGAGTCAGGCTCTGGGAGATCTCCTGCAGCACGTTCGGCAGTACACCTCGAGGGGGGAGCCCATCGGGCGCTATGACCAGGCCACAGACACCATCATGACCGTCACCGAGAGCATCTTCACCTCCATGGGAGACGCAGGTGAGTCCAAAAGACAAAATTACAGTCGGGTATTTTCAGTGAGATTTTTATCTGTGAGCTGTTATCCTGAAACCCCTTCTCAGCCAAATGTCCTGTTTTTAAATAGGTGAAGAAAAATCCTATAAACAAAACTGTCTCTCCGTTCCGCTTTGTGCGTAGACTGCTCACTGTGACTCGTCCATTCCATCTTCTCCTCAGAGGGATGGTGGGTTTGAACGGACTGCTGTCAGCAATGATGAAGCCCCAGAGAAAAGCTGACAGTGATGTTAGCGAGTCTGACAGCAGAGAAAGACAGCTGGATAGAGAGGGATTCACAGTGAACGTCCCGGGCCAGCTTAGCCTGTTCGATTAGCTTGATGGACAACTAGAATTGTTGTTTGCTTTGAATACGTGCTGCTTGTTGGCAAATGTTATTCAATATGTCAGGTAATGTAACAATGTAAATCCCAGTGAATCCTTATGGCTTATCAGCTGATATCGGCAAATAGCTTGTGCCACGTCTGCTCTGTCAGAGTATAGCCAACAACCCTTTCCTTTCACCCTTAAATAATATTATGATCTGAATAATGAGAAAAGACAGATGAACTCATTAACAGCAGCAGTGGTGAAATAATTGCATCTAATTGTGTCTTCACACGTCACATCCAGGTGTTAAGACGTGATGCATATCTGATCAGGAAGAAGTGTACGACTGTTTGAGATTCAACACCATTGCGCTCAGTGAATGATCTTTTTTTTTAATGATAATGTGGACCTTTTTCTTTAAAAGCTCTATTGTTTACATTATCAAACAACATGAGTGGACTAATCAGTAATTTTACCAATAACCTTTAAATTTCTCTCACTTAGAAATACAAGTGAAAGTCGAAAAATTAGAATATTGTGCAAAAGCTCATTACTTTCAGTAATTCAACTTAAAAGGTGAAACTAATATATAGACTCATTACATGCAATGTGAGATATTTCAAGCCTTTACTTGGTATCATTTTGATGTAATGTAATGATTATGGCTATAATATACTATATACACTCACCGGCCACTTTATTAGGTACACCTGTCCAACTGCTCGTTAACACTTAATTTCTAAGCAGCCAATCACATGGCGGCAACTCAGTGCATTTAGGCATGTAGACATTGTCAAGACAATCTCCTGCAGTTCAAACCGAGCATCAGTATGGGGAAGAAAGGTGATTTGAGTGACTTTGAACGTGGCATGATTGTTGGTGCCAGAAGGGCTGGTCTGAGTATTTCAGAAACTGCTAATCTACTGGGATTTTCACGCACAACCATCTCTAGGGTTTACAGAGAATGGTCCGAAAAAGAAAAAACATCCAGTGAGCGGCAGTTCTGTGGGCGGAAATGCCTTGTTGATGCCAGAGGTCAGAGGAGAATGGCCAGACTGGTTCGAGCTGATAGAAGGGCAACAGTGACTCAAATAACCACCCGTTACAACCAAGGTGGGCATAAGAGCATCTCTGAACGCACAGTACGTCGAACTTTGAGGCAGATGGGCTACAGCAGCAGAAGACCACACCGGGTGCCACTCCTTTCAGCTAAGAACAGGAAACTGAGGCTACAATTTGCACAAGCTCATCGAAATTGGACAATAGAAGATTGGAAAAACGTTGCCTGGTCTGATGAGTCTCGATTTCTGCTGCGACATTCGGATGGTAGGGTCAGAATTTGGCGTCTACAACATGAAAGCATGGATCCATCCTGCCTTGTATCAACGGTTCAGGCTGGTGGTGGTGGTGTCATGGTGTGGGGAATATTTTCTTGGCACTCTTTGGGCCCCTTGGTACCAATTGAGCATCGTTGCAACGCCACAGCCTACCTGAGTATTGTTGCTGACCATGTCCATCCCTTTATGACCACAATGTACCCAACTTCTGATGGCTACTTTCAGCAGGATAATGCGCCATGTCATAAAGCTGGAATCATCTCAGACTGGTTTCTTGAACATGACAATGAGTTCGCTGTACTCAAATGGCCTCCACAATCACCAGATCTCAATCCAATAGAGCATCTTTGGGATGTGGTGGAACGGGAGATTCGCATCATGGATGTGCAGCCGACAAATCTGCGGCAACTGTGTGATGCCATCATGTCAATATGGACCAAACTCCCTGAGGAATGCTTCCAGCACCTTGTTGAATCTATGCCACGAAGAATTGAGGCAGTTCTGAAGGCAAAAGGGGGTCCAACCCGTTACTAGCATGGGGTACCTAATAAAGTGGCCGGTGAGTGTATATATATATATATATATATATACATACACTCACCGGCCACTTTATTAGGTACCCCATGCTAGTAACTGGTTGGACCCCCTTTTGCCTTCAGAACTGCCTCAATTCTTCGTGGCATAGATTCAACAAGGTGCTGGAAGCATTCCTCAGGGAGTTTGGTCCATATTGACATGATGGCATCACACAGTTGCCGCAGATTTGTCGGCTGCACATCCATGATGCGAATCTCCCGTTCCACCACATCCCAAAGATGCTCTATTGGATTGAGATCTGGTGATTGTGGAGGCCATTTGAGTACAGCGAACTCATTGTCATGTTCAAGAAACCAGTCTGAGATGATTCCAGCTTTATGACATGGCGCTTTATCCTGCTGAAAGTAGCCATCAGAAGTTGGGTACATTGTGGTCATAAAGGGATGGACATGGTCAGCAACAATACTCAGGTAGGCTGTGGCGTTGCAACGATGCTCAATTGGTACCAAGGGGCCCAAAGAGTGCCAAGAAAATATTCCCCACACCATGACACCACCATGACACCACCAGCCTGAACCGTTGATACAAGGCAGGATGGATCCATGCTTTCATGTTGTAGACGCCAAATTCTGACCCTACCATCCGAATGTCGCAGCAGAAATCGAGACTCATCAGACCAGGCAACGTTTTTCCAATCTTCTATTGTCCAATTTCGATGAGCTTGTGCAAATTGTAGCCTCAGTTTCCTGTTCTTAGCTGAAAGGAGTGGCACCCGGTGTGGTCTTCTGCTGCTGTAGCCCATCTGCCTCAAAGTTCGACGTACTGTGCGTTCAGAGATGCTCTTATGCCCACCTTGGTTGTAACGGGTGGTTATTTGAGTCACTGTTGCCCTTCTATCAGCTCGAACCAGTCTGGCCATTCTCCTCTGACCTCTGGCATCAACAAGGCCTTTCCGCCCACAGAACTGCCGCTCACTGGATGTTTTTTCTTTTTCGGACCATTCTCTGTAAACCCTACAGATGGTTGTGTGTGAAAATCCCAGTAGATTAGCAGTTTCTGAAATACTCAGACCAGCCCTTCTGGCACCCACAATCATGCCACGTTCAAAGTCACTCAAATCACCTTTCTTCCCCATACTGATGCTCGGTTTGAACTGCAGGAGATTGTCTTGACAATGTCTACATGCCTACATGCACTGAGTTGCCGCCATGTGATTGGCTGCTTAGAAATTAAGTGTTAACGAGCAGTTGGACAGGTGTACCTAATAAAGTGGCCGGTGAGTGTATTTCACCTGTATGTATCTACTCCTCTAAGCTCAAGCTCGGTTGTTATTGATTTTGTTTCTTTGTGTTATTGATTGTTTTGATAACCTCGGAAGGGTTTTGCACAAAAAGCCAGAGCCAAGCAGTTGAATTTGAATATTACTTCACCAACACGCTTGCATTTTCTCCATTCATCCACTGCTCTCCCCTTTCTCCTCATCCTCGCCTCGACACCTGCTCTGTCCTCGCCGACCTCGTCCCAGGAGAGATGGTCCGTCAGGCTCGGGTGTTGGCTCAGGCCACCTCGGACCTGGTGAATGCCATGAGGTCCGACGCCGAGGCCGAGGTGGACGTCGACAATTCTAAGAAGTTGCTGGCGGCTGCTAAATTGCTGGCCGACGCCACAGCGAGGATGGTGGAGGCGGCGAAGGTAACAGCGCGTGACACGCAAAGCACGTAATCTTTATTAGGTTGTTGTTTTCACCCTGGGACTCTGGCTTTGCATTCATATCTCTACAACAAAAAGCAGTAAGCTTCCTGAAGAGATACTGTGAAAACGAGCTTTAGTCCAAGTGATGACCGTACAGGTACGTGTATTAAATGAGACTTCCGCCCATCCTCAGCTTGTGAGCAGTGGGCTCCGGTAAAGAGCGAGTGACTTGGGCTTCAGTGTCACAGTGTTCAATGACAGCAGAGGGGAAATAAGTTCTGTGAAAAGAGTGTGTGTGCAAATGCACGAATGTGCACAGAGTAGAAAACTACCACTGATGACAGTTTGTTATCCTTAGTCTTTCTGCTTGGTCTTCACTTTTCATAAAAGATAGAAGATCTTAACAAAAATTGGCTGTTTTTCTTTTGGAATCACCTTATTGCTAAGGCATGTTTGTGAGTACAAAGAAAATAATCAAATGAATGTTGCATTATATTAAATAATTTAACTTAATGGTGTTACATTTTTCCCTTCGAGCTTCTCACATCTCAAGTTTCCAGCGCTGCGTTATTAAGACCTCAAACTCCCGAGACTGATGGACTCCAAACGATTTATCTCTTATCGCTTTACATCAGTCTCACCATCTCTTATCGCTTTACATCAGTCTCACCATCTCTTATCGCTTTACATCAGTCTCACTATCTGTCTACATAATCACACTCTGATAAAACTCCACTTCCACCATGAAAATTAAATGGTGCCCTGCAGCTGGTTTGGTGGTCGAGTTTGATGCCAGACTTATCACCGTTGCAGCTGTAGATTTATCTGCGTCAATGGAGGCGCGCGCTTCAGGCACCCGTTGCCTTGGTAACTGATCGATTGAGCTTGTGCAATTTGGTTTTTGGGCTGAATCCTTACAGCTCACTGTAATCGGGCTTGTTTTTGTTTTTTTAAAGCTTCCGTCAGTTGTTGTTGGGCAACTATTTTACGTCTATTGTGGCTTTTAGAAGCAAGCTCTCTATTATAAATTCATCCGCCTCTTCTGGAAATGACATACTGAATTATGCAAATTGTTTGAATTGAAATGGTTTAAGTAGTTGCCAGCAGGCAGCTGCATACATTAAGTTGTTCTGCTCACTAGCGTGTAACATCTTCTGGGATATACACGGGTCAAATATTTAAAAGAAAAAATGAATTCCGATGGTGGCATTACATTGTAAATGTTTGTACACTCGATATTCTTTGCCTCTGGCGACTTATGTTTGCATCTGTGGGGTCAAACAGGTTTTCAGCAGAGCACACACTCTGTACTCGACCGTAGCCGCAGGTGAAGCTACAGAGCTCTAATTAATCAACCAAATGGCATCAGAACCTAACCACAGCTCCGCGGGAGGCAGGGACTTGTCGAGTGATAACTCAGTGGAGACCATTAACTTGGGTTCCTGGCTTCATGAACGGGAAAAGAGCCGCTCGCTAATGTGAACAAACATTCTCTTGACATTTTAGCCTTCAACAAAGAAGTGATGATAACAACCTGCAGCTGAGTTTGAGAATCTGCACCATGGTGGTGTTGGAAATGATGATACTTTAAAAAGAATCTGTAATAATGTACGTTTCCGTATACCAGCTGTTCTACCTTGCTAACATGCTGTGGTGCATTTGCTGATGTGCGTTTTTGTGTTGTCAGGGCGCAGCGGCGTACCCCGAGAATGAGGACCAGCAGCAAAGACTGCGGGAGGCTGCAGAGGGACTGCGTGTGGCCACAAATGCCGCTGCTCAGAATGCCATTAAAAAGAAACTAATTAACAGACTAGAGGTCGGTGATGCCAGCTCCTCATCAATTCCTAATGTCATTATTTCTAAATCACTAGATATTAAGATACCACATCACAATCTATCAGTACAGCTGGAGACTTTTTGTGGCTGGTAGTATTCAATGTGGATATCAGCTGCACGTCTTTTGCCATTAAATGTGATTTGTTTTTGCTAAATGTTCCGAAAAATGGAAAGCTATTTGTCCCAAGGTTATTCGACTCACGGCTCAATTTCTCCTCAAACTATTAAACTCATTAACTAAGTGTAGTCATTTTTCAGAAATAATTTTCTATAATTTGCAGCTGTATGCATATTTCATTATTGGTGATTAATTATTGTAATATTAAGATACAATAATGTAGTAGTTTCGTATTAACAAGTTTTATACAAATTGAGTAATTTATCTGTGCGTCTTACATTGACGGATGAGATGCTTTTCAAAATAGACAGATTTACTGTTGTACAATGTGGTACCTGTGGATTTTTTATTTCTCTTTGTATCCCTTAGAATGCCGCAAAGCAAGCCGCTGCTGCAGCAACACAGACCATCGCTGCTGCTCAAAACGCCGCTGCCTCCAACAAGAACACTGCTGCTCACCAGCAGCTGGTGCAGAGCTGTAAGGTGAGAGTCACTGGCGACAGTAGGGTGCTACTTTCACCTCGAGTCGTTTTGTGAAACAAATTAAAGTTTGAATGGTGATTCTATGTACTGTCTCCATTTTAACTGTATTTAAGCCTGCGTATAAGCATTGGTGTTTGTGTGTGTGTGTGTGTGTGTGTGTGTGTGTGTGTGTGTATAGGCGGTGGCGGACCACATCCCACAACTGGTCCAGGGGGTGCGTGGCAGTCAGGCGAAACCAGAGGACCTTAGTGCACAACTAGCACTTATCATTGCCAGCCAGAACTTCTTACAGGTGCAGTACACACACACACACACACACACACAATGTCATTCTCATTCCTCTGATTTGTTTGAGGAAAGATGATTTATAGCCAGCTGAAGGAAGTAAGTGTTTCTGACATGTACAGAACCATTGAAAATAGGCCAAAATCCTCTATTTGGTGAAAGCATGCAGTTAAAGAAGTACTGAGCTGGTGGAATTATGCATTAATGCATCAGTTGCACTTTTAAAGCCGATGGATAAATGTGAAGTATCCACTGATACCAACACATAATTAAACCTTTGTCCCTTTGCTTTTGCGTTTCCTCAATGCTCTCAGATATTTTAATTCTATCAAATGTTTTTATTAGGTTTAAAAAAAAAAATGGTAACTTTTTTTTCTTCTCATTTTGCAGCCTGGTAGTAAGATGGTGACCTCGTCAAAGTCGTCAGTCCCAACCGTCACGGATCAGGCTGCAGCCATGCAACTGGGTCAGTGTGCCAAGAACCTGGCCACCTGCCTGGCTGAGCTGAGGACGTCTGTTCAGAAGGTAAAGCACACAAGTCACTGTTTTCTATGCAAAAGCAATCTTATTCAGAATCCTCGGTCAAATAGTGGTGTGGGAAGATGTAGTCATTAAGTGAATAAAGATCAAGAAATGTCCTGCTCATTCCACGTCAGATTAATACAAGTGCAAACAAATATCCGAAAATCCAACGTAGCTATGTGAATAACGAGTGACTGCATATATCATGTTCTAGGCTCATGAAGCCTGCGGCCCCATGGAGATCGACTCTGCGCTCACTGCCATCCAGACCCTAAGAAGTGAGCTGCAGGATGCCATGCTGGCTGCTATGAACTCCAAGCTGAAACCCCTACCTGGGGAATCGGTAAGACACTATATTTTAGACTTTGCAGCCTAATATTTAGTTACCTGCGTATGAAGCTGGAGTCTGGAGTTTGTTTTTTTTCTCCTCCATTTCCTCTGCTTTAGTTGGAGAAGTGTGCTCAGGATCTGGGCAGCACCTCTAAGTCAGTGGGGTCATCAATGGCTCAACTGCTCACCTGTGCAGCACAAGGAAATGAACACTACACAGGTTGGTAATACTGACACACTGACTTTTTCACAAATCTATTTAACCTTAACTCAAGTAATCACCGCCATCCACCTGCTTTTTTTAAGTTGTCAAATATATATGAAAATAAACCTAGAACCTTTGCCATGAACATATGGTGTCAGCTTGAGAGTTTACTGTTATACAGAACCTTGATTTTGTGCTTTAATTGTCTAAATGTGTGGTTACTGCTGCATACATTTGTCTGTCTTTAAGTTCATATTCTTAGTTACCATAATTTTTTGCTTTACAGAATACACTGTACTAACTCTAAGGCTACTTTGTGTGAAGCAATAGGTCCTTGTTTCAAATTCAGCACATTTAGAAAGGAGAAATTCTCATGTTTTTCACGACATTTGTTTCTACTTCCTGTGACCAAATGTAATTAATACTATAAATGCCAAATGATGTCAGTTGTTAAGTTTACAAAAAATGGTAGTGACTTTATTTTTGTTACTGAACGGTCCTTAGTAGTTGTTGTGCTTTCTCTTACCTGTGATTCTGTAGGAATAGCAGCCAGGGAGACGTACCAGGCCCTCAGAACGCTGGCCCAGGCGGCCCGCGGCGTCGCCGCCTCCACCACGGACCCCCAGGCTGCCGCCGCCATGCTGGACTCGGCCCGGGACGTTATGGAGGGCTCTGCGCTTCTCATCCACGAGGCCAAGCAGGCCCTGGTTTCCCCCGGCGACGCTGAGAGTCAGCAGAGACTGGCGCAGGTGAGACACGGTTTCGGACTGCTCTGGGAAACTGAGTCTACTCTTCGTGTCACTCTTTAAAAAAAATATATATATATTATTTTTTTCAACTCACATTCATGTAATCTATATTAATATATATATCTCATATGCTTTGGTTTTGGCTTGTGTTATGGAATAATACAGTTTGTGAATTCGTATAGCGCTTATTATCCTGTTTTAAAGATAAAATCCCTCTAACTCATTCCACCATGAACCTGCTGTGCGTTCCAGGTGGCCAAGGCTGTGTCTCATTCCTTGAACAACTGCGTCAACTGTCTGCCCGGACAGAAGGATGTCGACATGGCTCTCAAGAGCATCGGGGAGACCAGCAAGAAGCTGCTGATTGAAACTGTGAGTGGCCTCGGCTCTGTCGGATAAAAAAATCCTCATTTGTGTCTAAGTGCTGCACAGCAGGAAGAGCTTTGAGGGAATGAATCAAGATCAATGACATTAAAAGTGAAATCGACTCCAGTTTTATCTCACATCACTGAGTGCTTATCCACAATGAACGGGCAATCTGGGTGCGTTTTACTTTGATTGTGCGAATGTTATTTAACTGATTTGTTGTCATTCCTTCATCGGGACCTCCCTCTCCGTATCCCCCGTTCAGATCCCTCCGGCTTCCAAGTCATTTCAGGAGGCCCAGAGCGAGCTGAACCAAACGGCAGCGGACCTGAACCAGTCAGCGGGCGAGGTGGTCCATGCCTCCAGAGGCTCCAGCAGCCAGCTGGCGGTGGCCTCCGGGAAGTTCAGCGAAGACTTTGATGAGTTCCTCGACGCTGGTATAGAGATGGCCGGGCACACTCAGGTCTGTCGGGTTGTTTATCTTTTACAAAGGTCTCTACCAGCCTTTTTTCATTGACTCAGCAGCAGGACTTTTCCAATGCAATCAATTCCATTTAATTTGATGATGTTGTGTGTTGTATTGTAGAAAAAGGACGACCAGGTGCAGGTTATTGGTAACCTGAAGAACATCTCCATGGCTTCCAGCAAGCTGCTGCTGGCAGCTAAAAGTCTGTCCGTCGACCCCGCAGCAGCAAATGCTAAAAACCTTCTTGCTGCTGCTGCAAGGTACCACAGCTAGCTGCACACACACGTACAAACTGTTTGGTGGTTTTTGTTGCTTTTATCTAATTTTTTTGCTGGCACATTCGTTATTGTATAGAAAGTATTTATCGCCGTTGCTGGGATGTGATTTGTACTTTAAATTGTTTTTTTGCTCGTCCATTTGTTTCAGAGCAGTGACTGACAGCATTAACCAGCTGATCACACTCTGTACACAACAAGCTCCCGGACAGAACGAGTGTGACAACGCCCTGCGAGAACTGGAGGTAATACTTGTGATCAAACAAGTTTAATCTACAATAATATTAAGAGGCATGATGGGTGAGTTTGGGACATTTCTACTTAGTCATGTGGAATTCATCCTCGCAGGCTGTCCGAGGAATGCTGGACAATCCCAACGAGCCGGTCAGTGACCTGTCGTACTTTGAATGCATCGAGAGCGTGATGGAGAACTCCAAGGTGGGCCTTCAAATCAAACCCTTAAAGCACACACAAAAAAAAGCTTTGCGTCCTAAGCATTCCTCCCTTTCTTCCTTCTCTGGTTCCGCTGTCCTGGCCCTTTGTTCGCTCTAGGTCCTGGGAGAGTCCATGGCGGGAATTTCTCAGAACTGTAAGACTGGAGATGTGCTGTTGTTTGGGGACTGTGTAGGTTCAGCCTCCAAAGCCCTGTGTGGCCTCACTGAAGCTGCAGGACAGGTACAGAATGAAACTGCCTTTTTTCTTGGTAGTGGAGATGGTGGTACAGTTTGATGACGGGAGTTTTGTTTGGGTTTTTTTTCCTCCCACAGGCCTCCTACCTGGTGGGTGTGTCTGATCCCAACAGTCACGCGGGGCACCAAGGGTTGGTTGACCCCATCCAGTTCGCCAAAGCCAACCAGGCCATTCAAATGGCCTGTCAGAATCTTGTAGACCCAGGCAGTAGTCCCTCTCAGGTACATGCACGTCACATGTTCTCTTTATAGCAATCATCCAGAAGTATTGGCAGTATGATTGGATGGGTGCTATCACGTTGGCGTTGTATGTCCTTTATAATGCTTTCCTCATGCTGACATTAAACATGTGAAAATGTTACACCTAGATGGGGTTAACTTTAAATGGAATATTTCATAGAGAAAATGTTGTTATTTATTACTTGACCCAGGCACGGGTAGAGCAGAGTGCTTGAAGATGACGCATTTTTTTTTAGCCCTGCTAACTGCGTTGCCTGACTCACTGTAGGTCTGATGTTCAGTCCAGTATTCACTTCGTTATCACCTTTATTTTCGAAGTGTTTTTTACCTAATTAAAATCCCCCGAGGCACTCTTACACAAGTAACTTTCCACCTTGCGATACCAGAATTTAAGCAGTGCTCCGTGCCAGTTCAACCTATTTAACATCTTGTTGTTCATAATGTGGCAGGTTCTCTCTGCAGCCACCATTGTCGCCAAGCACACCTCTGCTTTGTGCAACGCCTGCCGTCTGGCCTCCTCCAAGACCACCAACCCGGTTGCCAAGAGGCATTTTGTTCAGTCTGCCAAGGAAGTGGCTAACAGCACCGCCAACTTGGTCAAGACCATCAAGGTAAGCTTTCTTTTCCGATCTTTTTCAAATCTTGTCTCTCTCCCTCATTTGGCGCTCCACCGTTTTAAATGTGGATTTTGTGAATCCTGATGTGAATTCTGGAACATTTGGGATTCATTTTTAATCCGACAAATAATCCCTCTCAAACCTCCTGTCAATAACTGGTTCAATTCTTGACTCTTTGGTTAGAAAACCTGTTTATATTTGGTTCATGCAGCTTCATAACGTCTCTCCCTGCATAGGCTTTAGATGGGGATTTCTCAGATGAGAACAGGAAAAAGTGTCATGTCGCCACTGCTCCGTTGATCGAGGCTGTTGAAAACCTGACAGCATTTGCTTCAAACCCAGAGTTTGCCAGTGTTGCAGCTAATATCAGCAACGAGGTACTCCCACATGAGCATTACTGTGTGACGTATTCATGCACAGCTATTACATGTATTGAACATTATTATTTATTGTTATAAATGTATACATTTGGAATATTTGGAACTTTCTGTAGGGCTTTGCAGCTCAGGAGCCCATCCTCCAATCAGCACGCTCGATGCTGGACAGCTCCACCTACCTACTCAAGACTGCACGCTCATTGGTTATAAACCCTAAGGACCCGCCCACCTGGTCCGTTCTGGCTGGTCACTCTCGCACCGTGTCCGACTCCATCAAGAGTCTCATCACAGCCATCCGGTTAGTGAACTGAAATGTGTTTCTACCCAACAAATGAGTCGCCAAACAGAGGGGGGCATAACAAAATCTGTTACCACTCATTGCCACGTTCAATAGATATGAAGTCACTTTCAAAAGCCCGACAGCTTAGCAAAAATATCCAAATCGCTAAACCCTGTATCTTGTTTGCTTAGTTTGTACTAACATTATTAATTTGAAAATCATTGAGGTATTTTTGGGACATTTATGGATTTATTCAACTCTTTTACACATACAGGAATGGACTTGCTAAACCAACGTCACGTCTTTGTTGGCGTCATTAGGTCACCTTTTAGACCTACTGTTAGTGTGGCGCCGTGCCTGTAAGACGGATGTTAAATTATACTCATTCTGGCGATGGGGTCGGTGCCCTGGAAGCTCAGAGGCTACAAAGTTAATTTGGCTTCCAAGCTTGATCCCCCTGTGAAGTGAAAAGACCCTCCATGACACATTTCTGCTGTTACCGGAGATGAGGAAGCCAGTAACAGCCAGTAAAGAATATGTTAACGAGGAACCCTGGAAGTGTTATGTTACATTTTGCACTTTTCTTTTCTCCTTCTAATATGAACTTTTCCCTCTTTGGCTGTGTCTTCGTCAACTTTTTTTCTGTTTTCAACCATTTCATTGCCTTCTGTTTCTTTTCTCTCATTTTATTTGTAGGGACAAGGCCCCCGGTCAGCGTGAGTGTGACTCGTCAATCGATAACATTAATAAATGTATCCGGGACATTGAGCAGGCCTCTCTGGCAGCAGTCAGCCAGAACTTAGCCAGCAGGGACGACATCTCACTGGAGGTAAGCAGCCACCTGGAAATAACTAGACATCCTTCTCCGGCAACTACCATTTTCCTCCTGTTAGCAATAGATTTATTGGGCCGGTTGATTATCTCTATTGCTACCACTTTTGCTCTTTAAGTTTTGAAGACCCTCTCTTGCTTTTTGTATCTCACTGTTAAAGTTTGAGTCCAAAAATGGTGGTTTTGATTAAGCTTCCATTGATTCTGCCGCTGACGCCTCATTAGATAAAATCAGGGATTCATTGTCATTTAAAAGCTGTTTGCTGTGCACGCCGGTGTTTTACTGATGATCTTGTAGCAGAGCTGCAATACAGTTTGATCGGTTTTCCCCTCTACATGATCGATTTATTTAGAAACTGAGCTAGTCACAGACCATTTCTGTTGCATCATAAAGAGTTCAGGCTTAAGGAAAATATTTATTAGTCTCATGCCATGTGCCATTTTAATCATTTAAATTGTACTTCTGTCTCGTATAAAAAAGCAAGACAAAAACTAATTTCTTTTTATTTCCTCCCTTCAGGCGCTACAAGAACAACTGACGTCTACTGTGCAGGAAATTGGCCACTTAATTGACCCCGTTTCCACCGCTGCTAGAGGCGAAGCTTCCCAACTAGGACACAAGGTATATAGGGCAGGGGGTTGATTACTTTGCTTAAATAGTGGAACTGTGGAGCAACACATTAATACATTTCATTATTAAACATTTCCACATGTTAAAATTGGATTGTCTGCTGAAAATTAGAATTGCTGATTATTACAGCAGTAGATCTCTTAAATTTTCAAACTAGTAGTATCTACCTATTTTATATCCTTTTTTTTTTTAAGCCAAAAGCGCTCTTGAAAATATTATTGATGCTGTTTGTTGACTCGTATGTGCCTCTTGTCCATTATTTAAAAAGCTTTCACAGATCTTTATAATAAAAATTTTCCCCTCAGGTCACCCAGCTGGCCCGTTACTTTGAACCCCTCATCATGGCGTCTGTGGGTGTGACGTCCAAGCTGAGGGACCACCAGCAACAGATGACTTTCCTGGACCAAACGAAGACCCTGGCTGAGTCTGCCCTGCAGATGCTCTATGCTGCCAAGGAGGGTGGAGGAAACCCAAAGGTAGAACCGTCGCTGCTCCTTTGAACATGCTGCTGCTTCACAGATTATTGAGGCCCGTCTTATTCTGATTCATTAGCAGCTTTATTGCCAGCAGGTTTTAAAGGAACAGACTGCAGTGTTTTGGTTCATAGCTATCATCCTACTACTAATATTTCACAAGCAAACGGCCTTGTGTCACACTTCCACAGGCGTCACACACCCATGATGCCATAGCGGAGGCAGCCCAGCTCATGAAGGAGGCGGTTGATGACATCATGGTGACACTGAATGACGCGGCCAGTGAAGTGGGCATGGTGGGAGGAATGGTGGAGTCCATCGCAGAGGCCATGGCCAGGGTGAGTGTGTCTCACTGGATGTTTGATGCTTCCGGGTCAGGGAAAACACAGGAGAATGGTTGTTAGCTATAGCAGCAATTCAAACTAGTTAATTAATAGGATCATGTAATTAGATACAGGCTTTCTAAGACAAGGAAGAAAAGTTAAATTTCCCTTCATTGTGTTTGTTTTTTTTTTTCAACCGATTACTGAAAACAAGTGAGAACAAAGTTGTGGTTTCCTGTGAAAAGTTGTTTTAAATGGAAATAGCCAAAACACTGATAAAAGAATCAAACAAATCCACAAGAGGTTGATAATGAGTAAAGAGGAACTGGCAGGATAGCAATCATCTTTTTCTAATTAGGCAGCAAAAATGTCCCCGAAACAGCAAACTCATACATATGAGACGATGGAATCTGATTACACTGTCAACACAGTATTAGGTCTTTGGAATATCTTCCCAATCAACAGTCAAACCGTTGGCAAACACATGAGGTGTGAAGCAAGAAAAACAGCTCTATCTCAAGTGTAGACAGAATAGCATCAACTAATTGCATCCCTCCTCACCTCTCTTGAGCTCGAGTTATCACAAGTGGTGTAAAGGTGCCTCGGGTGTGGGTCTCCACGGGGTGCACCTTCTCCGCATTACCATATATTAATGCATGTAATCAGAAAAGTGATTCATTTGGGATCTGCATGGTGGACGCACACGTTTGTCTTGTCCTCTGGTCACATGATTAGAAAGGAGATACTCCTTAGTTCATCCTCACTCTCTGCAGAGGTGATTTTTAAAGGCTTTTCTGCATTTGCCCCGCGCAGTTACAGAAAAGATCAACTTTCAGTCACTCGGTCGAGACACTGTAGATTCAAAAGGTTTATCTCACTCTGGGTGAAGTGAACATCACTATACATATATAGATTTATTTCAGCACCAACGTGCCCCCACCACCCCTAACCCCCAACAAATGGCATCATTTCTCTAGTCTCTTGTTGCACTGCAAGCTGTTGATGATATTTTAGAATTGTGATTACAGAGTAGCTTTGGTGGATAATTTATAGTGAGTTTTTATCATCCATTCTGATGGTTTATTTGAATATATATGATTGCATTAATGTTGGTTTGCAGATTAATTGAGGCCTGCGCTCCAAAGCAATTATTATAATTGAAGGGTAGATTAGATTGAACATGTCGCTGCAATTTTAAGAGCTGAATGATTTCATCGTTAAATATATTGGTATCTTTGTGAAGGACAAACGAATCACGCCTAAAATTACTGTTTGTGTGTTTGTGCCTCTCCTCAGCTGGATGAAGGCACACCACCTGAACCTGAGGGCTCATTTGTCGATTACCAGACCAGTATGGTGAAACACTCGAAGGCTATTGCTGTCAGCGCTCAGGAAATGGTAAGAATTCAATGTTTTTTATATTGCTAGACTGATTGAAATGTGACCGCGACCTTGGGATGAAGTGGTATTTGATTTGACATGTATATCAAAAGGAAACCAACCTGCGTGGTAATAACGTATCACTTTTATCCTTTGGATAAATGTAAATTTGATTCATGAACACCAGCTTTCTTTCATATACATTCTGCCTTTATATGGAAGACATTTAATGCCCTATAACAAACCATATTACTATTGTACAGACGTAGCCACTTTGTGCAGACAATGTGTGTGTGTGTGTTCCAGTTCCTTCTAAGTGTTGTGTTCATCCCTCAGATGACCAAATCAGTGACCTGTCCAGACGAGCTGGGAGGCCTGGCCTCTCAGGTGACCGTGGACTACGGCCAGCTGGCCGTTCAGGGGCGACTGGCTGCGCACACAGCTGAGCCAGAGGAGGTAAGGGTGAATCAAAGTTCTCCTCCTGCTACGTCAGTGATGCGTCATAGTTGAGCCGAGGCACATCATTTGTGTAAACATTCACAGGTATTATTATTTATCGATGTTGCTTCCTACAAACTAAATAGTTGCCAAGTGTAATTGTATTTTTTGCTATCTGTTACCAGATTGGTTTCCAGATCAAGAATCGGGTGCAGGAGCTCGGCCACGGCTGCATCTTCCTCGTCCAGAAGGCTGGAGCTGTGCAGATCACTCCGTCTGACGGCTTCACCAAACGAGAGCTCATTGAATGTGCCCGTGCAGTTACAGAAAAGGTATTACCTCATAATTTAAAGATCTGGGGCCAATTTTTTGTTTTATTTTATTTTTCAGAAGTCTATATTGTATCAGTAAATGGTGAATTTGGTTTATCCTATTATCCAAGTTGCCTCTTACTTTAGGTTAATATATCACCTTTCTCTCATAAATCTGTTCTTAATTAGGTTGGTACCAAATCATTCGGGACTGAAGGCTTTCCCACTCGGCCTCGTATGAACCACAACAAACTAACTCACTACTGATTTGTTGTTTACTGGAAGAGTGAAACATTTTTTTCTCCCCAAGTGATTCTGTTCCCATGGTATCCACAATATAAAAGGCATAGTGCTATAATTCATTTCATCACATGCCTCCTGAATTAATGCATTTAGGAAGAGACAATTTGCTTATGCTTCAAAAGCCAACTGTCTAATTCATGGTCCCTGGCCAAATGCATTACTCTGCAGACTGGTTCAATACTTCAGCATGAATAATTAAAAACAATCCTATCCAAGCAATCCAGCAACATTGTACAGATGTGGCACATGAATGCAAACTAGAGGTATTAGTACTATGGAATCCCCATCATTTTGCTTCATGTATACTACTCTCAATAAAGCAAAGGTTTATTATTTTGTTTAACATATCAATACTTTTGTTTGATCCTATATCCTTCTCTTTACCCATCCTTAAGAATTCCACTGCCACGTCATTCCTTTTTCTTGAGTAGAAAGATTCCAGAAACATCAATTTATACTGCCACTCAGGAATCTGCAGGGCAAACGAATGGATTTGAACCAGCTTGACAAGTACTCATTTCACGGAGTGAGTGATGTTGTGCATCGCTCCGCGCCGACGAGGTGTTAAGCTGTCACAGCAAATCTTTAGAAAGAAGCATTTGTCAGAATCTAAAGCAGTCTATTGGTATTTTCTATACTGCTTTTACCAGCAATTATGTGTTGAACTCCTCTGCAACTGACCTACAAATTGTATTAACAGTGTTAATATCGTTTTTTTTTTTTTCTGTACACAAAATAGATAAAATACACTAATCCGGCCACATTTAAAACGGTAAAGGTATTTAAAAAGTCTTCTCTGCCTCAGGCCCAGGTATCTCCTCACCTGCTTGATTACAGGGTGTGATGTCTGTGTGTCCTCAGGTGTCCTTGGTGCTCTCGGCCCTGCAGGCAGGCAACAAGGGCACTCAGGCCTGCATCACGGCCGCCAGCGCGGTGTCCGGCATCATCGCTGACCTGGACACCACCATCATGTTCGCCTCCGCCGGCACACTCAACGCAGAGAATGACGAGTCCTTCGCTGATCACAGGTCCCACATTCTGTCTGTATTCGAATGCAATTGTGTGAAACATCAGTGAAGTCTACAAGTGCGAGACGGGACTGGAGACCACTAAGATTTGCCCTCGGGTGTATCTTTGATCTGAAACGCGTGACTTATTAGCTGGTGAAGGGGGAGGCAGGGGGCCTCTGGAGTCAGACACTACAAATCACCCACAGGGTTTCAAAGATGGAGGAAGTGTCACATCTCTTCTTCCTGCTCTTTGACTAAAGACTCCACCTGGAGGCAGGTTTCCCATTGTGCTGAAATCATTTTTGCTATATTCTATGAATCCCTTATTGTTGTGTAAATGTTTAGTTAAAGTATCTGTAATTGAGTCTATAATGGTTGATCAACCAGCCTAGTTATTTCTTAATTAATTTTTAGTTAAAAGAAGATTAAATCTAATGATCCAAGACATGACTTGGCACATTACATGCAGCTATTGGCAAAGGTTACTAAGCTAGCTCCTTGTACTGTATCTCTTTGAAGAATCATCAAAGAGAAATTGTGGGGCTGAAAGGGGATGGAATAATTTTTTTTTTTTATCTCAAACAATGTCCCGCAGCTTTCTTAAAAATTAAGAAGAAACTTTGACGCCGCTTTCTAAAATAACTTTTGGAAAAATAACTGACTTGACTTGTGATATAATGTTACCAATCCTCTTGGTTTTGATATTTAAATGCCTTTTGATATGGAAAGAAAATTATTTCGATGACTGAGTCACATTTAAACATTTTCAGTTCTCTGATCACTGCTTCAGTCAATTAAATAATATCCTTTTTTTTTTGTCCCCTCACCTTCTCTCTCAGGGAAAACATTTTGAAGACGGCCAAAGCTCTGGTGGAGGACACAAAGATGCTGGTGTCCGGCGCGGCGTCCGGCCAGGAGCGCTTGGCTCAGGCCGCCCAGTCTTCTGCCAAAACCATTACGCAGCTCACAGATGTGGTCAAACTGGGCGCCGCCAGTATTGGCGCTGATGACCCCGAGACGCAGGTTCGCCAGTCTCATCAGTCCGCCCACAATGTGCAATCTGTAGTCTAGTCGCTCTTCCTGTTATCGGAGTCATCTGAGGATGAGGCGTTCAGCGATTGGCAGTTTCTTCTCTTTCCCAGGCTGGGTTATGATTAATTGGCTCCTCCTTTTTCCAGGTGGTTCTCATAAATGCTATCAAAGATGTGGCGAAGGCGCTGTCTGAGCTCATTAGTGCCACCAAGTGTGCCGCTGGCAAGGCAGCAGATGATCCATCCATGTACCAGCTTAAGAGCGCTGCCAAGGTGAGGGGATCGGGGGGGGGGTACTACTGTCGTAGTTAAATACTGATAGTTAAACATTTGTAGTATTTAGATATCTGAAATAAGCCTATCAAACAATGTTTTGATCTGAATTTATGAAATTAGAGATGTTCTGATACCATTTTGTTCTTTGTGATATTCGTTCAAATTCCCTTGACATCAGTATTGGCGGATATTTTAAGTGGCAATGATACCGGTGCAGAGAAAAAATCTTTTGTGTTATCTCTTTGTTAAGCTCAACGGTACAGAAATCATTCATTTGTGTGAAGAGCGATTTGGATCAGCTTTGTGCGCTCTGGTTTGTCGTCAGGTGATGGTGACCAACGTGACGTCCCTGCTGAAGACCGTCAAGGCTGTCGAGGACGAGGCCACTCGGGGCACCAGGGCACTGGAGGCCACAATCGAGTGCATCAGACAAGAGTTGGTGGTGAGGATATCTTGGAGCCGTGTCCATAGATAAATGGACGTCGCACAGCAGTCACTCACCATCAGTGATGGATGCTGAATTGTGATGATTCAGGAGTCGTTTTTTTCCTTCCGTATCGTCATTTTTTTAGTTTTTTGTCGCAGTCACGTTTCCAAATGACACCCACCTACTTTTTCGTCTACAGGTGTTTCAATCCAGGGATGCTCCCAACAAGACGACCACACCGGAGGAGTTCATTCGCATGACTAAGGGCATCACCATGGCAACCGCTAAAGCAGTGGCTGCGGGGAACTCTGCCCGACAGGAGGACATCATCCACACTGCAAACCTCAGCCGCAAGGCCATTTCAGACATGCTCACGACCTGCAAGGTTTCTGTTCTTTTCATTCTTACTAGTGGAAGAATTCTCACAGGACCAACAAATGAATGCTTTGCTGTTCAGGAAAGTCATCCAGTCCCGTCGAACCTGTAGCACGTTTGTTTCTGCTTTTCAGCAAGCGGCTTACCACCCGGAGGTCAGTGAGGAGGTGAAGAGCAGGGCACTGATGTTCGGGTCCGAGTGTACAACCGGATACATCGATCTACTGGAACAAGTGCTGTTTGTAAGTTGGAGATTGTGTTCGCCAGGAAGAGTCAGAGACATGTTGTGGTTTGCATACACAAGTAATACATGTGTATGGCACAGGGCTGTTAGAAGTAGAAAGCATGCTTTTTTTTTAATGGCTTATGCCAAAATATATTTCACCATTAAACTCTTATTCTCCACTCAGATTTTTTTTTTCAACCTAAACAAGTTTTATTTGTCAATACAAATAGAATTTTGAAGGGATGGCATGAAAGCCATTACTTGGAGACCATTCCTTCTTCTTTGCACACGACCAGAGGAAGTTGTCTGTATGTTCAAGTAGAATAGTGTTAAATCTGTGTGTTTGTGTTTGTGTGTGTGTGTGTAGGTTCTGCAGAGGCCGATTGGCGATCAGAAGCAGCAGTTGGCCGCTTGCTCCAAACGAGTCGCAGGAGCCGTCACAGAGCTCATCCAGACTGCAGAGGCCATGAAAGGTCAGTGTCGACTCCTTCCACAGTGTTAATATGCAAAGACCGCTGTCATTTCTCTACTAATGAAGCCTCCAACACAATCTGCCATGTTTATAATCCCATATATAATCTACAAGAGAATAAGCTTTTAATTTCCCAAATAACAGCAAAACATTCCTGTTAATCTTTCGGTCCTCTTTCTCTTGCCACAGATGGAGGTAAGTTAGGATTGTTTTCTGTACTGTGACTTATGTGAGCTGTTGGACGTCTCCTCTGCGCTAACATTGATTCATCTCCTTTTGAAAACCAGCTGCTCTCAGGCTTCTCAAGTACATTGAGTCAGTTTCAACCATCGCACTTCATGTGCCATCTCATTTTGAATCGATCACTCATCTTCATTTGCAGTGAATGACAGTCTTTGGCCTCCATCCGCTATGCATGGGATGCAGTGATGTGTGGCTTTTTTTTTCTTTCTCTTTTTCTATGTGTGTGAAATCATAGTGTTGTTGTTGTTGTTGTGGGGCATGATCTTTCAACACAACGCTTCCGGGAGCACTTTTTGTTTTGTTTTTAATACACGTTTTCAAATCCTAATGTTGAGGCCGTGTGCGTGCTTCAGGTTCAGAGTGGGTGGACCCCGAGGATCCAACAGTGATCGCAGAGACGGAGCTGCTCGGAGCGGCCGCATCCATTGAAGCAGCAGCAAAGAAGCTGGAGCAGCTCAAACCCCGAGCCAAGCCCAAGGTGGGTCACCACACCGCGCCGTTGCTCCTGAAAGAGTGGCAGAGCAGTGAAGAAATGCACTAAAAATGCTTTGAATTCTTTTCTAACTCCAAAAGAAAATCACTTTTATGACAATGATGGATATTAATGTGGAGATCTGAGGCAGTAGAGGAAGAAGTTGTCAGATCTTCTAGTAAAAGTTTAAAGCATAACCTTGTACACTTTAATATTCTGTATGTTAGTAAACATCTCCATTTTTTTGTTGTATGTTTTAAAGTTTAAATGTTGCCAGTTTTCATTGGAACAAAATAACACTTTGTTTTTTGACATTTGTGCCGTCTCCTCCCTATAATCTTATCAAACTTCTTAGACCTGGTTTCTCTCAGAATCTCTTAATTTGGGCTTCTCATAACTAACCTGATTACCATTATTGGATATTTGTGCTCATTGATGTTTTATATCCCTGCATCTGAAACGTCCCTTTTATGAGCTCATGAATTATACATCATATTATCTTCAACCGTGTTCCCTTCTTCAAAGTTTCCCCGTCCTCCTCCCATCGTCTGTCCTGTGATATTTGTAGCTAAAGCTTCTCCCAGTATGTGTCCTCTAGCTCCCAGTTAACACCCCCCCCCCTTCCCTGCCTGCCCCCACCACCGGAGGCCTTCTCTGCAGGGCTCTGTCTGATATGTTTGATATATTAGGTTGTTATTTAGTTCCAACTATATATCAAACATATTCCTACAGTGTCCCGCCCTGTCTTCAGACTTGTGGTGTGAATGTGTGTGTTTTAAACAGGCAGATTAAAGTATGATTGGAACACTGCCATATAATCTGTCTTGTTTCTTTCTCGGTTGCATCTGGCCCCTTATCAGCCCTTTTTACAACGATGACTTGCATTTGGCTGCTTGACGCTTTCAGTGTTCAAGTGTGTTCACTTGCCCGGTTCTGATGGATTTATTCTAAAAGAGTTTCTTCTGGGAGTGATCGGCGATGAGTTGACATGGTGTTTCACTCAAAGTCCTACTGGTACTGAAGGTGGAAAACATCCGCCCCGTGATGCTCTCTGACTGATCGGTCTCCTTTGCCCCTCAGCAAGCCGACGAGACTCTGAACTTTGAGGAGCAGATCCTGGAGGCCGCAAAGTCCATCGCCGCAGCCACCAGTGCTCTGGTGAAATCGGCCTCGGCCGCCCAGAGAGAGCTGGTGGCTCAGGGCAAAGTGGGCCTCATCCCTGCCAACGCTGTGGATGACGGGCAGTGGTCCCAGGGGCTCATCTCCGCAGTAAGCATCCAGCAAGGGGCCATTTTAGGCGGTTTACAATCCGAGGCACAATCTTTCACCAGCAACCCCTTTTTCTGCCTCTGCTTTGTCCTCTTGCAGGCGCGAATGGTGGCCGCGGCGACCAGCAACCTGTGTGAGGCAGCCAACGCCTCCGTGCAGGGCCAAGCCAGCGAGGAGAAGCTCATCTCCTCCGCCAAGCAGGTGGCTGCCTCCACCGCCCAGCTGCTGGTGGCCTGCAAGGTGAAGGCCGACCAGGACTCCGAGGCCATGAGAAGACTGCAGGTGCGGCGCGTCCAGCTCATGCTTGTTTCTCGTGACGTGGAGTCGGTTCAGTGTTGTCGTTAACCGTCTCTTCGATGCGGCTATTGGCGCCTCTCCATCTGGATGTCTTTGTGTAACAGATTGCCGGGAATGCCGTAAAGAAGGCCTCCGACAATTTGGTGCGGGCCGCTCAGAAGGCTGCGTTCGACAAAGCGGACGAAGCCAACGTGGTGGTCAAGACAAAGTTTGTGGGTGGAATAGCACAGGTGAGGCTGAAAGATGCCAACTGGTCTGTGGATATTTAGACATCTGTGTCTTAAGGGAATTAAGGCTGCTATTGCAATATTTGGCAGAGAATTCAACAGTTGTGAAAATGTTTTTGTTTTTTTCTGTCTAGATCATTGCAGCCCAGGAGGAGATGCTGAGAAAGGAGAGGGAGCTGGAAGAAGCTAGGAAGAAACTGGCTCAAATCAGGCAGCAGCAGTACAAGTTCCTGCCCAGCGAACTGCGAGAGGACGACAACTAAACCTTCACACTCGCATCTCGACGCGCTCTAAGCCGCCCGAAGGGCACGTCTCTGTTTGTGTTACGAGTTGTGTACCCTTTTGTAACAACGTGCTTCAGCAGGAATGTGGCCTACAGCAACTTCAGATGTTACCGATTCAGCAAACCAGTGGTGCCCACGTCTGTAGTGAGGCCGCATCACACGGAAAGATCTCAAAGGCAACTCCTCCCAAGTTTGAATTACTACTGTATGGAACTGACTACTTTCTGAAAACTAACTGTAAAAAACAAAACAAAAAACGACTGAAGACCTGCTTGTCGTCCTTTAGAGCAGAACCGCTTTGACTGAACCAGAATGTGACATGCTGTGGACATGCTCTCACGTTTGCCCTTAAGCAACAGTTGCAGCTCTGAATCATAAACTTCTGAGTGAAAAGATTGTATTGCCGTTCATGTTTGACTGCAACCTCACGCAGAGAGCAAGCGATATCAGCTCGGCACTCGGATGTGGTTTGAACGTTGGCCTTTATTCTCCAATTTTGGCATTTTAATATCTGTTTCACTCATGTGACGTGTCTCGACTTAAACACAGTGATCATTAACCCTATATGGAAGCGAAGATGCCTATTGGTGTTTCTTAGCTTATAGTGTAAATTTCAATAAGTGGTTTTTGGGGAATCTGCCTTTTAAAGTAGATCGTGAAGTGAGCGTCTTTGCTTTCATTTCTTAATGCGAATATTGATGGAATCTACACGCAAAATGTCTTTCTGAGGTGCAACAAATTCTACATGTTTGTCTAGGCTCTTGTCATCGTGTGCTGCCGCTCAGACTCAAGTAGAACGTTTTACATTACAATGTGAATGCTTTTCTACACAGGACCACATGTTGGCTTTGAAGGAACGTGTATTACTCCTTAGTTGTTGTTTAAGCCAAGAGGGGTCAGAAATGGTCTCACTTAATTGCCACCACGAGCAGAGCCTGTGGTCTGATATCTTTCCCCAATCCTTTTTAGAGCTTTTGGGTATAAACTGAATGGGATTATCATGCAATAAGATGGATAGTGCCCTAGAGGGCAGTGTTGGTTTCCCCCTACACCATGCAATCTTAAAGTAATAATATAGGAGATATTGTAAAATTGAGTGCTTTTTTTATTTTAAAGTATAGAATATGTGGTTGGGTTAACCAGGCTGGTTTATTGGCTGCAACATATAGATTATAATATACAAACTGAGAATGCCTGTAAATACCTCAGACATCTTGAATCAAAGGAATGCCGTGCAGTGCCACTTCTGTGCTTTATGGTCACTATTCCCTGCAGATTTACTTTGGCCCTTCACCTGTAAATTTGGAAAGCAGCAAATTTCAAAATCAAATTCATTAGTTAGAATTGATGTTAAAGTAGGCTGATTGAAAGAAGTGACTGCAACACTAATCACTGCAGTTCATCTCCTTTTTTGTTGAGTCTTTGAACTGCAGGATGCTTTGTGTGACTATACTGAATATGCCACTTGCTGCAATAGAAGGAACCTTTTTGTTTACCGGGTTTGTGGTGGTTTGTTCCCTCGTCTTACTTTTTTTTTCTATATTAAGCTTCAGTAAAAGGTAAGATTAGGTCCTGCTATGAAAACGCATGGCTTTGTGCTTCAGATGAATCTTTGTTTTTACAGTGACAAAGTTTACCTTTTTAAGGATGCACTGAGTATTCTGACCTCCACCTTCAGGCAGTATACCATAGCTAATGGTGCAAGACAGACCCTCACACTAAAGGTTGGGGGGTTTTTTTAACAATGGGGTATGAATTTGGAGGCGTTCTATGTCATCAAATTTTGTGTGTGTGTGTGTGTTGGGGGGGTCCATTACTCATCAGTCAAGTCTGTAGAGTTATTATTAGTGCCTTAGTGCGTAGCCCATACAATGTTTGGTCAGTTTGAGTGACAGCTTCACCTCGTGGGTCCGTAGAAAGTGATGCACAAGCAATTGTTTGGGAATGTGGGTTCCAACTGCAATTCCTCTATTTTTCCCTTTTACACTCTGCCACAGTCTGTAAGGCCTTTTGGGAAGGACAGAGGAACTGTCCACCAGTCAACAAAATGTGTTGCTGTGGATGTACCATAGATATTTATATATATCGACACTTTTTTGTACTGCATTCCATGGGCATGTACCACAGTGCTTCTGAACTACGACGGACTGGAGATCTTAGTCCGTAAACTGCTTTATTGTATGTAAGGAAGTCACTCAAATTGGCTTATCTCCTTGTGCTTTGAAGCCTCGATGAAATGTGAAAGAACATGTCTGTATACATCTGTCACCATTAAGGTGTCGTGGTGCATTTCAATGATGTTAAGTAAATGAAGTGTCCTATACGTTTTCCCCCTCTGAACAGAATCAAATTAAGAAGTTACTACAATAAAGATGAGTGGTAATATACAATATATTAGATATATTTATCCGGCCTCAATAAAACTATTTTTTGTATTCACTGAAAATAAAGCATTTCAATGTAACTTTGTATCAAGTTTCTTTTTTGTGTAGCAAAGAAAGAAATTTACATGCATTTGAACTACAGGTATCATTTTTTTTTTATAATGTATGAAAATTGTTAAAATATAACTGATGCCGGTTGACCTTGCTCCAAATAACTTCTTCTGACTGTTTAAGACTTCTTCTGACTGTTTAAGACTATCTACTAAACAAAATAAATGCATTTTCTAAAGACATAAGTGAAACGTTCCATCAATAAAATAGTATCTGAAAAGAACCTCTAAATCAGATAATATCTGATCAACAAATCCTTTGAACAATACTGACAAATAGACAAATTATATTTCCACTTTTCAGTTGTTGATCCACCCCCCAAAAATAATTTTGATCCAACTCAATGAGCTCTGCCTCAGCGTTCACCTTCCTCTGGCTGGTAAGTGAACAAGGTCTCTCTATGTTGCTCAGTCGAGTGTCAGGGCGAGATGGTCCTTCTCAGTAGCGCTAAACCTGAAGCTATATTTAGTCCTAGCTATATTTAAGATGAAGTGAGAGCTAAGCTAGAATTGTCTGGCACTAATATTTGGGGCCCTAATGTTGATTAAAGCGGCCAACGCCTGCTTTAAAATCTGGAATCCTTTTAGAAGGCATTTTCTCCCAAAGTCCATCATCTATGCTTCTAATGCAGACAACACCAGTCAAGTGTTGACATACTTTCTCATTGAATGATAAATGTATGACGGTTACTCTTTTTTAACTCTTTAGCTCTTTACAGCTTTTAATATTTCCAGTACCTACTAAATCTGGCTATATACAAGAGGCCCTTTAAGTTGACATGGCTGAAAGGACGAGGGCATTGAATTAAGTGAAGACAAACAGCTGATAGAAAGTACCTCATCCATTATTTTTATGCCATAAATCTAATTATAATAAGCCAGAAAGCGGATGCGGTTACCAATGCCTGCTGCGTGCTACATGGCAGAGTTAGAGGCTTCAATCACTAAGGACAGCTGTATTCCATGTAGGATTTCATGCCCTGACTTGTAGGGCACAAAGAGTTGAACTAAAGTCCTCGTTTAACAGTTTCAGTTCAATGAAAAGATGCTTCTCGAGTCAGGTGGTTGGCTGATGTGCTCCGATGATGTGAAATGACACACCAATGACACGCTGTAACAAGCCTTCACGGTGGCTCAACCCACTCATTGCACTGATGTTTTTACATGACCTCGCACACGAGTCCCTCACGTCCCAACCGTTCTGATGAGTTTAATCCGGTTTAAGCGCAGCAAGAGGTGAAGTTTGATTCGGAAACATTGGCTGGAACACCATTTTCCTCCCAATTGGCCGCCATACTTTAAATCGTTGGGAAGGAAGTGAGAAATGATCAATAAATTTGATCACAGCTCACCCAGCTCTCTGAACAAATCTACGTTGAACCGTTTGAACAGCGCTGGCTTTCATTTGTGTTTTGACACATCAGCATCAAGCTTTTACACGCCTTTGCCTTGATTTTATCTGGCGTGAAAACTTTAAGCACTTTTTAAAATCCTCACCTCAAGAGCTGTGACATAATAATAAAAAGTGGCTTATGAAATAAAAATTTTAACGGTATTCATACTTCTCATGTGACTCTTCAAAGAGAGGTACAGGGCTAGATGGTTTTAGAAATGCAGCACTTATTTTTTCTGAGCATAACTCAAGAAATTATATCAAAATGTCATACTGAAGAAGGTTGGAAGGATTGGAATTAGTGTGAAAACGCTGTGAATAACTTCTAAATTCTTTAAGGTTATTTAGCGACAATCAAAGCTGTAAATGCCTTTATCGGAGTAAGTTCTTAATTGTTGGACAGGTACTATATGTCGATGTTCGTCTCTCTATCCAGGGAGCTTGGGGCACTTGGATCGCCCCTTGAGCCCCTCTGATCTCTTAATACGACTGGCACGCCCGTCACATGTCAACACAGGGACAGCCGACTGCCTTTTAAAAACAGGCCCTGACCACCAAAGAGATCAAAGGTACAAAAGGGAAATTGACAAATAGTTGTATAAAATAATGAATCTTCATATGAAATAATCCTAAAAGAGGTTTAAAATTGTCACATTTGGAGCTTGATTTATTTGAATCTCTGGGATAATTTCTCCGGAAAAATGAAGTGGACGGTAAACTATTATTACTCAACCAGCTACACGTCCAGTCCACAGGTTGCGTGTGACAGCTGCGGCTGTGCCAGGGGCCCTGTGAAGGAGGCCTGTGGGAATGCCAATGCTTTTGTTTTTTCAATGGTGCATGCCACTATATCCACTGCTGCCCACATGCCATATCACTTTCAGCTGATGGATCGAGCTAAACGATGTACTAATCAAGAGAGCTAAGCCCTGATTGCTGTTAGGATGTTAGAACTATGCTGTGAGTGAGGTGCTGAAATCATCCCTGCAAGACAAGCAAGCCACACCAGATTAAATGACATCCCACCGAGGGGAAAGAACTTCAACAGGAGGTTATCCGAACGGTTTTGATTGAATAGCTCTGATAAATATTTATTTTCAAATGCAGTTCATGGGTTGTTTTCAAAAAGCATCAAAACTCTCCAAAATACACCCAAGTGAGAGAAACTACTACTTCTTTGATTCTACAAACCATACTTCCTACCTGTCACTTGGGGGGTGTTAGAAAAAGGAGTGGGCTGAGGAGTCTTGACTTGGTGCCCTCCCCCGGCTCCTGACGTTTACGACCCGCAGCAGTGGAGCGAATCACTGAGGAGATACAGTAAAAAAAAAGGCAGGTCCGGCGTTGACAGCTGCCGTTGTTTAAAAAAATAATCGGGTATCCATCAACTGTCTGAGTCCGAACCACACATTTGACTCACTGCACTCCAGCTGGCCGCTCCGTGTGGTTCGCATCCTTTCATCTAGTCCCACCTTAGTTGTGCGCGGCGCACACCCCTGAAGATAAGCAGCCATGGATGCCATCAAGAAAAAGATGCAGATGCTGAAGCTCGACAAGGAGAGCGCATTGGACAGAGCTGAGCAGGCCGAGTCAGACAAGAAAGCAGCGGAGGACAGGAGCAAACAGGTCGGGACCCGCGGTGGTGCCTTTACGCACAGGAGCCAATGGCTCGGTGCTGCCTGCATGTCCTGTGGCTTGTGATTCAATTCTGATTTGAATGTTTTTTCTTGTTTTTGTTCTTTGTCTTTGATTGATTTTAGCTGTAATGTTTAATAATAAGTATAGTGGTTGAAATTCTAGATGGTTGTTTTTTGAGGGGTCATTATGACATGTGATTAAATATGAGAGTAATGGTGTCTGCGTAGTTAGTAAACCTCATCTGGCCTTTGTATTCGAGCTTGATGATGACCTGGCAGGACTGCAGAAGAAGCTCAAGTCAACTGAGGATGAGTTGGACAAGTACTCCGAAGCCCTGAAGGATGCCCAGGAGAAACTGGAGCTCGCTGAGACGAAAGCCACAGATGTAAGTAAATGGGCTGACTGACTGGTAGAGAAGCCAGTGGGTCACCCACAACCTAATGGTCAAAGATCATTACCAGCCCTCATACAGGTAGTCCAATAAATCTGATGCATGGTTATGAAGACATATTGGTCTTGTATGTACACACAGTTGTTCTAGTTCCAGCTGTAACTTAACAGTTCATTTCAATGCTGATTAAATTACTTGTTTATTAATTGCATTTAACACATCACAATCTGCCACATCAACAATGTCATCAATACTATTGAGATAACATGAAACAAGTTACTATTGTTTCCATAAAGTAAACTTTTTTCTTTTATTGCTTGATTGTTTAAGATTGATTAAGATCATATGGAAACTCACAAAGTACAAAAACAGATATATCCATACCTCATATAAGGGAACTAGACCTTCAATACACAAACATGGAGATGGAGGTACTGCTCAAAACGTATTACGCTGGTATACCTGAGCGCTACCTGTAGCTACTGCCTCACCGGCCTCCGCTGACTGCAATTCCCTAATCAGGATATATAGTTGGAAATAAATAAATTCTTAAAATAACATACCCCTAAAATGCAACACGGTGGTGAGTTTTGTGTCTGCATAGCAAAAGTAGAAAATAAAAGTGTTTAGCATATAGCACAAAGACTGTAGTCAATTACACAACTAATTATACTAATTATAATATTATCTCTGTCGTAAAATTATACCATTTCTTAAATTGTAATTTGAGTTTTACCCACAGTATCTTTGGTTTGGTGCTTTGATTGTGATAGGGTTGGCTCAATTCAGAAGCCTCAAGCACGTTAATTTAGAAAGTTGTTTAACATAATTTTACAAAAAGTAGAAAAACTACATGAATTTTAAAAGTAAATACAATTAGCCATCAATGCAAAAAGTATTTCGATAATATAAATGTATTTCTTATTCCTCGCGTGTACTTCCGGGGTAGGTGGCCCGTCCCAATCCCAATCCTCATCAGTGGTTGATTAAAGGCGGTGGGGGTAGGGATCAAAGGCGCCGCATCTCCCAACGCGTGTGTGTGTGTCTGTGTGTGCGCGCGTCCGCCTGCAGCGAGACAGAGCTGAGAGAAAAACACTAGCTTAGCTGAGACCGACCGACCAACCAAACCAAAAGAAAAGAAGCAGAAATGGCCGGTGGGAGCTCTCTGGAAGCTGTGAAGAAGAAAATCAAGTCGTTGCAGGACCAGGCCGATGTGGCCGAGGACCGCGCCGCCCTGTTACAGCGGGACTTGAACCAGGAGAGGAGCGCGAGGGAATCAGTAAGCCGCCCCTAATTATTTAAGGCAATTAGTCTCCAGGCTGCAGATGGCATTAAGCGTTAAATGTGGTCAAAAAGCGTGGCCGCTCGGGCCCTCAGGCATGGCGACTTGGGACTTAAAATCAGCCCGTTGTGAGATGAGAGTTTAGCGCCGGGTCGATGAAGGGACACCACCCCGGTAACAATGGGAGGAAACGCCGGGTAGATGAAGGGACACCACCCCGGTAACAAGCAGGCTAACGTTGCAGCGGCACAGGTGAAACTCCCGCAAGCTAATTAGCTGGTTGGAGGTGGAAAAAAAAGAGCAGCTTCCTTCCCCCTTTTGAAATGATTAATATTGTGGCCATTTATGCGAAAAGGTAATCAAATCGCAGTGACTCAGGAACGTGCAGCCATGAGTGGAAATAACACATGTATTGGGTGTCGTTTAGTCTGGAACGATCTGTTAAGGTGCTTCCAACTTGTGCAAGGTTTGAAAGTTGTATTAAAAAGACTAAATGTGACTGAAATGTGCATATTGGATCCTGCAGCCGTCCCTCGCGCCCTGACTACTGACCCAGCCCAAGCTTTCAGTGGAGAGTTTGGGATGGGCTGCATGCTGTAGGCCACTGAAACATGCACATGTCAGGCCACAAAAAGCACCTGATCTGACTTTTGTGGTGTTTCGCCCTGCCAGGCTGAGGGTGATGTAGCTTCCCTGAACAGACGTATTCAGCTGGTCGAGGAGGAGTTGGACCGCGCTCAGGAGCGTCTGGCCACAGCACTCACCAAGCTGGAGGAGGCCGAGAAGGCTGCTGATGAGAGCGAGAGGTGGGTTACCTTGCACCTGCAACATGGCCCACTTATGAGACCTGCTGTTAGTTCTTGGTACTCTACAGAACCGTTTTGAAGCTGTACAGTACTCTTCACTGAAATGTTGCAGTGAAACCTCATAGATTGCACCTGACTCATTTTGCTCAGTGCTGCCACTGGTGGCTGAATGATAGCATTACATTAAAACACAGGGACAGAAAAGTAGTTTGTTTAGATGCTTTGCATACTAGAAAAGGAAATCGTTGCCGTCTTTACAAATGTCTTTATATTGATGCAAAGTGGGCCCAGCAAAACAGCGGTAGTGGCCTTTACCACATGGAATTGAATGTCTTCCACTGTAATACGTGCAGGTATTGACCGTATGGATAATAGTGGGGAACACTCCTCACCTGGGTCTGTCAGGATCTCAATCATGCTACTTTATTTAAATAGCATTTTTAATGCATTTAGGTTTGAAGTGCATTAACAATGACTAACAAGCTACGAAATGAGACCAACTCGTCTGGGGTGGGGGGAGAGAATCCTACAATTTTATACAACAAAATGATAGTCATAAAAAATAAATACTAGCTCTAATATCCTTATATTGGATATAATACTGTCCTTTTCTGGTGCCCATGACCGCCCTGCCATCGTTTTCTGTCATTCAGAGGCATGAAGGTCATTGAGAACAGGGCAATGAAGGACGAGGAGAAGATGGAGCTGCAGGAGATCCAGCTGAAGGAGGCCAAACACATTGCAGAGGAGGCTGACCGCAAATACGAGGAGGCATGTTTCTCAGCTGTTCACTGCAGTCGTGAACGTTGCATCTGTCACATTCTTTTGATTTAATGGGACAGCTGACGTCAGCCTGACTTTCTGACCCCAAATGCTAAACAATAAGTTACGGTTGTAAAATAAATGTAATTCTGTGGGACTGAAGTGTGTACTTTGTGACTTCAGGTGGCCCGTAAGCTGGTGATCATTGAGAGTGACTTGGAACGTACAGAGGAGCGTGCTGAGATGTCGGAGAGGTTGACACTTCCTTCACTTTCCCCTACACCTGTTCCGTCGAGTCGCAATTTCAAATACGGTTTCAAACAAACTTAAATTCTGAATATTTCTTTGTTTGTCTGGGGCATCTTTCTTCAACCTAACCATGAACTAACAGCAAATGCTCCGAGCTCGACGAGGAGCTGAAAACGGTGCAGAACAACCTCAAGTCTCTGGAGGCCCAGGCGGAAAAGGTGGGATTGCCGATGGCGACCAAAAACATGGCAAACAAAACAATGTGTCTTGTGTGTTTGCGACTTGTGACTCTGGCCTCTGTGTATGACCTCAGTACTCTCAGAAGGAGGACAAGTACGAGGAGGAGATCAAGGTTCTTACAGACAAGTTGAAGGAGGTGAGTTGACTTAATTGAGCACAATTCACTAGTGAGAAAATAGTTAAGCAATCATGGATATCTGTATCAGTTTTGGAAAGCTTTTTTTTTTGCAACAGGTGAAATATTACTTTTATTTACTTTAACCGGCCCTAACTGCTTTACATGCATGCGCTGTGGATGGAGTTTTTAACCTTAATGTGACCTGCTAATGTTTGACTGTATTCCTCCACTCAGGCCGAGACCCGCGCTGAGTTTGCTGAGAGATCAGTCGCCAAGCTTGAGAAGACCATCGACGATCTGGAAGGTAAGAGTCTTTGCCTCCATTTTTGGCCATTCAGCTAAAATGTAGGGGTTCCTATTTCAGTACTATGCATTTAGTTAAATGGTAACCTTGTTTATTTAGGTTCCCTAGTGGAGTGAGTTCTCTTTTGATATCATATAGTGAAGTCTTTTTTGGAATTTCTCAAAGGGTAACTCCATAAAGAAGGGCCTCTCTTGTAAAGACAGTCTATTTATTGGGTAGGTCTATTTATCTGGGCAGCAGAGAGTTTAATGGACCTCGGTACAAATATCCGCACCGTAGGTTGGAGGGAGAGCACAGAGGCCTGCCTGATTTTATTCATGTGGGCAACAACTTTTCTCACCACAATGCCATAAAGCATTCTAGTGTAGTGACCGATGAAGGCCGGCGAGTCCCAAGCTGTCATCACAGGGTCAGGGAACATGTGATGCAGTTTCTCAGTGACTCCTCAGGAATGTGACACATCAGCAGCTGTTGCATGTACGCTTCCTATTTCTGTCTGGCCTTTCATTTTAATTTCCCTCTTTGTTTACCTTCTTTTTACTTCTGTTCTGACGCTATTATTTGTCTGTCTTATTTTTTGCAAAACCTTCACTGCCACTTCAACATAATTACCACAAAATAGATGAGCTGTATGCCCAGAAACTGAAATACAAGGCCATCAGCGAGGAGCTGGACCACGCCCTCAACGACATGACTTCCATGTAATTCACCTTGCTTGTTCATGCTTTGTGCCTTGGATCTCAGCAACACTAACCACAGCAATCAAGATACAATGGCTCCCCCTAGTGGCATGTTTGAGTGCAGTGATTTAAATTCAACTGTTATACAGGAGTAGATTTCTTAGAAATCCTCTTTCACTGCTTGTCTAACCTTGATGTGCGTGTTAATTAAAGGTGCTTTTGGCTTGTTTTTGACTAGATTTGTAGGCCTAGATGCTACAAACCTTTTGGTTAACTTCTAACTACCGTAGCCTCTATAGCTTTTTTTCTCCTTTTTTCATAAGCTTGGTTTTCATTTTCTTTAGCATCTTTGATTTCCCTCTTTAGTTCTGCATGTAATTTATGTTCCATACCTTTTTTTCATTCCTCCAACACTTGGGTATTTTTTTTTTTTTTAATTTTCCGCAGCTAAATTTTTCCTGCCCTCACTGAAGAAGCAGTTTGAGCATCATCTCTCTCCTGTGCAGCACAGCCCGTCTCTGTATTTCCCCACTGCACCACTCCTACTGCACATTGGGCTGTCGCTGCTGCCATCCACCTCTTCGTCTTTCACACTGACCTGCCATAATGCATTCTGTGAAATAAACATTCTTCCATCTATACCAGCCCTTTCCCCTTCCACTGGTGATGTTTCTTCATTTCTATTTGTCCCGTCCTTTTTTTTAAATTCTTATTCTTCGTCTTAATTTGTTCTGTTGAGCAGCTTTTGAATAAACTCTGAAGCTCCTCCCACATCCACTGTTTGTTTTTCTGTTTGAGAGGACTGCTGTTTGTTATGCTGTTAGGATGTTAAATGTATCTGTGAACAAACTAGTGTTTGCATGAAATACGACCATTGTTTGCTGATTTGATCATGCCAGGTTACCTGCTTTACAGTATATATGGACATTTGTGAGGCAGCTTTCTGTATTGTATATGCAACGAACGATTGCTCCTAAAACCTAGTATCTCAAGCATACTTTAGAAACAACTGCACCTCAAGAGATTTTCAGCACTGACTAACCTCTGAAAGATCTTTTTTTTAAAAATTTTAAGGGGTTTGTAACATGCGAGGCATACCTCTTGGCTAGTAGAGTGTTGCCAGGACAGATTAGTGAAGTCTTGACCTCATGAAAAGTGAAGGACAACTGCAGTGAGCTGTTGCTTTAGTTCAACGATTCAGAACTGCCGCCCAACCACCTGATTCAAACTGACACTTGTTCTGTATTTATCTTTAAAGCACTAACTCTTTGTCTCTTGTACTAACCTACCTTCTCTTTTCCTTTCTCACCTGCTGTCTGATTGTCAAGACCATCTATACAAGCAGCTTGAGAAAAACCGCATCCTGACCAATGAACTGAGAGTAGCCTTAAACGAGGCGTAGGCTGGAATGGCCTCCTTTCATTCTGAATCTCAAACGTCCTGGCTTATATTGTATACTACTGTGATATAAAAAGGGTATAGACAGTGTCTGACCCAAGGCTTAAACCCATGAATACTTTAAACAAAGGGGAAGTTTCACATTATGCATGCTAAAACTGGCTAAATCGGGTGGGAGGTCAGACCACCTCGGGTCATGGAAAGTCGTGGCGGGTTTCATAATTACTAATCGGTTATCGACAGGGATGTAGCACTCCTGTGGGAATCTGCATGGTGCGGTTTCTCATGAGCTGAAGTGGGTGACCTCTGAGAGGCTCATGAAATGACGCAACCTGTCCAGAATGCCTGGTACACCACTTCTAAATTGAGGGAAAAAAAAAAAAAAAAGTCAAAATTTATATTACAAGATGGTGTTCAGCTTGCCCAAGAACTACACTGCTGTTGTTCTGCCCTTAATACAGATTTGACTTGTTGATTCAATTTCCCTTCAGTTTGAATAGGAACACAAGCTGTGTGCTTTAGTTTGAAGCAGAATGGATGCAGTGCTGTACATGTGGAGAGAAGCCACGTCCAAAGAATTATATAAGCATACTAGTTTTAGAGATAAATTGCAGTCATGTATGGATATAGGGTTTATTGAGCTAACATTAAGCCTTAGAGTAAAATTGAAAGGACAAAGACCAAATAAAAGCTGTGATAATGACCTGAAAGTGCTTAGAGTAACTAAATGATTAAGAAGCGTTATTTCGTAGCTACAGCCCCGTCTATGGTTTGAGTAGAATATTCACAGGAGGTGGCCTGCTACAGCATTGTAGTTAATGAATGCTCACAATGGTGTTTGTTATCCTGGACTAGAGCTTTGTCTGTTTAAATCCTGTGCATCTTTGGGTGGTGTTTAAAAATAATAACAATTTTAACCAATGCAATGCTGTATTAACAGATAAACTCGCACGCGCTAAAGAAGAAAGCCTCAACGTACAGCGGATGCTGGATCAGTTTTTAGTGGAGATGCTTAACATTTGACCCAGCTGTGTTCATCTCCCGACATTGCTTCATCGACTCTGACACGGCTGCAACAGATGTTTGGACTTGTGTTTAAAAGTGTCCTCTGAACTTCTTATCCCGAAGAAACCAGCTCTACACAAGGTAGCCTGCACTGCTTCAGTGGGCATCAGTTACATACAGGCTTTGCATTCCACACTAATCAAAGGTCAGTTATCATTCATGGCACATCATTAAAGTTTACATTGTAAATGTTGGGAGAATTAGCACTTTTGTGGAAATGCACTGCACAAAAATGTCATACAAGCCATAAATTAAGACCCGGTTATATAAAGGGACTTTTATTACGTGTAAGTTGTTTTCCTGGTTTCCTCTGTATTGTAAAATGATATAGTGTCTTATGTACACTTCCCAGGATGGACTGAATTGGCACAGATGCTTGAATGTATGATTTAATTAGCTAATGTTTCCACGATTTCTGCCCACGTTGATCAATTCTATTTTTTGTTGCTCCCATTTTATCTTGGTAAAGCTTGTGTAATAAATGGTTGGTTCAAGAATACCTTGTGCTAAGTCTGGTTTTATTTTTTTACTTTCAGAAAAAATGAAGGTGAAAGTAGGCAATCAACCTTGGTTGTCATTACTTTGGCTAGCTTCATGAGGTAATTCTGTTTGTAAACACCAACTATGTTTTAGGAATATATTTGGTGTTTTAGTGCTTGAAATAAAACTCCAGATTATTAAGGACTATGACCTCAGTATGGCCTTTTTTACCTTCCAACTTTGTTTTCAATAATATAAATTAAATAATGCTAAAGAGACCAGTGATTTGCAAGGGTAAAGAAAAACGTACTAATAGTTAGTGCAAATATGTTCTGTCTTGCATAACGACCGAAAACTCATTTAAACTCCTTTTAAAATTAAACTACAGAAAATAGACCTACAGAAAATAGACCTCAGTGCCCTAACTCCTCCTCGCCACAGGGGGCAGCATCGTCTGAGCCGCAGAGGTCAAAGGTCGTAGCTGGGCAGTCTGGAGGAAAAAAAAAGACTACCACGACTTCATAACAAAATATGGGTGAAAATGAAGAATTTACCGAGTATTTAGAAGACAGCAAGGCCGCATACGTACTCAGCAATGTTGCGGAAGTGGTCGAGCGAATCCTGACGTTCGTACCGACCAAATCGCTGCTGCGGGTCGCGAGGTAAGCTACCGGGGAGATGTTGGTAAGCTCAACCGTTAACTTCTCGAATGGCTGAAGAAAGGAACCGAAACGTGTCTTTTTTTTCACAGACATGGTACACATTTATGAAGTGAATTGGAGTCGTTTCACTTCACCCAACTAAACGTTTTTGTACCTGCATGCAGCCGCCCAGTCGTGTTTATTTTATTTGTGTCTGACCGAAGCAGGAAAACTTGAGGAGGCTAACCCGGGTTCCTAGCAGCTAGCCTCGGGTAAAGCGCGGTGTGTTTGTGGTCCCCAGGGTGTGCAGACTGTGGAGGAACTGTGCCCGTAGGGTGCTGAGGACTCAGCAGCAGCTGACCTGGGTGTCGGCCTGCGGGCCGTCCGCCTCAGGGGCCCATGTCCTCTGCGGCATCCTGGCCGAGGAGGTGGAGGTGAGTGAGTAGAAGAGGATGTTCAAATGACCTGTGACCTTACCCTGCATTGCTAAGGGCCGAAGTGTATTCGGATTGTAAAAGCATGGGTCACACTTTGGCACACATTGAAGAAAAGGGGTAAGATTTTGTTTGGTCAGGTCTTGTATCTAGATTGCAATGAATTTTTAACATATGCCCCTTGTCAATCTTTCCAGAAAGTGTTTCTTCTTCCCAAAACGGTTCTGACAATAGTAGACATTGAAAACTTCACTGGACGACCTGATTGCAGACAAAATAAAGGTTGGTATTGTATATTGTTTTTCCACTGTTGTTGGCCTTTTCCTATTGTGGTCATTTGGGTAGGTGGATAACCACTGTTGTGCACAATAATTTGAGTTGTGTTTGAAAAGTGAAGTTTGAAGTATCATGAACGTCATGAATCCCATTGAATAGCCTCAAAAACTCAATTGTATGGGTACCACAATAACTGAAAGTCACTAATTTGGACTATTTACATTCATAGTGGGCCTTACAGACTAATCCATGAACAGTAAAAATTGCTTTATTTTTGCAGTAGCCATGATTGTGAATTTTTGCACTTTGATGCCAAGTTCATATTATAACGCTGGCCAGTTTGTCCATTTTGCCCTCTATATCACAGCAGTTTCAGTAGAACACGTTGTGACTCATGACTGAGTATGATTGCACTTATATCATGAAGGTTTACTTTAAAAAGAAATCCAGAACTGATGTGCTGAAGGTGTCATGAAAGTTTATTTCATAGTTGCTATGGTTATTTACAGTTTAGTGTAGAGCCAGCTTGACCAGTGATTTAGGACAGTGGTGAAAACTATTGAACTAATTGACACCTTCGGGACCATCAATAAAAGAAAATTTAGTCTTGTACACTAATCTTTAAGATTTGTTTCTTACAGACCTCAAAATGTTAGGTATTTAGCTGTGTTGTGCAAAACTTGACAACGCTTTGCTTGTGTAAATCTGTCTTAATCGAACATTGTTGTATATGCGTATGTTTCCTATTAGAAAAAGTATATCAAATAGTTATCTTAATTGGTTTTTTTCTCCCCCTGAAGTAAAAAAGAATCGCCACAGTCCAGACATGGTTGAAGAGCTGAATATGCGCTTCCCGAAAGGCTGTGACATCATGGGTATCACCACGCCAGGAATAGTCTGTAAGTGTATCAAGTAACTAACCCACCTCCCCTCATCCCTCCCCCACAATTGAAAATGAGTAGCCACGTAAAGGAATCATGCAATTATATGTTTGCAAGTTATTTGAGCTTTAAAATCCATTCTGGTACCAATATGTGGCCTATCACATTCATCTTGCTAGGGTATGCAAAAAAAAGCAGAAAAATAACCAGGTTTCTTGGGTATATCAAAGAGGAATAGTTCACCTTTCAGCAAAGAGGGCTACGATTAATCTCCTCTGCTGCTGCCTAGTTGTAAAGCACTACTGGTGGCTCTCGCTTCGCCGCCTCTCCCTCTGACAGATTGCCTCGTCGGCGTGGTGCTGTGCTCCCCATTTTTCCATTTAATCACAACCCTGCGGAGAAGTGACTCCATCAGCCGTGTTCTCTTTCCTCAGGATGATGGCTTATCGGCCTCCTGTAGTTGATCAGGTTTAATGGCAGCCGCAGCTGTTTGCAATAACACTGATTTTGTGATATTGCAGTTAAGGGGTCACCACAAGGTCTCCACACACATCTAATTCAATTGAATTAAATCTTTGATTGGATTAGTTTAAAGGCAATAAATTACTTGTAATAGGTTTGCCATAAAGCCTCTAATACATCTGGTTATTCGTGCATATCGGTAATGGGTATGCACAGTATTAAAAAGATGACTTGTGATACACTTAGATCAAGTATTTTTGCATTAGTGCTTATGAATTATATAAACCGGAGGATGGAGTGACTGGGATACTAAAGTGCTGGATTTGCTCATTTCGAATTACAGTGCAATGTTTTCTGTAGTGAAGAAAAATGTAAACCCTGTAAGTCTAAATGGTTTACGAGTGGTCAATGTCTTTTAATTCTGGTAATCCAAGCATGTTTTCTCATTTGCGCATCAACTCTTTTGTCTGCTAAATGGAACTGAGCAGGTTTAGAAGTCCCTTCATTGCCATTAAGTAACGGTACAAACATTCCGCCTGTTGTGTAGTTGTTTCTTATGTACAATCTCCCAGAGGCCGTTTATGGTGTTGAGTGAATATCCAGTTATGAGTATTCAGCCTGCAATTGTGAGGGTCCACTAGTGACCGCTGTTCCTCTAGCTTTTCTTTTCGTGCTTGGCATTGATTAGTTAATACACTTCATCCCTGCAACTCCATGCAGTGACTCCCAGTGGCTCCTGCTCCAGCCTTCCTCGGGAGTACCAGGAGGGGGAGGCCGGCTTTGCAATCATGTTCCCCAGCATAGAAGGTGTCAACATCAAGCCCTTTCATTTTTGCAAGAAGTCCATTTGTCCGACGGCTCTGAAAGAAGCGGGTGAGTGTTTGCTCAAAGCAACTATTGAATAATCTAAACAGGGAAATTATACCTTTTTAGAAATTCTTCCAAAACTTGTTTTTTCTCAGTTTTTTGTTTTTCACTTTCTTTCCAGGGCTAGTTGACAACCCGGAGCTGCGCGTGGTACTGCTCTTTGTATATGAGGCATATAAATCTGGAGGAGTACACTTCCTCAGCCAGATACTGGAGCCTCTGGCCAAGAGCAAAGCTCTCATTGCAGGAGGGCTCGTAGAAACGGCTTTCTCTCCTCCTAGACACTGGTGAGTTTATGTCCTTCATTAAAACATGTATCTTTTTTTCCCCTTTTTTTCCAAAGATTAATAATGCCACAAAGAGAAATAACAATTGACCAATCTTAAGACCCGCCCCGCTTAGTTACTGTTCGGAAAAGCTTGACAAGAAGAAACAAAGTGACGCTGGTCTTCCTTTTTCTTGGTGCTGCTGAGTGTGTATTAATATACCTTCAAGAGGCTGATGTGAGGTTATATTCACTATTTTGAGCATTAGTCCGTATAAATGTTTTCCTTTGGGATTCTAGATATGTGAGTCAAAATAAATAGGACCCTTCACTTTGCTGCGGCATGTAGGCTTAGTGAGATAATGTAGCCAAAAGAATGAAATGGGACAAAATCATGTGGGACTGAGGGGGTAAACTACCATCAATTGAATCCCGCTATTTCTGTGTCACTTTTACAATTCATGGAATTATGCTCAAAATTTAATTCATGAATAAACACTGGGAATTATCATTTTAACAGTTGTAGCGTTGAACTAGCAGTGGCTTTATTTTATTTACTGTATCCCGAATTCACTCTGCCATTATTTGCCGCCCCGTAGCTGTAGCGAGGGGGCTTTCGGCGTGGTGGGTCTGGCCTTGAGCGGCCCCAAGGTGCAGGGGGCATCTGTGCTCTTGGACCAAGAAATCAGCAACCCAAAGGCGGCCGAAGCCACGATCCGGCGGCTAAAAGCAGCCAAAATTCCAGAGAGGAACACCCTAGGGTTCATGTTTGCCTGCGTGGGGAGAGGCCAGAACTACTACCACAACCAGCCTAACGTAGAGGCCGACGCCTTTCACAAGGTGTTCCCCAACACGCCGCTCTTCGGCCTGTTTGGCAACGGCGAGATTGGCTGCGACCGGATCGTCAAAGACGACTACACGCTGTGCGACACTGACACGGACAGTCTGCAGCACGAATACACCACCGTCATGACCCTGATCCATTTGGGCTGACTGACCACTGCCACGGTAGTGAAAGAAAGAAGGAAGGAGGGAGCAAGGAAATATTTTCTCCATGTAATGGCTCCACAGGGGAAGTTTTGTCCCTCTGAGACTGTATGTAAACACAGCTTTATATTAAAACTAGTGAGTGTCAGTTTTAATATTCAGTATTCAAATGTGATTTTCTTGTAAAATATATGTATATATTTTTCCTAAATCTTTCTCATATTCAAGGCCTATCATACCCACCGACATTAACCTCATGGTCTGTTTTGTTTTGAAGGTGATTGAAAATATACACGCGTGTCCTACAGAGCTGTTGTAGTTGGTGATTCTGTGCAGACACTTTGTGCAGGAGCGTGGTCCCTCTTCCACACAATCAAGGCAGTCTTGATTTATTTGTTAACCTACTAATAGGTTATGGTTGGATTGGCCACATGCGCAGTCCGAATGTTGCAGTGCCTACCCCCCCCCCCCCCCCCCCCCTCCCCGCCTACATCAGGATGTATCTTCTACTACCTTCCAACTATTGCTTGGTTCATGGTTATTGCATCTCCTGCAGTGTACAAGAAAACCATCATCCTAAGAAAGAATAATGTTCCCTCCATAAGTGGCTCGGACAAGCAGAAACTCAATTTCGCCTGAATTGAGTCTCCACTCTACTCCTAACTTGAGGAAATAATTGTACTTATACTTTCCAAGGTTAAAAAAGTGTAATTAGCAGTGATTATGATGTATTTGGTATCATTTCCTAATAGTTGTTTATTTTTGAAATCCTGATGTTAGACCCTGACTCTAAATGAAGTCCAGATTTCACACATGCCTTTATATACAATAGAAAATAGAAACCATTAATGGTTTCCGATTGGGTTATTTTCAAGATGCTCCAGTCATTAGTTGATGCCATGTGCCTCACTTAGAAAGAATAGTGTGGCAATATCCCCTATATGTAACAGGAAGTTGCTGTTGAAGTTCAGCTTTCCAATCCAATCGGTTTCAGTGATTGTTGCAAGAAGAGCTCTTTTTCAATTAGGAAATTTCAAAATATTGATTTAAAAAAGTATAGCAAATCCTCTTTCTTGAATACACAAATATCCCTATTAGTCGTTGAGTAAAATGTAGAATGTCTTGAGTTTTATTTCGTGACAATGCACTTTTCTACATGTGCCAATTAAAAGACTATCTGCTCTGCTCGTGTGCTCAATAAATGACGTTCAATACTTGGATTTGTGGTTTGCTGTCTATCTTTTAACTCCGCACCACGGCAGCTTTAGACCCAGTCCCTGGACACGCGGGGCGTTGCGCATCGCTGCCCGGCTGTAACCACACAGGCCTACCGCTGTTTATTCATATCAACCACGTCTCCTCATTGGTGCGCCCTCTGCAACGTGAGCCTCGGCCTATTGCATCCCCGGCAGCCCACGTGCAGGCGTGCATGGAGCAAGCGAGAGGCGCTGGAGATTGATTGATGTGTGGTTTAACCATCGACTGGCTAATCCCGATGAACGACAAACCTTTAAACCAATTGCTGCCAAGGCATTTTCCCATAGTATATTTATTTTGGGAAACCGAATAAAAAAAATAATTAAAATAAAACCTTCCTGCCACGCAGAGGGACGAACTACCGGGCGTAAAGCTAATAAAATCATCCGTGGCGAGAATCCGCTCTCAAATTGGCCTAGATCTGGAACTGAGATTTTTTTTTTCCCTCACTCACTCTCTCTCTCTCACACACACATACACACACGCGTCCAATCAATATTTTTAGTCTGCTATGTCGTGACCGGAGCGATGCAAGTGTCACACGATCCGTCAGCTACAGTCAGTCTCCGGCACAGAAACCTCCATTCTTTCATGGCGTTTGGATAATATCGCGTTCCCCGGCCGCTGATGTGTGGAATATAAAAAAATAAATAAAAGAGGGGTGGTTGGGGGGGGGGGGGGGGGCACTAGAGAGAGAGAGAGAGAGAGACGAGGCTTCGTCGGGCTCGCTTCAGCACCTGGACAGCTCCCTCTCGCAGGGTTCCCCGCTGCGCTCACCGGGGGAAACCCTCGGCTGATAAGTGCGGAACCCGGATCCGAAACCCCTCCCCCCCCCCCCCCCTCCCTCTTACCCCTACCCTCCAAGCCAGGAGAGAGGAGAGCACAACTTGAAGGGGGTCGCGATTTGGCGCAACCTGAACGACACTTATAGATGCTAATAATGATCCTGACGATTTACGATGCTTCTTGCGCTTGAGCCGCAGAGCCTCTTCGGCTTTGCGCTGAAATCCGAGCGGCGCAAGCGGGAGCAGCGCGAGCAGCGGCGGTGCTCTTCCGATGCAAAAAAAAAGTGCTAAGGATAGCTGCAGCCTACACACACTGCGAGCCTGCTGCTGCTGCTGCTTCACTTACTCTGATCATCGCCGAGGGAGACATTACTATCAGCGAGGGGGCAGCGGGAGGCACGATTTCCCCTCAACAATGTGAATCTCACACAGGTAGGTCCTTTGCTGCAAATGAATAATGCATTCGTGCACAGCGAGGAGCCCTCTGTGCCTGTGAGCAGAACTCTCCTTTAGTTGGAATCTGATACCAAGTATATCAGTTTTTCATGATCTTTTAATTGTTTTTATGTAATTGTGTTGCATCACAGATGCCTCTGCATGATGGCAGGATTTGAAAAGCGTAACATGTTTGTGTAGAATGTCTGATTCTGATTGTCTGAAGCAGATCAAGGCTTTAAGGGTGTCGATGAAACTTCACATTTGCAGAAGTTGTCTTGCGTTTGTGGTTTCAACAGTATTTTGGTAACTGGCGTATATCCTTGGCTCTACATTCAATCTTTTGTTTTGTTCATTGTTATTGCATTCAAACACATATTTTTGACTTATAATGCCCTGGTTTATGTTAGTCTGAAACTTACCACTGAGTATACCTGAGGACAAGCCCTAAAACAGCTTCCTCATGGCTTGTCAAGCATGGGATGTAAGGAATGAGTTCAACTATTTTCAAATGTTTCATCACGAGAAACAACGATAAAACTGGGAAGGGTTTTCATTCACCTATCCCCCAAAATCGGAAGTTCAGATGTTCCAATATACGTCACCAGACAGCCACCCAGATCATCATTGGAGCTTTTTGTCAAATTTTGGGACATTACTATGCAGTAAATCCTGAAAAAAGTTCTTCACTTGCATTAATGACCATGTTCTTCACAGGTTTGACATGAAATCGGCCTTTGTCAGGTGAACAGGTTTACTGCATTACTAAAACCACCAGAGTGGAAACCTTGTGACATCCATCTCCACATCTCCCCTCTCCATCAGCCAGCATCATGGCCAATGCAAAGTGAGTACAGTCAATATACTCTTGTCTTGCTCACCCTGTTCTATGCCAAACCAGCACTTTCTTTTTTCTTTTCAAACATATATCAAAAGAAAATGGGTCAAAGTGTAACCTAAAAAAATGTGTGGTCAAAGGCCAGAGGTGCAGAATTGTTGATAGGGCGTGTACATGAATCCCATTCGTATGCATTCCTTACTTATTCTTGTACTTAATTCTCTCAGCATGCCTCTTTTTTATTCTCTTTAGACAGTCCCCTCTCTTTGACTGTTACCCAGGTTTCTGTGCCTCCCTTTCCTACAATAATGACCTTTATTAACACGGACACTGCTACCGTTGAGGTGCCTCGGACCCTCGTCACTCAGAATGCTAAACACAGACGCACACTGAGATGCAGGAACAAACCTGCACAGCGCTGATTACAGAGCGTCCATTCTGCAGCCGTAGGTCACTATACGTTAATCCTCCCTGCGGAACATCGTACAGTTAAGATTATTATTATCCATGTATATTACAAATTAACACATTTTTCCTTTCCACCCCCAGTTTTCTCCCAGCATTCCATTTCTAAACTGCGCTCTGTGAGTGCGTAGTGAGAGCAGTTGATGCATCACACAGGCAACCCGCTGTAGCTTGTGCGTGTGCACGTGATTGTGTGGAGACAAAGTAAGGAGGCAAGGGACGACGCTGAAAACCGTTATTCTTTGCCACCGTATGATTCTGCTGACGTAGCATGACTCCCTAATTCGTCTCAACTTGCTGCATATATTCTTTTGACCTGGATGAATGGCCCTACATCATTGCTCCGTTTGTGCTTTCCTAAAAGAACGTGTTCTGCTGGCGGTCCCACACAGAGCACAGCGAGTCTCAGCAGCAACGTCATATCATGCTGCTTTTGAGGTGAAATAAATCCTGAAACACGACAACTTAAATAGGAAGTGTTTCAAATCTAATGATCATGTTTTTAAGTATGACCCATCCCAAATGAGAAACAAACCTGCTTTTTAATTCATCTTATTTTTCATCCAGATGTGAAACAGTACCTTGTTTTTTTTATAGGGTAGTACCACTGGTATGTATACTGTATGTATGGAAGTCATATACACTATTACTACTTCTACTTAATTGTCATTATTAGGAAAACACACCTGTATTTTATATGAATAAATGCTTTATTCTAGGTCAAGAGCTTTTGAGAACATTCTTATATGTATGTAATTTAATTTAAAAAGTAAATCATGAATTTTTCTTCTCACAAATCATTATCTTATTATATAAGATTAGATCATTTTTCCCAGAAAGTAAAAATGCAAAGACATTAAAGGGTTCCCTACCAGCATAACTGTGTAAAAGTACTCGATTCAAAGAAAAGGTACAAAGGGGTGCAAAAAATGGTCACTTGTTATCTTCAGTAAAAATTGAACCGCTCTTGTTTCTTTAACTTTTTTTAGGGAAAGTAAAGAACTATATCATTACATTAATACGCCATATTTCATCATACCATTGTAATATTCAAACTAATCCGATTTATCTGCGGGAATCGTCTCCCTCCACTAAATTGTTCCTGGAAATGCCAATATAATTCTAATTATTCTCTCAGTTTTACTGAATTGAATATTCACAATTTAAAAAGATAGCAGCTGTTGCTATGACGTTGGCAGATGTTCAAGATGAAACAGGCGACACCTCAAATGTAGAAGTTCACAATAAACTTTGTCTCTTCAATGTTTTCCCTTTACAGAATACAGAAAATACATAAATCTGTCTCTCAAGACATTTATTCATGTGTTGAAATTAAAATAATCTATAATCATTGGAAACGGACACAGTGTAAAAAGTTCCCACAGCTCATCTGCTGTCTTACTTCTGTCTCACCAGGGTCTCTGTGTCTCCTGTGTCTTATAGAGCGTGTAGCTGTAAAGGTCAGATAAGAGACTGGTCACACCAGGGCCAGAACACTCCATTGTGCAGTCCAACAATGCAATTCATCGTAGTTTAATCTGTAAGGCCATTAATAAGCTAATGTGGTTGGCAGACTTCATTAATCTTCACTGGCATGAAATTACAAAAGTTCCGCTGGAAATTGAATGGTGTTGTAAGAAATGACAAATTAATCTGTAATTTCTGTAGATGTAGACGTTTTGTAATACAATGTGAACACCGCCAAACATCAGGTAACGCTTTCAGCGCTTTTATCTTGAAAAACCGCCGCGGGTGAATTGAGCAAAGCTGTAAACACTGACCTGGGCGCAGCATTGTTTCTTCTGCAGTCATCACCGCTGTAGCATCGTCTGATCTGGATCCGCTGAAGAACCTCAGGTGAACGTTTACAGTTTCTCCTTTTTCCCTCATCTTCATATATTGATGTGAAATCCACTTCACGTTTTAATGCGAGTCAGCAGCAAGGACGAAAACGATTCACTGTCTCAACTCTCTCAGCGGCAAGAAAAATACTTTCATTTTGTTAATGGCGCCGCAACAAACAAACAAGTTTTATACTGTTGTCACTGAGACACAACTTTTAGGCGTTGAGTCTAAGTTCAGTTTTCAGTGATTATTGTTCCACAGCCGGTGTTCTTTCTCGTATAAGATGAGTCCGTAACACTAATAGACAATGATGTCCAGCTTCTCCACAGCAGCTGGTGGGAGCAGAGAACATCTGCTTCCCGTCTCCATGTTCTGGCCAAGCTTAGGTTGTGTTTTAGATCCTCGGGCTTTGTGGTCTGACAACCTGATCTCACGTGTGTGTGTGTGTGTGTGTGTTGAACTTTTTGTCCACCGGGGCTTGGTAGAGTTTGGTTGAAGATGGAAATATGTCTGGATGGAAATACATGTTCTTTATTCCAACAGAGGGTTGGCATTGAGAGGCAATAATAATAAGCAGAGACACCATGTTTGTTATGATGTCTGGAAATAATGGCCCATACTTTTTAATAGCTTTCCTTTTTTTGATAAACGTGAAAGCAAACAATGTCATTCCGCATTTCTGCATATTTTCTGGAACCGTTTTCAACTCTACTAAATGCTACCTGACATGCGCCGTACCAAAGGTACCCGAACACTTCATCACTGCTAATACGACTGCTGTCTAGTGGATCTCGTTCAGCGAAAAGTAAATCAAATTTTCATTATGCGGAGTGTAGGTGGAATTTAGGATTTATAAAAATTGTCCAATGAGAGTTTAAACAGCATATTGACGTTCTGAGTTCATTTCACAGCACCTTGAAGCAAATTAATTCAAAAGCAATGAGAATGTTCACACAGTTTCTGTCAGAATTTTCTTTCTCCGTGGTTAGGCACCCAAAGCTCCTTTCTCTTACTTTAGGTGGTGATTATGGCTTTACATGTTGCCCAGTAGTAGAGAGGCCGAGGTTAAGTTAAGTTGTGCGGCCGTAGAGCAGTAATGCTTCGATCTCACTGCTACCCCTGGAGCACTCACAGTGACCACGCTGACGCTCTTAAGGACCGTGTGCTAATTTTGCTATAAAACAAACACAGTATTATTATTCTCTCACCCAGGGCTGCTTGTAGATCCTTCGTATTGCGTAGAGGGTCACGGGGGGTCATCGCGAGACACTTCCATTTGTTGGAGGAAGAACATTCTTCGGCGCCACTGGCTTCCACTTACTTTCCTGACCTTCTGTTTGGTCAGCAAAGTCCCCCGAGCAACCTTCGTCACGTGGTGACCTTTTCCTACCTGGCCCACAACTCTACAGTCCACAATGTACTTTTATCTGCCAACCCCGGGGCACCTCGCTCCCCTGAATATCACTTCTGTCCTCTGGGTGCTCATCTGCAGTCACCCTCTTTTTTAGTGTTTCCATAAAATAATGTTTTGGAGAATTTTGAAATTGCCACTTTCTGTAAGATAAGAACACCGGGGATAGTCAGAAAGGTCATTATTTGTATCGCAGCGGATGCCGTCTGCCTTCTAGTAATGTGTTATTCTTTGGGGAGCCAGAGCACCAAAACAGTTGTATCGAGAAATTGAGAATATTTTGACGATGAAAATAAAAGCAACAAAAAATACAATTGATTGATCGATCCAGGAATCCATCGGTCCGACAAACGATAAGCCTCGGGGTACAAGGAGCTGCATTTTTAATGTTCCAGTTTGGCACACAGCAGATATCTGGACCGATAGTTCCTTTTTGGGGACCACTGTTTTTTGTTTACAGCTAAGTTGTAGGAAAGAATACGGTCGGTTCAGAGATTGGAGCCAATGCATTCTGCCTCTTTTTCTCTCCACGCGGAGAGTCTACCTGCATTCTAACAAAGTTTGTCACTACCTCTCTGACTACAAACAGAGACCTTTGCCTTTCACCGTAAGCTGTGAGCTGGCAGGTCCTGTCTCGAGGGGTCATGTGTCCGTTCCCGATTGTTTGGAAAGAGAGACAAAACCTGCTGCTGTGCTGTAGATGAGAGGTCGGTACGGATGGGATGTTGTTTGTAAGAGAGGTGGGGAGAGGACAGCATGGCGTCATTCTGCAGAGTGGTAATTGGGTCTCAGACTAAAGAAAATGAATAGGTGTGAAGGTGTTTGTCAAAGAGGAACAAGCACAGCCATGTGTACGGTGTTCATTTTAGGACATCCTCAGATCTCAGACTCAAGTGTCGGACTCAAACGAAAGGGCTTCAAGTCTCAGACCAAAAGTCCTCAGACTCAGGGGAAAGGGCTTCAGTTTCAGAAAAACCTCCGTCACTCTCAGAAAAACCTCCGTCACTCTCAGAAAAACCTCCATCACTCTCAGAAAAACCTCCGTCACTCTCAGAAAAACCTCCGTCACTCTCAGACAAACCTCCGTCACTCTCAGAAAAACCTCCGTCATTCTTAGACCAAACTCTGTCAAACCAAACGGCATCAAACCAAACAGGCGTCAATCTTCCTCTGTGTTGCTCAAGCTAACGTTAGCAGTTTTATCGCTAGCTTACGCACTGCCATTGTAACATACTGTAAATAACAACCTAATGACAAGTAGACATTTTTAATATTACAACTTTTTTTTTAAAAAAAATTTATGTGACAGCAAGAAAAATAAAATAGGACTTTTGGTCTGAGACCGGACGCCCTTTCGAGATCTGAGGATGTCCTAAAATGAACACCATACATGTGCTGGTTGTTCCTGACATACATTTACTGTAGTTGGAAATGTGCTGATTCATCGCATTCCCTTTGTTGGTTGCAATTTCTTTTTGGTGCAGCATTGATTGCAGAAGTAAGTCATCAATGGTGATGTTGCACTGGACACTACTACATGTTTTCATCTAATAGAACTGTTTTTTATTGAAGACTGAATAGCTACATTTGGGAGGATTTTACCTAATAACGTATATTCAATATTCGTAATTAAATATGAGTTAATAGTAAATAAATCACTCAGACATTAAAGTCCTTTTAAAAGTTAGTTGGTTTTCCAAAAACAATCACTTTTCTTTGACTTACATTTACAGACTTTCTTACAACTAACGTCACGCTATCATTCTGTTCCTTCTTTCATTTTAAGAAGTTACAGTAAGTTTGTATTGTACCTTCAGGACTGACATTATTAGATTTTCTGAGCAGGAGATGCAAGTTGCCACCTACCGAAATATAAAGGTTTTTTTCACTTAAATATCCATTTTCTTCACTTATATAATACATATTGCACTGTACGTGAGCCAACAGCACCACAGCCTCTGGTTAATATCTTTTTGACTATATAGATAGAGTAGTGTATCCTCATGCGGCTCTCTTGGCGAGGGAAATAATCCCATCAAATTGCGATGAGGGCAGCAACTCTTGAGACAAGACTGCAATAAAAACAGGGTTTTTATTAATGAAAAAACAACCAGAGCTGCTGTTGAATGCGATACATGCAGAGATGACTTCTCTTGGTAACTGCTACTTTGAAGTGTCTTCACCCTTAACTTCAATCATCAGAATCCTTATTCTGTATTCCTGCAGCTACTTTGTAATAGTGTGTCAATTTTACTTTGTCCCGTCAACATGCTTCAATGACTTATTCCTATATTTTTGATGGCCTCTTATTTAGCTACTGGGGGTGAAGCTGACCACTACTTTCTTGAATGTGTTTTATCCTTAATGATACAAAGACATGTCAGCCCTCAGTTCTACTCACCTGAAGCAGTTTTTGAGGATACACCTGCTTACGATCGCTGTGACTTGTTCATTTGGTTGATGTGTTCAGTTGGAACATAACTACATCTGGTGCCTTTTTTCTTGCAGTCATGCTCCGCTGGTTTTCACATCACAAGATGTCTACTTGTTCACTTGTTGGGTTTAATGGGTCGAAGCTGCTCTGCTTGCCGTTGGTTCGAGTTACATTAAGGCAGTGGAATTGTTACCATTGCTGGTTTATTATCACCCTTTATCCTTATGTCACTATAGCAACGGGAGACCGTTAGATATTTTGTGTGTGATGGCTTTCTTAATTTAACTTGATCATGAAACGCCTCAATGATCATCGGGTTTGACCTCCAGATGCTGGAATTGTGATTTGTAGATTTGTTTTGTAACGGATGTCATGCTGATCATTAAAAGACTACATTGCCAACTCATTTAACATTTTACTGTGCAAATCAAAGCAGCTGAACGAGAGCTATCATCTTGACAAACACATTGCCTACATGACCCACAATGCTACCAACCGGGAGTCAAAATTGGGTGTTCATTGCTAGTAGCAGCAGATTTAGCCTCAAGCTCCTGGCCTCAAGCAGAGACGATGAGCAAACCCGAGATTCTTTCATTTGTTTTTAACCTGTGTTCAGTCTGAAAGGACAACAACTTAAGTGACATCATTTAAACTCTTGCGGTTCGCGTTGTAGACACAAAAAGAATTGTGACAGCACTGTTGCTTAAAAACGTAACATTGTCTTTTTTAAAGCGTTGTTGGTTACTGATGTTTAACATTTTGTGTTAGGAGCTATTTGATGCCTTTGGTAAAGAAAGGCGTGTAATATGTTGTATGCACTTCCATTGAGATTCTGTGTGTGGCTCAGTACACCCGAGTGTTGAGGCCACAGAGTTTAGATCAGATTAGCCTCGGCGGCTAGGTTAGGTAGTCCTGCCCACACACACACACACACACACACACACACACACACACACACACACACACACACACACACACACACACACACACACACACACACACACACACACACTCCAGATTGGATCAAAGGCCCTTCAGAGTTAATGTTATCACTGTATATTTCCATTCTGTTGTGTTTGTGTGTAATATACAATTTGTATTTGTGTATGTGTGGAGCCATTTTCACCACAATTTCCTCTCTTTGACATCAATTCAACTTTTTCACCCTTTCCTTTCCACCGTTACATTTTAAATGTTTACTAGTTTTAAACTTGACTAGTTTTTGTTCTTCAGCCTCATACTTTCTGTATGACCTCCTCTTCCCATCACCAGTGCTCCTCCTCCGTACCTCTTGTCTTTTTCCCTTTCGCCTCCTTCTGGTCTCGTGTCGCCCATCGTCTCTGCTTTTATATTTCATAGATTGTACTTTATTGGACTCCCCGGTGCCCCTTCTTGTGTAACCCTTGACATCCATCCCTTTTCTCTCCCTGACTCCCGCGCTAGTTTCCCCTCCCCGTTCGCCCTGTTCTTGACTTCTTTTGACGTTTGGAGGAGAGTGGGGATCCACTCAGCTGACAAAGAGAGAGGCCATGACGTCACAGCAGACATGATACACCAGCATCTGCTCCGGTCTAAAAATACACACCACAGGGCACACACAGTCAGTCTGCAGCTGCACTCAGCATTTGTTTCCACCTCCACGCTCTAGATGGCCCAGCTTTTACACAACTGGGGCTTGTGGGCACGCATGCCGCTGGCCCACAAGCGGTGGGTAAGTGTGTAAGGTGTGTGTTTGCTGCTATGAACAGAAGGAATGTTGGCATACTTATTAGACCTCATCCAACCTGGCACTTACTGTGCGGAGGAAGTTCAAGTTTCTTGTAGAAAATTCTCCTCTCAAAGGTATCAATGCCCTCAATGTGTGTTACATTCACTAACTTCTAATCCACTGAAAATATTGACAAAATAATAATAGATAAAAACTAAATTAGAATGTTGTATACTGTGATAATGTACTCAATTTACCCGTTATATGCCTAAAATATCATGCTGGTTTGTTTCTGTGTTGATATTTCAGTATTTACTATTCCAGGTATTCCCCAAAATCTCAGATGTAATATATTATAATTTCAGTTGGGTCAAAAATGTGATGCATTTTCCATCAGTTGCTTTTGTAGTTTTATACAGTACTGTGATATACATTAACATTTTTTCACTATAGAAGTATATAACCATTGATGAATTTAAATGTATTTTTTTTTATTTGACAGAAAATTAAATTAAATTTCAATAATGTGGAAAAGTATTTGCTATTGTAATGAAATGACTCTACTTAATTGCATGGTAATCCTAGCTTGCTTGCTAACATTACTGTAGCTGAGCTGCCAAAACTAAGAAACCTAATTAATTTACTTGATAAAAAGCACATCTTAAAGAAAAAAACTGTAATATAAGTAATTAATAGTTAATTTTACATTACAGACATTGAATCATACTAGTGCCACATTTAATTAACTATTTTTGAGAAATGTGAAGATTTAATCTGGCAGATGCATCAATGTACAGTGAAGATAAACCTCTGGAGCTTTTTGCTACAATAACCTTTAATCATTACCACGAGGTCTTCAAAGTATACTGTTAATCCATCTCATATCAAGTCCTATCTGTCTCTCATTAGTTGACTTTTTAATTTTTCTCCTGTCACTCCCCCTCTAGTATCAGTGCAGCTCTATGTAAACGTGTCTGGTTTGCTGTTGGATAACGATGGCAAAAATGTGCAGAATACTTCTGCACCACACGCTCCCTGCACTACTCTCTGTCTTTGAGCAAGGCACCTCTGGTCCTCAGCAGAGGAGCAGTGTGCGGATTCTCAGCAGCGCCCTGATGCTGAGTGGGTGTTTGTGTGTGACCCTTCTCGACCGTGCATTTTCTCCCCGAGGCCGTCCGTGTGAACAACAGTGGCTTCTTAGTGAAGTTGCTGGTCTGAATAATTAGTCTTTTTTTAATCTGCAGTGCTTTTGTGCTCATATATGCTTCTTCAACAGGACCCTTTCAGTCCTTATCTTCTGCTCTGTTATCTCGGCTACATCTGCTGCTTCTGTGACAATTGGTGAATGTCATTCTGGTGTGGTTTTGATAATTAGAACTATTCACCTGTTTACCTGAGATGTGAAAAAAGAGGGCTTCTTTGAGACTTTAACCAGAGAATGATGCAAATCAGACCTTTTCTTGTTCAGCATATATTTGAAATACATTTTGCTGTTTATTTGTAATTTATCATGTTTGATAATGCCGTTCTCTGTTTTCTCCCCTCTCTGTTCTTGCGTGTCTGTGTGTGTGTTTTTCTGTGTGTCGTGTCCTTCTGTTGCCTGTGTTGGCGCGCATGTAGTGACGTGGCCGGTCTGTCGGACTTAGAGATCATCTCCCAGCCAGTGGAAGACGAGAACCAGTACTTGGCTCCTCCGGTCCAGCTGGTGAGTTTTGGCTACAGAGATCTGCCCCTCGCAGCTCTTGACCTCTCGCTGGCCGGCTCGCAGCTCCTCTCCAACGCAGATGAAGATGAAAACAGGGAGGGGTGAGTGATAAAACAGCCAACCTGGCGTAGTGAGTATTGTTCTATGGAACGGATGCATTTGATTTGTTTTGATTCAGCCATATATATATATATATATATATATATATCTGTGTGTCTGTCCCTGGCTAAACTCACTTTCTGCTGCAGTAAACTGCGGTACGTTTTTGGGTGGGCAGTGAAGGCTGCAGGACCTCTCACGGTTACATTTCAGTGAAATGTGTTCTACACTTGTGTTCATTCAATGGCATAATACATTGGTGGTTGTTGCAAAGACCCTACTCAGTGTGACTTTCTGTTTTTTGTTTTAATTGGCCTGTGTGTGCGAGTGTGAGTGACAGTCGTGTGATCATTTATTGGTTTCAAACAGCTTTCTCTGTGAATTCACAGTGACAATGATTTGGCAACAGGGAGGTGTCAGTGGAGGTATTTCTCCCGTCTGTGGGGGATTTTTCTGAAAGAACTTGGAAGTGGCTCAAACTCACACACAGTCAGTGTTGAGCCAACAGAATCCTCCCTTGTTTGAAAAGACTCAAACAAACTTCTTCTATGTTTTGGGTGTTCTAACATATATTCTACTACAATAGTTTATAAATAATATTGGTCGATGCAGAGGTATCAATATTCTTCTATTGTATAATATTCTTCTTCACTTGGTCAGACGAGAAAATAAGTGACCTCCATCTCAGTGCTGTAGTCTGATGAGCGCTCAGTTAAAGTCCTGCAAGGATCCGAGTAAAAAAACAGCCATTTTGTTCATAAGAAGGATGCTGTGTTGACTTGAGTGACTGCAGCGAAGGCCGCATGGTTGAGGTGGCGCTAGATGAGTAATGAAATATGTCCAGAAATCACACTTGTTTTTGACCGTTTCTTTACACTAAAATGAAGGGGGGGGGTCTATAAAATGATGTGTTTTCCTGTACCGAAATTAGTTGAATCCTGGAATAACTTCTTGTTTGTACCCTGTGAGGTTCAGAGAAATGTGAATGTGAATTAGGGAAAATCTATTTTCTCCTGCGTTATGTGGGTGTCTTTTACCGAAAGTTCCTTTTAGGTAGATGTGGTGGTAACTCGCCATGAGTCAGGTAAATCTCTTTTACAGCAGTCGTTTTTCCTGGACAAAAAGATGGTTGGGCCCAACTCTCTTTGTGACCACACTCCACTTACCATGGCGCCAAAACTGTTAACAATGCAGCTGTTTTCTGAATTGTATGGAAAAAGTCATTATCACCTTTTATTTTTAATGTTCAAACTTTAATTTTTCCTGTGGCGAATAATCTTTGTCCGGTTGAATCTTTTACTGCACTATGCACATTTGGGACTCAATTATATCCTTTCAACTTCAATAAATCACACAAATGTACAAAGATAAATTGATATAATGGTTCTTAAAGTTATGAGACCATTACAAAAGCCCTTTAAACATCCAACATGCTGATCGTGGTTCTGCTTTTTCCTCGCTCACATGATTGTGTGAAATGCTGGTATGGCATATGGGTATGAGGTCACATCACAGCTGTCCTTTTGATTAGTTTCCTATTTTTTTTCACCGTGCAAAACCTGCTTAGTGTCCAGTCCGTCCATTCTGTCCAGCGACCCGGACCTGGCGCTCGGCACCAGCTCTCACCGGGATGCACATAAACACCATAAGCTGTAGCACACGATCCAACGCACACTCGCCAAATCTGTACACAGCACCCCGTCCAAGTGCTCCGTTTGACACCAAATCACGTCTCACTCCATTGGTTCCCTTCAGATAGCCAGTCATGGCCAGAAACAGATGGGTTTCACAGACGCATCATCAACAGTAGGCGGTGCCGACACTCACGCTGCACTTTCATATCAGGGTCAGTGATGTAATTCCATCTCTGTGCATAATGGATAGATGTGTTGTTGTTGTCTTGTGTTGTTGTGGAAAACATTTAGTTTACACTTAGACATGCAGTATTTTGCTATTGGGGTCAACCTGTGAAATACCTGTAAGGTTGATTAGTCTAAGACTCTAACTGGGTCACGGGCCGCGCTGTTGATGAGTAATCACAAAAAAAGACTGCCAATATGTCCAAATGAGCTTGAGTCTGGGTACCAAGAGACGTAAGTTCTGGTCTAGGGGCTGAAAACCTGTAAGAACCCCTGCTGTAAAAAGCTCCATCAATACCGCGGTGAAGGTTATTTTACCAGTGAGCCCAATTTACTCAAACTGTGCTTAGTGCGATGGGGTCACTATTTCATATTCAAGCCATTAGCGCAAAATGTCTGCCTGTAAAAATACTGCCAGAGGGAGTTGTAAAAGTCATCATTCTTTCATTTAGCTTTAATGAAATTCCATTTAAATCCACCATGCATGAGCTCAATTAATGTGTGGGTCTCCACTATACCATAAATGCTATACTAATATCTTACATTAATCACTATCACATATACCTCGATGCTTTGTGATAATAAAGGTGAAACATCACAAACCCTTCCTATAGACAATACATTGAAATAGTGGGAATGAGCACTGAAAGAGAAGAATACCAACAATGTGTGAATAAAAGTGGCGTCCTCTGACAGCAAGGCCACGTCATTAGAATCAGTAAGATGTAGCCTCAGTCAGCCCCCCCCCCCCCCCCCCCCCACACTAGGACAAGGGATTTCATTTTGTGGATTTCAGCACCGCTGGGCTTTCGGTGATTACACCTGTGCCTCCTTCTCCTCATTACCATATCGATCCACCTCTCAAACAGACAGCGGCCATTAGCCTCATTAGGTGACATTCACCACGTCTCGTGCACCATCATCATGTTTTAAAGACGGCCTCCTGGTCAGCTTCCTCGTGTCAGCGCTTTGACATCAGCGTCCTGTGAGCAGACTATGTTGCCATGTGAAAAAAAGCACTTAAGCACCATATACAATACTCATAGGAAAAGCTTGAGTTAAATAGCAGAGAACAATTGCCAAAAAGGGGCAGAACAAGTGAACCATTTTTGTGGATGTGTAGAATGAAGTTGAGAGAATGATGCAGGACAGCTTCAGACATCACCAAAATGAAAAAGCGTGTGGGAGAGGAACAGTTAGCTGCTCCACTGACTCTACCTAGGAAAGTGTATTGGCCCCCCCGTCCCCACCCATCACCACCACCACCACACCTCAACCCCTCCACTCCCAGCCTGCATTAGCAGGCTCATTGGGTTCCAGAGATCGCGAAGGAGCACCACGAAGGAAGCTGTGCGCGGGAAATGCTTATGCGTGTTCTCGTGGGGATGTTTTGCGAGAAGAGAGCGCCCACTCCTGAAAGAGAAATTGTCACAACCTCAGTAGAGGTGTTTCATCAACATGGGAAGACGGCTCATTGGTTGTGGAGCTGGAAGTTATTCCTACTGGCAGTTTGGGAATGCCAAACGTTTCTCATCTCCTCATTCCAGAATGAAATGAAGGAAATATGTGCACTTGCAGGCCGTTTTCTTCCTCACAAGTTCCCCGATTCGATGCTGATAGAATACAGCTTCGTGTTGCTGTGGCTTACCGATACTGTGTGGCTGCAGTGTGTTTAATACCAGGAAGCAAGCGGAGGGGATTAATCAAGAGGAAAGGCTCCTGTGTCAAGCTGCCACTGTGTGATGAAGCACCTACTGTCAGCCATGTTTGCATATCATAGCCTGTAGCAGTGGGAAGGTGGAGCTGACCTTACCGCTATCTCTCGTATACTGCGCTGCCCTCACGTCAGATGACGGCGAAGCAGTCACTTGCGCACTCACACACACACTCACACACACACACACACACACACACACACACACACACACAAACAAGCGCATGCATAGTTGTACATGCATGAACAGAAATAATGTTTATACACTGAGAGAGAACGTTTCTCACTCACATTACTACATGTTAACATAATCCTCTGTAATCATGGTTGACTTCATCTTATACTGCGCTGTCACATCTAATTATGAACAATAGTGTTCCTTCAGCGATGCTCCTGCACATTCTGATAGGCTTTTCTTTTTCTCTATTTCACCATCTTTCTACATACTTCTATAGTCCTACTGATTTTTCTTCTGCTTCTCCGCCTTTTTCTTCAGTTCACGCCCTCGTTTTCGCACGCAAGTAGGCCTTCCCATGCCGGAAACCGATCTGCGCTGTTACTCAAGTGAACGCCAAGAAAATCAGCGCATGTTCTCTATAAATCATACTGCAGACACTTGTCAGCACGTCACACTGACCTACCAGGGGGCCCCTTCAGGAGCCTCTAGCTCCACAGTTCTGTGGCGAGGGTGAAAACAGGCGGACGGGTTGGAGATTTCCTGCACCCGCTTTGTTACCTAACACAGTGTTCTCAGCCGGAGAGATGTGGGCGACATTGTTGGAGGTGGTTTTTCTAGCTAGCATCAGGGGGCAGTTGCAGTGTTAGCAGTTTTGCCGTCATGGTAAGTGGAGTGTGGTTATTAATAGGAGTTGGGCCCATCCATCTTCCTGTCTAGGAGAAATGCTGGGAGGACCAAGGTGGCGTGGGCTTGTGTTCAGCACTTTCATGGCTGCCCACTCTCCTCCTAGTCATCAAGCTGCTTTTGTTTGTTTGCTGACTTCTTGTTTTTTTTTTTTTTTAAAGGCGAAGTTTTTTTTTCTGTTGGTGCGCTTGAGCTCGTCTCTGTGTAGGTTTCCGCTGCTCTGTGACGGACAAAGAAAGTCAGCGAGGGAGATTTGAAGGACCAATGACCTCATCTGCGACTTGCATCGATGGTTTGAACCGTCGATTAAATAGTCGCTCACACTTCAATTCAGTTAAAAATAGCTAGTTTTTAGTATCTGACATCTATATCTGGCATATACATGCTGCCCTGAAACCAACTCCTATCTAAAGCCCGTAGTATGTAAAATACTACTTTCCAGCGCGGCAATTGACTCCAAAAGCTGCTGCAACACCTGCTCAGCGGCTGAATATGCTGCTGCTGTGGTAAAAGCTATAGAAAAGGTCAGTGATGAGTATGATGCAATGTGATAAGGGGATGCAATTATTGCCCGATAATGCCTGGATAAAAGCCTGCAGTGTAGAAATATGTTAAGATTCAGGATGCCCAACAGGCTCATTACACCACCCAACCCTCATTACACCACCCAACCCTACCCCAATGCTACTGCAAGTGCAGACCTGAGCGGCGGAATGATGTCACCTCTCGTCCCAGTGATGGCCGCGTGGCTGCCAGACACAGAGACAGAAGCATATGTTGCTCATACGGCTGCTCCAAATGTGCAAGGAGTCCGGGGTTAGGTATCAACACCAGATGGTTCATCTAAATCGGTAGTGTGCAACGGGGGGAAAGAGGAAAAAACAAGTGCTTCCTACCCTCTGCCTCCCACAAGCTTTAGGCCAAGAGTCAAAATGTTCCATTTTGGAAATAATTACCGGCCCATTTGCAAGTTTAAGAAAAATGGTCAAGGAAGGAAAATAAACTGGATTCTTTCAATATATAATCACAACTATCTTTTGAGAATTTTGAGGCGGGGATGGCTCTGTGACCTGCTGTATTGTGGCACATTATTAAAGGGATATTTAGTTTTAACATTTTACCCTTGTCTATATGCTAACCCTCTCACTGCATTTTTACTTTACATACTGCAACTTTGTTAGAAGAGGGCAAAGAAGTCAAATGAAGAAGTCCCGCCTTTTGAAATTATGCATTCTCCGATGGCTCTCACCTAGTGGAGCCAATTTGGCCTGATTTAATTAGAGAGCAGAGGAAGTCGTCTGAGACTGCGACCTGGGAATGACCGGCCTCCCTGTTATCTCCCAGCCTTCTTAATTCCGCTGCCACAGGGATGGCTTTTGGCCAACGTAGCGTACAAGTCCATCCTTTGTCTGATGTTTTTCATGTCCGTCTTGAGGATAAACCTTTTTACGTCAGAGATTCTCAAATGATAAAATACTTTCATTAAAGTATTTTAAAGGCACATGTGTTCAGATTAGGAAGTTACATTTTTTCTCACTGTCTCACTATCTTGGTGTAACGTTCCACTCTTAATCCATGATCCTACGCAGATTAATTAAACAATTTCATGTTAACTATCCCATTATGACGTAAGAGTTTACTGGCTATTATCCGAATTATGTAAATATATTCAGGACAATGGCATTTATAAATAGCTTGCTTAAACTACACTTAACAAGATTACTCTTCTTTAATTAAAATATAAACTTGTATTTCCTTACTCTTTAATTTGTGATTTGTTATGAAGAATATGTCGTCAGGGAACCTTAAAAGTTATATTTTCGCCCTTTTTTCCTTTTTGCGGATTCAATCCAAAAGTTTTATGAGCCGTTGCCCCTCTAGCCTTTGCTGTCCACGGGCTTTACTATTTGCCATATTCATAATATGGTAATAGTCCTAAAGGAATGCATGCAAGGATCAGCTCAGTTAACACCTTCAAATCACAGGTGCAGATTTCTGGCTGCTATTCACAGTGTGACATTACTTTTCTTGCTAATAACAGAGAAGGATCAAAAATTCATTAGTGGAGCTTGATCACCTCAGCGCACGTAGAATTGTTGTTCTTCACCTCTTTATTAAAAGATAATTTACATGGGTAAGAACACCATTAATTGTAAAACCCATGATCACCCTAAACACAAATAGGATGGTTTGATGGGGATCTAATGGAGCATGAAGACATGGCTTCACTGCACTAATTTATTGGGCTGATAAAACAATAATAATAACAGCACTATTTATAGCAATAATGATACTAATCCTAATAGACACTTGTGTACACCTTGTTATCATATATCCCAATTAAATCTATGGAGTCCAAATACAGTGCTGCTTTGTGAGCTGCCGTTAGTAACCGTGTACGCAGGTAGGTCCACTCCGGCTGCCCGCACACATGTGAACTCACACGAATAGCATACAAGCACGGAATACACAATACGCACACACACACACACACACACCTTCCTCTCCTCTATGACAACATCCTAATGAGTCTTTCCCAAGCATTCCCAGAGGACTGTGAGGTAAAGCTGGAAACCAGTTGCCCTTGTTCAGTGTGTTCCTCGTGTGCCCCCGTAGTCATTTTGGTGTCTTTGTTTGGGTGAATTGGACTGAAACTAAGAAGCTGGCATGTAACTGTCACACATAAACACAGTGAAAGGTTGAGTAAAAAATATTCCTGCCTGACAATACTGATGTAAGAGTGTTAATGCTATAAAACTATAATTCACTTGTCATATTTCTTGTTATTGCCAGAGGGGAATAAAAAGCAAAAAAAAAGATGCAGTGTCTTTGAGCAGAAGTCAGTACCTCAGAGATTTACTGTATATTTTAACTCCACAATCAGTCATTTATCCCTTTGGTTGTGTTGCCACTGAAAGTGCTGCAGGAGTGTTGGGGCTGCCTGCTCAATGCTGATTGTGCCGTGATCAATGATGCACAGGGATTGGTAATAGGGAAGCTTTCAAATGTAAAATTAATTACCTGCAATCTGACAGCATCAGGGAAACTCAGCATGTTTTTTATGCTTACTTGGTAGTCCCCTTCTTCCGTGCTTGCTTTAGCATCAAGAATATATGTGTTTGTGTGCGTTGCTTGTTGAAGTTTGGAGTCTGCTGGCGACACACTATTTTATACGGGAAGATAGGATGCTGCGTGTTTATAAGAGTTATTTATTGCTGTCTATTGGAATGAGCAATATAACCCCCTCTATCAAACTTCATCTAATGAGACCATCAGGTGCTGTGAGTCTGATTGTCCCAGTGTTTTGGTATCTCAATCAGCATGCTGGGATTGATTACTTTTTCCTGATTTAATCTGCCCCCCTCATTTTCTCTGTCCAGGCCCACTCAATCTCACTGGCATTGGGCAACGGGGACGGCTACATCAGGCAGCTCGACGTGTTGAGAAAGAGAGAAACCAGTGGAGATATCGACAGAAATGCGGAGTGAGAGAGAGAGAGAGAGAGAGAGAGAGAGAGAGAGACAGACCAATGACCATGTTCATTTACAAGGAGGTCTTCTAAATGTGTGAAATAATAATAGGATAATGTATTTTTGGTAAAGCAATCAATCAAGGTAGTTAAAAATGTCAATGCGAGTGGGTCTGAAAACTAGCAGTTTGCGGGATGACCTTGTCCACTGTGCTGGTCGATGGTGACTCGGGCCAGGTGGTTCGGTCAGGGCGTCAGGGCTGAGCGGGTCAGAGAAACAACATTTTCTTCTGTTCTGTTGCTTTAAACAGACTCATTAATATACCGCATGTGTCCCCTGCAGCGTCTGACTGCGTCCCCTCTGGGCTGGGCTAGTTTTGGCATGACATAAAGTAAGGACACAAACATTTACTGAATTTAGCCTCTTTGTATTACGTATCAAAGCTGAGTCTTTGCACTTCCCGTGAACCTGCATCACTCATTCATCTCTCTCCCCCTGTGTGTCAGTGTGTGTGTGGTTTTGTGAGCGAGCGGTTGCCCATACCAAGACCTGTTATCAATGCAGGACAGACGTAACACACAGCTTTTGTCGACTCACTGAAATATCCTTCGATGATAGACTCGGTCCTGGACAAGAGGCTGCCTTCCGATGCGTTAAGAACAAAGCGAGGCCCTCTTCAATGGGTCAAATTCACTCACTGTTGGAATGCATTGACTTTCAAACTACAAGCTTGGAACAAAATGCTATTGTTTTAGTCTCTTTATGTTAATACGATGCTACGGGACACGATTACTAGAGCCTCAAAGCTAAAGTTAAAGCCTGAGGAGAATGTCGGCTTCTAAAGTTTGTGAGAAGAGTAATTCACTTTTAACACTCCTCTCTACTACTCCCACTTCATAAAATGTTCAGGTCATTTTTTTAAATTATTATTTGCTCCCATGCAGAAGAAATGAAGCGTGAAATCATATGATATAAGATACACTTTGATGGACTATCTAATCTGTGACCTGGCACTGCAGTGACCTGGCAGATGCAATTGTCATTTGGTCCTTGCTCAGATGTTCATGGTAAGATACAAATAAAGACCCTCTGACCTTCATCTCCGGCCTTATCCTGAGTTTAGATATTGTTTTTTCTCTGCTTGGATATTAAATATTAAGGTTAATAAACCTTATAAACACACACAGAACATGTATATATACTGTATATATATATATATATATATATATATATATGCTAGCATGTAAGCTGGCGTGATACCTGGCGTCCGTAGAGTCTCGCCAAGATTCTGGTGGAGCAGATTCGGCACCATCTGGAAGTGGCACATTAGTGCCACCCCACCCAATGCCAAAAAGATGATTGCTATTAGCATGATGACGCCTTCATTAGATTAGCTGTGCATTGTTTACAGGCTTGTGGCTCCGCTCGAGCCGGCTTTGGACAAATAAATACTTTCCTCTGAAAAACTGATGCAGTGATCAACTCAACAGAAGATTACTATATTTTTTTATAGATTAGTACCAATTTAGTACATCAATTTGCTTCTCTAGAGCCAACACAGGTCAGAGATTAAACTTTGACCGTTGATCTGTTGTGGAGCTTGAACCTTGATCAAATGATCAGAGAGCCACACACATGTTGTCTAAAACATATGTGTGTGTCGTCTCCCACTGAGCAGGAATATGTCAGAAAGGTGACACGTAATCCACAAATCCTCTTTTCTAGAAGAATTGGAATGTGGTAGCTATGAAGCAAATGTTAAGGTAAATAAGAACTTGTATTTTGAATACATCTGTTGAATTACAGTACTGGAGTTAATGATAGAAGTTTATAAAGAAAAATGTCAAAGGTAAAATACATCCTCATCCAACAGTTTTAAAGTAAGAATGTGGTTTAACAGGCATTTTTTAAAGATACGTCATCCAGATTCTTCCGTAATAAGTGCAGCGTAGTCGGTTTTGTCACAGTGGAAAAGAAACGGAGCCATTTTCCACCATAGCAGCTCATATTAGCACCACGCCAAGAAATGAAGACATGTTCAGGGGAGAGAAAAGGCTGTGCCAACGTCTGTCTCCTCATGGCCAGTGCACGGGGAGAAGGGAAAGGTACCCGGCAGAGCCAACTTTCCACACCAGCTGGAGAGCCGGTGAGAGGCCGAGTTTCTCTCCTCTCCCACTGTTAGCCCTTCTCGTCTCTATGACTAGCCACTATTTCTCAATAGCGTTGAGTTATGATGCCAGACACTTCAGCGGCCTAAATGTTGCATTCTCACAATACCTGGCAAAATTTCACATATTATAAATGTTAACCTACTGTTTTTCTATGGAGCATACTAAAGACAGTCAGGGAATCTGTAGCCAATGTGGTTGGTAGATACAATTAAATAAAAAAAAAATCAAATTGTAGATGTGCATTTAAGTTCAAATTCAAATCAACGGGCCACTGATTTTGCTGAGCGTGAAATCCTTCCCTCTCAGCAGCGGTCCCTACAGTGACTCCCTTCATCGTCGTGTGAAAAGGAGAACATCAATATTCCAGTCTCTGCTTCAGCTGCCGGTTCAGTCACCAGTTCACAGAGCTTCACTGTCCCTCTCCCCGTCAATGCCGTCTCTGACCACACTTCCTTTCCCTTTTTTTTGGCCCCGGCCATCAGCGCCGAACTTTGCTTGGACTAAACGGACATCACGTCAAGTGTAAGCTACCACCCTCTGTTGGCCATGCCGGGGAGTTCAGATATCAAGAAGAAACCTTTGAGATGTGGTTCAGCATTGCACCTCAGACATGGAATCCATGCGATGCCATTCGAAACGTGAATGAATTATTACGGGGTCCAATCCTGGTGTTTCACTCACTTTATTCTCTTTGGTCGTAATTTGGTTTAAAGGCAACATTGACTTTAAATAATTTCTGGCTATTAAAGATGATTATTAAAAGGAATCAGCCGTTTGAACCTGGCTTACACATACATTATAATTAGAATATTGTGAGGTATAGAAATGAAATGGGTGAGCCGTACTGACACAAAGCTACTTCTTTTCTGTTCACTTCCTTCAGGTCCAACTGGCTGAAGCCGTGTTGCGGTCGGCGGGTGGCCCTGTGGCAGGTCTGTCTGCTCAGCGCGGGCTTCAACTGCATCCTGGTGGCCTGTGTCATCCTGGTGGTGCTGTTTCTGTCTTTGGAGCTGCTGATAGACACCAAACTCCTGCAATGTAAAGAGTGATCCCGGCTACTTCTTTATACCTCCTGTTTGAACCTCTCTTTGATCGAGGATTGCTGAGTGTGCAACTTCTCTACTGTGCAACGTTTATAAAACACCTGGGAGGCATTGCAACAGCAGGACATGCTCCACTTGAGCGGTGGAGAGATGCTTTAGTCTCATTTTTTAACTGAAACTTGAGTCTACTGGTGCTTTTCTTTTATTGTAAACTACCCGCCAATCGGGTCAGATAAATAGTATTTATTTTAAGAAATCTTTGCGTAATGATTCATATTCTTATCACTTGTATAATTTGTTGTAGCATGTGTATAGTCTATAGCTTCTTGTCACACTTGTCTATGAGTTGTTACTAGTTACTTCTTTCATTACAGGATTTGTATTGTATGGGTCCCTGTCTATGAAAATGACCTTATATAGTTTATTGTAATGAACAGTGTGAAAGTAACACACTGTGGACTTTAACAGGCAGTACTCAAATAACTTGGTAACAAGGTACACTTCAGATTTTGTTTCTCATTATATTTCACCACAGTACACTCACGGATCAATTGACAAAGATTCAATTATGGAGATCTACTTGTAAGTGTAAGTGAAATAATCAACACAACCACGTGACTAATTTGTAAAAAGTCATCTGTTTGGCATTCATGGCCTGCTCCCATCCCTTCTGCGTGTGCAGTCCTGCTATAGTCACAGAGGAGCCTGAGCTGTTGGTGCCGGATGGTAAATGGTTGTGACGTGGAGCGATGGAGAAAGATGATAATGAAGCGAGGTCTCTCGTCGATGGCAGTAGGCACTCGTCCCTAACGATCGCTGGCCAGCATCCAGCTCCGATTATACCTGAGGCTCGCTGCGGGAACGGCAGCACTGCATCACTTCAGAGCCGCTGTAATCCGGCGCTTTGTCTGCTGCCAGTCCGCCAAGACAAACATTGGACTGGGCAATAGGGCGGGATGGCACGGAGAGATTAGAGGCGTAGGACGTTTGTAGATACCGGTTGGCACTGTGGTTTTGTAGATGGGCCCTGGGAAATTAAAAAAGAAATGCTGATGAATGGAAGGAGGGGAGAGGCATTTCTAGTTTTCAAAAAGAGCTGCTTGACTTTTTAAAAGGGGAAAAGTTCAAAATGAACTCAGGCAGAAGAGGTGATTGTTTTGTTTCTCCATTTATCTAGAACTTTGTTTGATTTGGCTCACCTCGTAGAAAGGTGTAGAAACACATTGCTTCCTGGTATTGTTTCTCATGTGCTCCCCTTTAGAAACTCTGCAGGTTAACGTCTTTTCGTGCTTCTTCTTTCAACAGTTTCCAATGCTTTCCAATTTGCCAGCATAATCCACTGGATCAGCCTTATCATCTTGTCACTCTTCTTTTCAGAGGTAACTCAACCCATTGTCCATTATTTCTCTTACCAGCTTTGATACAAATCGTACAGTTATCCATTAATTATCACGTAAGCCTGTTAGTTTGCAGGCTCCTTGTTCTTGATCTCTTGGATAATGTCATATGGCCCCAAATGTATGTTTTACACATCACATTTCTTTTTAAATCATTATTATAACCAGATTGTATATTACCAATAGCATTGGAAACCAGGGACAGACATTTACCGTGGCTGCCATTTATTATCCCACGTTTGGTACGTCGTCTTCTTCGGATTCAGCTTGAGCTTTAGAAATGCTGCCTTGAGGCTGGATGGGTGGTTTGTTTTTTAAACCATAATTGGAATTAGTCTTTCTACAATTTTTTACCATTGTTTGATAAGAAAGTGTTTTAAAATGACTCTAGAATTGTGAAAAAACAAAATGGAGAGGGAATGATTTAGCCCACAGGCCTCCACTCTAGTGCAAACTAATTACCCTGACAGCCTCAGCCCCGACGCCCTAAACCAAACATTAATTACCAGTGAGCCACTTGGAGCAATAATTAAAGCTGAGCTTAATAAGCAGTAGGGACGGGGTTACAGAGATACGATCCGTCCCGACCACCTTGCCCACTGACATAACAGAAGTCATTTAGGAACGGTGTTAGATAGCTTATCACCAGCCTCTGCACCAATCAGAAAGCAGGATTCACCCATGTGGGTGGAGTCCCTAGACTTCTCATTTGACGCCTCCACTGTTGTGCAACATACGCTGCGGGTGATGGATTAGCAGGACTAGTCATAAGTGACACCAGATACTAATTGGACTATAAATCAATAACATGCTCAACAAAGCGTCCTACGACCAACAGAATTTGGAAAGCACAATGGGAAATGTGATAGGTGATGGGGCCGTGATGTGCTTTGCATAATAGCTTTATTAAATACTTGGCTGGTGTTTTTATAAGGACTGTTTTCTTTGTTCTTTGAGATGTCTCCGCGATTCAGTCAGTTTGATTGTCTTGTACAAGTGAACGTTTACCACGTCATAGCGGCAAGAAATGTCAAACTTATCAAGTGAATGCTCGGCTACTTTAAGGTTGTTTCATTTCACATACAAGATTGTAGCACAGTTAATATTGTATTTGAACAAAAAGTATGTTTGAAAAAACTGTGGCACGAAGGCCTCTTGGATGTGATGACGACGCAAAAAACTAATAATATCACGGAGGCTTTTTTTATGTATCACCTGTCCCTCACCTATCTATTTTAATGCTTTTATTTATCTATCTCTGCCTTAGACTGTCTTCAGAATTGTCGTGCTCGGGATCTGGGACTACATAGAGAACAAAGTCGAGGTCAGTGCTGTCACTGTGTGTTTATTAGCAAGCCTTGATGACCAGGTTTCCATTTTTGTCAGTGTTCATTATTATTTTTAATTTTTCAACTTGTTTCTACGTGCATATTGTTAAGCATTTTTGAAAATGCACTCTGCGCCGACTTCTGCACATTGTTTAGTTGTCGACGTGCTTTTGTGTGCGTGACCTCTCAGGTGTTTGACGGAGCTGTCATTGTGCTGTCCCTGGCCCCCATGGTGGCCTCCACGGTGGCCAACGGGCCCAGCAGCCCCTGGGATGCCATCAGCCTCATCATCACGCTGCGCATCTGGAGAGTCAAGAGGATCATTGACGGTGAGGCAGAGGCCTCGTGTCCATTAAAATGTGTTATTTATTGGCCTGTATGTGAGACGCATTTTGTGCAGCAACTCAAAAGTATTACATTAATGCATAAATATCCTAAATTACCCCATTCTTTCCATGAGTATAGACAATATTTACTATTTAAAGTAATATAGCTATTCATCATCTCCCCATAGTGAATATCTGCCACCCTGCTGCTCGTATTGATTGTAAGGGGATTGTTAAGTAGATTCAGAGAGGCTATAATGAATATAGTGGGGGTTCTTCCTTATGCTAATGCTTATCGATTTGATATCTGTTCAAGGGTCACACTAACCATGGGCCTATGACTGCATACAGGATCAGCTGCACACAAGACCCACAGTAACACACAGTGTGCGATTTGACGTGTTTTCCCTAATACACCCTCTCATAACAATAGTTTGACGGTTTAAGAAATATGCTAATTTGCTTTCTGGAGGACAGATGATGCTGCAGCCAGCAGCTGGTTGGCTTAGAACAAACAATCAGAAACAGTATGAATGTACTAATTTAGCTTGTTTTATTCATTTGTATATACAATAAGGTCTCAAGTAGCCATTTCTGTCTTGGTTGAGTTCAGGATATCATTGGTCTGGAACAGGAATCACACATTAAGTACATTTGTTTTAATGGATCAAATATATTGAACTTAAAGAGACGCATCACAATGAGACAATTGATCATTTCCGTTATCAATACAACACAGCTTTCAACATCATTGATTTACTGTGTTGAAGCACATTCAGCAAGAGCATGATCCTGCTCCTTAGCATGCAGCTGTTGTGTTGGTTTCCAGAGAACACACTCGTGATTTTCCCGCCTCACACCTCGACCTGTTGGGTTTGATATTTGTGAGTGATTGAGTTTCCTTGTTAGGCAGCCGCAACTCTCCTCGGAGCATAAAAGGCACACTCAAACCAATAAATGTACAGCTGAAGGACCGGCTGGGTTATTACGAGAGAGGGATTGAGTCTCTTGCAAGATTAGCTTGACATATGAAGTGGCAATGTTTGTGTCATTCCGATCGCAGTGGGAATACAGAGGAGTGAAATGCAGCAGACTTTGTAAGGTCTAGAGAGCAGACATGTACAAGAATAAATCTTTCAATACATTCAAAGACATCAGAAATAATGATTTTGCCAGTAACCACGATGTCTTAAACAGGTTAACTCACCAAAGCCACCAAATGGTGATACATTTTCCTGAGACAAATTTTATAATGCAAGTCAGTGAGACCCTTGGCTCCAGATAAGAGGGGAGAGTGGAGGAGGGCCATAAGTTTGCCTCAGTAAAGTCTTGGTATGAATTCAATATTCAAACGGGCTGGAAATGTTCTGAACCCTTGTTACACCATCCAGTCAACCAATGAACCAGATTCATGAGGAACATTTTCAGCAACTTACAAAATGTGTTCAGGACAGGTTTAGGGTTACTGGACCGGTAAGTAATGAGGTTTGCGTGTGTGACGACAGACATGTATGGAGCATGATGTGCTTGGTGTATTTTACCATGAATACCTCCAGCAGAGCTGAGCTCAGATCCCACCTGTCACTTCGTTTCAGACCATTTAATCATGTTGTAATCTATTAAAATATATTGTTTTCCTTTTAAAACTCTCTTTCTCCCTCCTCCGTGGCAGCTTATGTGCTCCAAGTCAAAGTTGAGATGGAATTGGAGATCCAGCAATGTGAGAAAACCAAGGCTGTGAGAGAGGAGCAGCTGGAGCGTCTCACTCAGATCTGCCAGGAACAGGCGGTGGGTACCAAAACAACTCTGTTCCTTACAGCTAGAAATCACTAATCACATCCAGTCAAAAGAGTATATATGGAGTCCTTGTTCAACACACACACACACAACTGGTTCTCTGTGAGAGAGATGCAATGCGTTCAGCAATACCTTTGAAAGGATCTGTGTTTGCAACGTGAAGTTAAAAGCATTTCATGGCCTACTAAACTAACTTTTTTTAAACTAAATTTGACTTTTTTAGGACATTGTTTTGCACTGAGCATAGTCTGCGTTCCTACCGGCCACTGGATCTTCATGCAAATTTCATGCACATACTATGATTTTTTTTTTCTGGAGACTTTCTAAAGTTATTTAATTATTATTATTGGTTTATTTGATACGGGACAGAAAGATTTATGTGATTGCGCCAGAGCCAAAAGGCATCTTTTCATCGGCATTCCCAAGAGGCACATGTTACAAAATAAACCTACGCGATTCAAAAGGATATACAATATTGACGCTTTACAAAGCGTGCACAAAAATAATGAAGTAAGTGTGTGGTACTAATAAGATGTGCAACACAGAGGCTCTCAAAGTCAACAAACACAAGGAAAATAGAATTAGGGATGACTATGTTAAAATAGAAACATGGTCTGAAATACATAAACCAGTCAGAGCTAAACACCCATAAAAGACTTGTATGCAGGTAGATGAGGGTCGACCAGCAGCTTATCAAATACTTTTAATGACATACTATATTTTGATGACTTTTCTTACGTGGCAGACTATTCTTTAACATATTACCCAGCATAGTTATAATCGCATAAGTCTATCAATCTCTGCTCTATAGTACGTTAATAGTTCATTTATATTAAATTTTCAAGGCCTCATGAGCTCTCTCTACACTGTTAGCTCATTTACCACCAGAGGAGGGCAGCAGTACCTTACAAACAGGTCCAATCTTTCCACCCAGTTGGATTCCTCAGAGCACACACTGATGATCCTCTGCACAGGTTCAACTCTATTCGCCCTCTATGTATGACGCATTAATTAAACATTCAAAAGGTAATGATCAGATCCTTTAAAAGATAATGTTTAGATAATTGTTTCTCACGTACATAGACAGTAGTTTTCTATTCCTGACTTTGGTATACATTTTAGGTGATACCTTGTCCAATGTGTTACATCTAATATATGTGATTCATTTTAAAGTATAGTAAGACTGTTTGTTTTGGTTGGAATAATCAATATCCTCTGCATGTATGAAGTTGTTGCCTTAATGCTTTTGTATTCCCTTCTTTTTAACAAAATAGGCATATATTGTGGGTTATACATATAATTAGACAATGCATTAGATGAATGAGGAGAATGGCTAACCATTAACAACCTTTAAACGTAAACAAGCTTTGTTTGTCTATGTGTGCCTGGAATGGTGCCACAGGTCCAGCGTATCCTACTGTTACTTTGTCACTCTATTGTCCCCTCTTCTGTCTCTTTTGTGTTTTGTGTATTCCCCTCCACATAATCTTTTCCATTTATGTCCTCATCCCTCATCTGTTTTCTACATTCCATTTGTTTATTCACTAATCTGCTGCTTTCCCGCTCTTGCCTACATGCACACACCAACCGTCTCCAGTTTGAGATCAGACAGCTGAGGGCACATCTGGCGCAGCAGGACCTGGACCTGGCGGCAGAACGCGAAGCAGCCATGCAGATTCATCATGTTTGGGGCAAACAGGGCCGGGGTTTTCAGGTCGTGGAAGGCTTGACCCCCGGAGAATCTGACGATGAGGGCGGCCAGAGAAACCCCAGGGAGCCTCATGCCACTGCAGGTACACTGTGGTCTTTAAGCACAAAAAACGAGTATTTAAGGCCAGGGTTGAAAGAAATGGCAAATGTAAAGTGATAATAGTTTATCACTGCAATAATAATAAAAACTACAGAAAAAATATTGTAATCCCCTCTTATGCATTGAGTTTAATGCATTGGTTTAGAATTAAACCCAATAATTCACAAACTGAAATGTAATGTGTCCAAGACAAAATATAAATATAGCTTATTTGAATACAAACCATGCCAGGTGCAGCAGTGTTTGCTTGATAAAGCAACAGGACAAAACCCAAAGAGATATGCAGCATATAGTATGTACATAATTATGTGAAACAAAAAGTCTCTAACAGCGTAACATCAGGTGAACGGGATGCCAAAGCAGTGTAGAGTTAATCTGGAGCAGTAGCCCTGGAGCATCTTCCAGGCCGGGCTCTTAGCCCTCTGTGCTCGCCCACAACACCCTTCTACCCGCAGGAGCTGCGGGATCAATATGAGGGCAAAAAAGCTTTTAGGATCTGGTGAATCCTGGAGAAAACAAGCATGTTCTCCGACACTACGTCAGCTTGCACGGACTGTCTCTCTTACCACCCACTTTGTGGCGAAGGCTGACCCGGCTATCCCAGACCACCATTTCAGGTACAGAGTGCTCTGTGCATTGTGCCCTGTTCGGGAGAGTGGGCTCCTGTCAACATCTGTTCCCCTTCACCTGCAAACCACAATAGGGCACCAGGAGAGGCTCCACGGCGGCCACAATATTACCCCAAGGGCATTGTGGGAAATCTGGCTCTCGGAAACAAGTAGGGCTTTTTACAGAAACATGGTCACTGGGATGAGCACTTTGGCCACAGGGCTCAGGTCATTTCAGGTCAGCGTTTATACGTACTGCTCTCAATGGAGCCGACATTGTATAATGCCATTCAACACTCTGATCAAGGCATTGGCCGTCTTAAGAATGAACGTTACAGGGGGTTGAGGGCTTCTCCATGAAATACCAATTTTAAATACATGACAATAAGTGTTAAGGCGAGAGTTTTCACGAGAGAGATTGTATCCAAGTTATTTGCTACAGCAGTGTTTTGAGCTAAATGGTAACATTCTCATGATAATGCTGACATCTTTGTTAGATTGATGATGTCGCTGGATGAAGAGTCAGAGGATCGCCAAAGTTAGTGGAACTCCTCCTAAGAGGGACATGGGAGTCATTACCAAATTTGATGACAATCCACCCAATAAATGTAAAAATGAGGAAAATTTCCCAGATAACAAAAGTCTTCATCCAAACATTGCAATATACAGTAGTTCCTTTTCACAGCAGCCGTTGTCCTAGCAGGATAACAGGTGTAATCGGTGAAATTAAATGTGGTCGTATTCTTTTCAGTGTGTCACAGCTTTTCCATTGAGTGAGTTTGCACTATTGGCTCCCAGGGCCTCGGCCCACCTCAACGGACCACTGGCGAAGTCAAAATGGCTGCTGTAAAAAGGGCCTCATGTATTGGGAATAGCTTTCTCTACCAACCCCCCCATCCCAACACCACTGGGCCCAGTGCTACGGCAGTGCCCGTTCACACCCCTGATGCCTTTTCACTTTATCTGCATCAACATCAGTTGCAATGGTTACAGTTCTTCCTCTCAGACTACTTCATCCGTGGTGTAGAACTGATACCTCACCCATCCAATTGATGGTTCAGATTTGAACTAAAAGGACCTCGGCATGTCACCTCTCTTTTTCCACAAAAAGGTGACAGCCCAGTATCTTGACAGTCACAGAGAGAAGGGCAAAGCCTTTTTACATATGCTGGACAGCCCATTTTTTTATCTTAAGACTCATGTGTTATTAATTGTGGAGTGATTGTCTCAGTCTTGTTTTAGTGAGTGCAATGCCTTCTCTCCGGGGGTGGCTCAAGGATTAATATTTTAGACTGAAAAATAAATGAAATTACCCATCAGAGTCTGCAGCGTGTGTCCCGGGGGACAGGGGCTAGCACTCAGGGTACTCTGGGTTCGCACTCAGCCGGCGGACAGTGAGCTCAAGACCAATCAAGCGCACAGAGGAAGCATAGCAGATCCCAGCCATTCACCACGCACGCTGAGGTCTGCCAGACTGGAGGGATCTGTGCCCGAACAAAGAGCTCCCACTCTCTCTCTCTCTCTCTCTCTCTCTTTTATTTTCACTCATTCCTCTTATCCCTGAAACCAACCCCACCCTGTCCCAGTTTATTTCTGGTGCACTAGGGTGCAGCTAATGCACAGCGTAGCAGTGGTTGATCCTGATCGCTTGACAATGAAGTACCTGTGGCCTGGGGCAGAAGACATCGCTGTCAATATTATGTTGTAAACACAAGAGATATTTTCCATTTGCACTACTTTGTGCGGTTAACACAGAAATAGACCTGACAAAAGGGCGTGCAATCCAATTGCATGTTCTGCCACGGAGAGTAGTAGCAGTCACTCACGCTATATTTTAACATCATTTGACTGGTCACTTTTACTCTGATACATTTGCAATTTATGGTCCATTCCGTACTATTGTTGAATATAATATTTGATTAAAATACTATATTTTATCGATTTGCTGTATTTCTTTATCTAAGAAAAAACAGACATTGCTATTTAAACTGTTTAAACTATTTAACTATTTCAAAAACCTAATAGGGATAACATGTATTTGGATAAAGTTTGTGTTTAAAAAACAAAAAAAACAACTACATGCTTTCTTTATATAAATTACATTCAACAAAATGTCGTCACTCTAGCAACACGTGTTGTTATTCACTTGAATGGTTTATATATGTCTTCATTATTATCTCAGATCCAGTTGTGCGTGATGACATGAACAACTACATCAGCCAATACTACAGTGGAGCGAGCAGTGGTAAGTGCTTTTATACAAACCTCTCCATGTACATGTAAATAAAATTACAGTAAGCGAAGCAGTTTTTGGATGATTGAAGGGATGTTAAGTGAAAAGGTCATAGGACTAAACTTCCTCGGTTTGGTCATAGAATTAACTGATGCAGGTTATCACCTTACAAGTTGACACGCTGAATATCTAGCGAGATTATATTGTAATATTAACTCAAAACTTGCCTTATTTAGTTTTCCTAGACACTATTTAAATTGTTAAAGTGGCTTTTCCATAATGTAATCAAACACTCAATAATTTCAATGTTTTGGCGATATAACTGACAAACAGTTAACTATTAGGGAGTGTTGTCCACATGGCGCCTTTCCTATTGATGCCCAAGTGCAACTCATCCTCCTCTGCCTGAAAAAGTTTTTATTTGGAAAGCGAGCCTATGCAAATGTTGTGTTTGAAGAAAAGAGCTTATTTATTTTACAAATGAACGTGTTGTCTTTAAAGATGCTGGAGCTTCTGGCTTGGGTGCCCGGGTTATCACCATGGCATCCATCGATGTTCACCTCCCCATCAATCTAAACGCCAATCCGCCAAACCCGATGCTGGCGATGGAGCGGGTGGGCAGCGTGGTGAGTGACGCCTCAACCAGCATGTCGCGGTCCAGTGGCAGCCTCACAGCTCGCCCACTCAGCCTGAGCAGCCACACCCCGGGTTCATCCATGACAGACTGCAGCAGCAGCACAGCTCAGGACCTGAGTCTGAGCTACAGCACCCACCGCTGCTGTCCTCCGTCCTACTCGGGCCGGGACGCCTGCAGAGACCCCAGCATGGTGGTTCAGGAGCTACTCTTCTCCATCTCTGAGGACTCCTGCCTTGCTCGAAAGGGCCTGGCGGTGGACCCCGTGAACCTCAAGCTTCCCAGTCCCACTGGCTCAGAAAAGGCCAGCCCCGAGCTGGACAATAGAATAAACCTCTTCAACTGCAGAAACCAAGAGGAGAGACGAGGCAGGGCGAGGGGTTGTGTGCTGTTGCAGACCAAGCCACTGATCCACCTGCAGGGCAGCACCACCACTGAGCCGTCCCTGGACGAGAAGTACCGGCTCCTGGGACCAGCTGACACACCTCTGGGCCACTTACCTGATACATAGGCTGCATAGACACAGAAACAGAAGTTCTGTCCTTTATTTTACTGTCACCTTGTGGTGGCATATTACCTGAACTTTGTGGCAGGTTCAAGCTTATGAGAAGCACATAAGATTTTAAAAAAATAATTTTTCTTTTGCTGTGTAATTTTCCCATACAGAGCAAGCTTGAGCATCAGCTTTGAGCCAAAACGGATTCTCCTTAACTTCATGTGTTCAAAAGTCAATAGTAGAAATGATAATAGGAACTCATAGGCCCTTGGCCATAATGTCCAATCGCCCATGTTCCTCATTGATGTTTTCTTTTTTTTACATCAGAAATTCCCTGATTTAGCACAACAAGACATCCCAGGAGGGGCCCCTGATGTGTTCTTGGACGAACTGTTCAGGAATTCTCACTTTGAAAAGGTCCTAAATGCACTGAACTGTAAATGAATTAAAACCAGCAAGAGGCCACTCAAGCCAATACTGGTCAAAAACTTTAACTCTGAACCGTGTTCTCTGTTCTTTGAAATTTAATAGTTAAAATGACTTTTTTCTACTGCATTTGTGTTGTTATTTTGGTTCTTTCAATTTGTATGGATCAAATTTCGGATCAGGCATGCTGTTCTTTGTCAAACAGCTACAGGGTACATATGACTGGCTTAACTATACAAACAGCCAATATTGATTTAACCTATGCCTTTGTATCACCCATTTGTTTGATTTGAAACAATGGACCACCATCAGTAGTTATGGAATAGCATTTCTATTTACTTAAAAAAAACATTAGTAGGGTATATTTGTGTGGTTGAAATGAAAAGGTAAGTAACTGGATTCTTTACAATGAAACTAGATTGGAGAGCTTGTAGCATGAAAGACATGTGCCCCAAATGGCAAGAAAATTCTTTGCACTTTTGTAAACTTGATATGTTATAAGTTATTGCCAAACGCAGGTGATGTCATTTGAATGAAAATAGCAAAAATAAAAATGAGTATTTCCTTAACGTTTCTCAGTTTACTGGAATTGAGGTAAATTATGTGAAATGTCATCCGAAGCTATACAAAGTATACGGCAGCATGATAAAACTCTTGTCACAGGCTCCTTGTTACACACTGCACTGTACAGCATTAGTTCATTAGTACCTCCTCGTTATGTGCATACGATTTTGAGATATCTCAATTATTTAAGGTTATTAACATTGGAAGACCTGTCACAACAATTGCTAATTGGTCAAGTCATTGTAAGTGTGTCGTGAGACTCAACCCCCCCCCCCCCCCTAATTACCCTCTCATATGATTAATTCAAAAGATAAATTGCTGTACCATTTTGTTGCTTGTCAAATGTTTACAAGTATCCAGAGAATGTTTTAATTGTTAATAACTATTATAGCTACAACTAAGCTACCAACACAAGGACTTATAACTATATATACTGTATATACAGTATATATCGATACAAAGATATATGATGGAATAATGTCACATCGAGCAGAGAATGAGGTTGCTCTTCCTCTGCGTGTGATGTGGTCTTTGCTTCTGCTTGCTTTGTTATCTTTTGGTGCATGTTAGTTCATGTGTGAGCGTGCACCCCCTGGCTAAGTCTCGCTCACACATCGGATACAACTGCCAGTGCCTTCTCAAATAACAGCATTATCGCGGATGTGCAGAACCCCAGCCCCCCCCCCCCCCCCCCCCCCCCTCCGGGTTGCCACTCAGGTAAAAACGTTTAGCTCTGTCAGCACGCCTGCGGTTTGTACTGTTAGTGCTTATAGCGCAGTTAGCTGAGCCACTACGCTTTCTATCATATGCGATAGAAATATCCCCAATCGCACATTTTGCAACTTTAATTTGTCACAGGATTGTTTGTAACAACCTCTCTTTATTCATGTGTAAATGGAAGGGCGCATGAAGGGAACTAACGTGACTGATGCTCAGAATAATATTATCAGTATTAGGTTACAAGGATTTTATGTACAGCTCTTCAAGACTTCAAACGGAGAAATCATCGCCCTGAGAAACTGATTTGAAGCTTTGACTCTGAATTCAAATTATACTGAGACTTTTATACATGGCTATAGACTGTAGACTATATAATTGTAGATTACTGTTAAAAAAAAGAAAAAGCGGCTTTCCTTTAATACAATGGGCCAAATGAAAGGTGTGCCTAAATGATTCATTTGAACCCAATTTGTCCATACGTATCATTACAGGTCAGTCTGAGGCAAGTGTTCAATTTTGACAGGCAGACATTGAGCAGACCTTTAAGAGACATGCTAAGAACTAAATTGCTTTTTGACGAATCAAAAGGTACAGTACCTGTCACACTCACAGGATGTTAAGTGAATTAACAGTTACCATTAGACACTTAATAATTCAAATGTTTTAATAATTGCACAGAAGGAGTCACTTCAACTGCATTAACATTACATGATCATCAAATATATGACTCTTAAGACACAGTAAGGTAAAGACCTCCCTCCTTACTTAACAGACAGAAATGAGACTTTTCTTCATACTTTAACACTTACATGTCGCAGGTGTTAACAGCTGACCTAATCCAACAAAATGAAAAATGATTTAAACTCACCGAGTGCAAACATTTTTCTGAAGTTTGAATTAGTTTCTATTCATCTTGACGCTGACATTGAAATTTAAACACCATTAACATTAATAATTTACTTGAAAATATTTGTTATCATAATAGCATGTACATTATGAACCAGGTAAAAAGCAGAAATTAAAGTGATGTTTATATCTGGATATATTGACCTTATATGACACTTTTGACACGCTGTACTATGACCTGCTACCTATGACTTTGACCTTTGGAGGGAGGACACTGCCTTTGCCATGTTGATTTTGATCAGCTGGGACCATGAATTCGATAAGCTGTAACAGGGAATTGATAGATATATTATGACTTTTTTTTATGACACACTGTACAAAACGTTTTTCGACTCCTTGGTTGCAATCGCTGGAGTTGCTTCTTTTTTATCCGGTTTTTTTTAGTAGGAAGCTCTTCCATCTCTAAAGCAAGGGTCCAAGTACAGATGATTTGTGACATTCTTACATACTATTTTTTAAACAATACTATGTCAGTTATTCCTTTTTGGGATTTCACTTCTTCCAACAGTACAATGACTCATTCTTGATTGTTTTACACACTTTACTTCCCTATGAGCACATATTATGTTGGTAACTCAAACTAATGTGATCCCATTTTTTTCCCATACTATATTATTTGTTTTTTGACACTCAAATCAATGATTTGTTGATGATTAATTCAACATATACACTTTTACTTTAAGGGATATTTTGATATTCATACATTTTCCCACTTTTTTGACACCAGTTTTTATCCAACTACTTTTCTGTCAAACTATTGTTTGCCCTCCAGCTCCAGACGGCATTTTAGTTATCATACAGCCCAAATTCTTTTGGTTTTACTCATTGTTATCAGTTGCCTAGAACAATGAGTCTATATACATAAGAACAACTGAATATCTAACCATTCGAATTTGCTGGTATTAATATACAGCAAATGATGTTTTCAATTGCTTTGGATTCACTCATTAACACCTAAGGGCCTTTGTTTGTGAATGTGATTTGTTTTCCGGTGCGTGGGAAAGGTTTTGAATGGTTACTTATGCCGCACAACAGCTGGTAATATATTTAAAAAGAAACAAACCGATGTGGGAAGTGTGAGCGCATTACTGTCGCGGTCTGACAGATTCAGAACACGTCTCACACAGGACACTCTTTCAAGAGGCTCTGAAGCAGGAGAAAAATACAAATAAATTATACATCATTCTTTAAAAAGCTTCTCAGGTTCTTTTTTTGCAACATACTTCTTAAGTGCACAGGATCCAGTGGTTTGCTTGGTGGAATAAATCCACTCAGGGGACGGTTGTCATGGCTACAGAAGTTTTTTTTTTTTAAGCATTAACATAAAAGAGCTTGTTTTTTATGCTACCTGGAATAAAATTGGGTCAAGATGAAACTTGAAAGACCAATGCTCAATAATTTCAGTCCTCTTAAGATATGTTAATCAGTGTCTGTGAACGTATATTATAGTTTTTATTTGCTAATAAAAGGAACACAAGCAAACTATGAATGTAAACACATCCATGAACTAATTTGTGGGCGTTCATAACCACATGTTATGGAGTCTAGCTTTTTTTGTGCTTTTCCGAAGAAAAAAAAAAGGCCTGAATAATTTCTCTTGTTGCTCCGGCGCATCTTATAACCATCAGAAGAAGATGAAGACGGAAGGCTGGTCATGTGATAAACATGAAGACACCACTGAGCTAATCCTCTGGGAGATGGGACACCACATCACTGTGCTCCAAAGAACTGAATAAAAGAATCTACATAACATAAAAATTAATTCAGCAATCCAATGTGATCGTAGGTTATGCATGACTTGCTACACAATGGGTAAATTAGCAAACATTTTTCTGTAAAAAGCCCAACTCTTCAGGGAAATTGCTGCATAGTTTCAAAAAATGTCTAAATCTAATCAAAGCCACACACATACACATTTAACGTCTTGCTTCTGCAACAGATGCATAAACATCTTGACCACACATTTACGGTAGCAACATGTATCGAAAAACCTACACAGTCATCTTTATTCCAAGTGTGAACAAACCATTCTTGACTTCCTCAATGGAATAGTTGAAATGAAATAGTTTGTTTCATATTCCTGTCATCTTTTTTGATTGGTTTTAAAAATACTAAACATTCAAATTGGAACACAACATAAGAATATTTATGAAGGAATGAATAAAACAGGGCAATTGAACTGAGTTTACCAAATATTGATCCAGCATTATACTAAATAATCACGTAGATAATAACAAATAATATATCAAGGGCAAAATGTACTGTTTTAAAAATGTAAATGTAGCCTTTACTATATCTGAGTGATTGTTGTCACCTTAAGCAATAGAAAAAGAAAATCTTGTTGAAAAAATCCACACCCTGAGTATTTGTCCTCAAATCCTCAATAGCCTTCATGTTGCCTATCGGTTTACAACCAAACCGTCCACATATTTTGTCTCTAGCATTACGGCAGACACTCACATCATCTCCCCTGGATCCGGCCGCCTTCAGCTCAGTCTGACTCGGTAGCCTCGGCTAAATCACAATCACGGTCCCGGCCAGAACTCGGGGTGTCTGCCAGGGCTTGCTGGGGCCTTGCAACATTTCCATTTGATCCCTGGGGAGTCGCACATCAATTGCTCTCAGCTAAATGCACTCACATATGAATATTTCAGCACAATTTAATGTTTCAGCTACAGCCCCAAAGGAGCAGAGCATCAATTTGTGAACACAGTTCTCTTGGAGTTAAAAGCCGGGCCGGATAATACAGTATGAAAGGCGCTGTCAATCTAGAGGGCCATTTTTTTCTTCTTCTTCACGTGAGAGAAAAACGCACACGGGAACCTCTTCAAAGTTTCCTCTGCAAAGTAGCCAAAAGCGACGGCTTTTGGTCCACCAGAGTCACCGCTTGATTTGCCAGGCTCGGCCAGTTTTCCCAGAGCTCTGGTTGTCTGCCATTTGGTCTCCACATGCTCACACACATTCATACACACACAGCTGGTGGAGGGAGTGGGTCAGGGAGTCGTGCACCTGCTGTTCTGTTAATAAAATACCCCAAAGTGATGCTGAGACCTCTTCCTTCACACAGCAAAGCTTCCCTCAGGTGTGAGAACACGAGTGCTTTACAAAAGAGGCAGATTGTGACACAAGTGAATTAATCCGCTGGTCAATAAGCAGAGCAGTGAGACGCACGTGGCACAGGAATGAATCCTCGCTGACTGTGACAGAGGAAATACTGACTAATATGAATCTATTAATAGCAAAATATTATACTTTTGTTGTGTCTATTTGCTGTCAATGGATACAGCATTTAAAGACCAACAGTTATGGCGGGATTGCGCTGTTTTTGACTGATGCACACAGAGATGCTTCTTCCCTCATTAAACTGACGCAGCCTCTTGTTAAAGCCGCTGATCAGCAATAAGATTGCAGCTTTGCGCTGATGAGAGCAGATGATAATAAAATACAAGATGTGCATTTGTAAAATAAAACAGGCGGCTGACAGTTACACTGACGAGATAATAACAATGCAGAACGGACCTGAGGCACCAATAAAAAATTAATACTAATTATCATGTGAATACTGCATTAACTCTGAAGAATTATGAATTATAAATCTGCAACATGGTTCCCCTCTCAGACCGGCCTCGCTTGCATGAGGATGTGATTTTCCATTTTTCTTTCTCTCAGGATTTTTTTAGGTCTCTGTTACACAATAAATAACTATGCATGCAGACATACCATCGCTGTTGTGACAAATAAAAACAATTTATTGCAAAATATGCTGGAATTATGTGCTAAAACTAATACATGACATTTTATGCAAAATAATATGGGGAGATATCTGTTTAGCCATTTTTAATATAGTATAACCTGACTGAGTGCTTATATTAATTTCCCTTTTGGCTGACTCTGGACACGGGGTCTCAAAGCACTTGAAGCAAACTCTATTGGTTCTGGGAAATCATTAAGAGCTTTAGAACAGCCATTGAATAAATTGAAGGAGTTTTACTTGAAAAAGTTAATAATCAAACTGACATTATTGAAATCTGTTCAAATTAAAGTATTCAAACACTATTATATCGCAGATGAATACAGTCATATGCACAGTGGTTTTAAATGATGCTAATGTGAGGAGGTATTGGTCTGAAAAGACCCCTGATGTCAAGTTTGATGATTGCAGTCCATGGACAACAATATTTATATTTACAATAATATTTAAAAGTTATGTCCCAAATTGACTTCAAGTCCCAATATATTTGTGTATTTTTCCTTTGTGATTTTACCAGTTTGATTAATTTGTCATAAAATTGTTTGTGATTTATAGTGCCATTGTACAATATTATTGTAATTTAGCTGCATTTATAATTTTATGCAAAAAAATACATTTACAAACAAATGGTCTATATTACAATAAGTTAAGATGCTGTAGAATGAATTATATAAATCATAAAATATATAATTGCTCACACACAAACACGATGATCAGTATCTCTTCGTTACTTTTAAATAATTACATTTGTTTATTTAATCACCCATGTTCATTTCCCTATATTACACACATTTACAAAAAGTAATTTTAATTAGGTACGTAAATGAGCTGGAACCAGAGATTATTTGTAAAAAACAAAAAATCTATGACACGCATTGTAAAGCCATACAAGGTTCATAAAAGAATTGAATTTTACCAAATAATGATCTGAAATGAAATACTACGCTGTTCAATAACAGCAAAGTCACTCCAACAAACATTAAGCAATTGGCAAGACTTCAACTGAATGCAGAGCGAGGGGATCGGCATGTAGAATTAACTATTGGTATGACAATAAAGGCAAAGTGCCAAAGAAACATTCAAGAGACAACAAGTCACTCCTAAAAGTTCAATTATGCAGCCGAGGAGAGTCCCCCTGAATTCCGAAGAAGAAGATTTTGCTCTTGCCAAAGTTTAAGTGGATAATTTCAGTTACACATATATATTTCATGAGGTTAATGGGCCTCATCAAAATGTGATTAGAGATTCTTCGGGGAGGCTTTTATGCCAAAGTGACAGCTACGATGGCTGCGGTTTGATCTTGCATTCATTAACAGGTCACAAACAATGAGGCTGCATGGGGCATTTCCTGTCACTGTGTGATGATACGATAAGAAACCCTTGTTGACCTAAACCCTTGACCTGCGACATTATCAAAACCTTGAGTGGACATAATGATTTACACTATATTCAGTTGTGGATCCTTCTGTGTGAGTTATGCATTGTGGGAAATGATGTATACAATACAGCATGCATGAATAAGCCAAAGCATTGGGATAAAAAATTTGCCAAATGGTTTGAATGATTAACTGCACCACAGCCAGTAAATGCTTCTCCAATATGAATCAGGCTGCTTTCATGATACATCGATTTGAGTTATCATAAAATCTTAAAAGTTGCAAAGAAAGTAAAGAAAATTTGCTAAAAAAGGACCAGATTGTGTCTAATGGGTATCAGTTTGATTGCTGGGCCTTTCCTTGGTCCTCTTTACATTTTCCTAGTTTACTTACTGTACTTACTACACCTACGATACTTACTGCATTTACCACAAGAAGAGGCTTACTTGGTCCTGACAAAGAAGTCTTGGGATTTGACCCCATGTCTGAAATAGCAGCCCCATATCCAGCTTAGCAGACACCCTGGGGAGGAGAATATTTAAAGGGAAGCACAAAATGTTTAGGCTTCAAGTACAAAGCTCCCACAGATCTTTAGTGACAGAGGCGGAGACTATAAAAGGTCAGTTAATGGTTATGATGAGCTCTCTAAAGGCAGCGTGAGAAGGTTATGCAAATGCAAAAAAAAAGAGATGCTCAGTAGTCACAAAATCTACAAACAACGTATTTTATATTCAAGACACTTTTCCAATAAGATATAAAAGTGGCTTAAGGAACACAGTTCAAATTAAAGTGACTGATGCAAGCATGTCAGTCCTATTGAATTAACAACATACTGAACTTTGTATTACAAAACAAAGTAAAGCCTACCAATCAAGATCAATTTGAGCTGTATTAGAATACCTGAGATTTAATTGCTTGCATCCTAATTCAATTGAAATACCATTAGACGCTCAAGCGGACAGTTCTATTGGACATTCAGACTACAGGATAAAGTCACTCATTAAAATTCTCTCTTTTTAGAAGGTGCATTAGGACATGCAGAAACAATAGTTAAAGCATTAAAATCCAATATGCACAATACATGAGCGTTTTGCATGCTCAAACCCTTCATGAATTACATAGATTTACTAAATTGCATATTAAGCAGATTCATTTCAGTGGCCAACAACATTCAGAACCTTCTTTTGTAAACTCATGATATAGAGCTAACCTTTTTGAAACTATATTTCTCATCAAGCACAGTTTTTGTAGAAGTTAAACTTCAAAGTAGCTCAAATCCGTTTAATTCCTCTATGTTGTGTCGTTTGATAAAGAATCATGTTGTGCTACTACTATCTTCTGGACCTACTCTGCTCCGAAGAAAATTAAAGCACTTCATAGCATATTATAGTTGACCTCTGAGGGCATGTCGGTCCATCTATCATAACTGAACTCACCACCTTCATGTGAGTGCGTTGAAACTCAGGTAGCAGCTTTTGTTTGTGCGCTCAGGTCAGCTGACTCGCTTTCATTTGGAAATGATGGATTATTTTTAACATCGGCCTTTTCTGCTGGTAGGATCTCTTTCCTGCACAATAACTGCACATAGTGAGCTTGTCCTCAAAAAGGTCAAAAAAGATGAACACACAGTCACAGCAGCTTAATCCAAACAAGTTCACATAGACATAGTCTTGCCATAAATTCTGTTGATTATATTGAAATGTTTTTTTTGTCCTGGTTTTTATTTTAAAAGATTGTTTTGTTGACACAGGCCTGCTGTAAACTTTTATGTGTTTGTTTAGCAGTCATTTAATAAATCATTGGCTTTGGTGTTACTTTTTGTACACTACATTCACCAAACATTTGATACTCAACTGTAAAACAGTTAAAGGAAAAAAAAAACATATAATAAAAAACCGGATAAGAGGACACAGTCATGCTGGTAGTTAAAATCCCCTTCATTTAGCAATACAATTTACACATAAAAGGATACATTTATAACATAATTGCTTCAGGGTAATTGTACTCACCTTGTCTCCTCCTAATTTATTACATTTCGAGATATTTTAATACATATCTTTAGTAAATACAGCAATTTAGTTAAGATCTGTAATTTTTAAGCTCACCTATGAGCCATGGAGTGAATAAAAGTTGTCTGATTTTAGATGTAGTTCTGCTTTTCCTCCAGTAGATGGCCTTGTTCTCGAGTAGATGAGGAACCTAGAGGAACGGAAAAGAGCATTTAAATTAAATTTTGCCCAATTTACTAGACATGATTTTTTTCAGTTTTCTTGAATATGAAGGTGGTAATCTGCACTAGTTTCCCCTCCAAATTAAGGTCAACTAATGCAACTCTTGGGGGCCAAATAAATCCCATGACATGTTGGAAATGATTTAGATGTTGGAGCAATTTATGCAGTACAACTAAAATCTCAACTTTATTGGTGATCCCGCATAAGGGGATCAAGTCAAAAGATATCTCAACAATCAATATATGTAATCATTTATGTTGTGGTCTGAATAACAATAATACGCTGATATTATAATTACTGTTACCACATGTTTAACGTTGCCTAAGAGGTTGATGAGGGTATGGTACCGTACGTTAAACTATGCCTTCTGTCAAACGTACACATCGACCTTTTAGACTGACAGGGACATGCAGCCGGGCCATTGGCGAGTCCACTGTTGACGTCATGACGTCAGAAAAGCAGCGTGTGGGACCCCATTACCCCCCCTCCCCCCTGCCCCCTCCCCCCTCCCTCTCCCGCCCCCTACCGCTCACCCTCCCAGTCCGAAGAGACACACGTTATCTGGGAGGCAGCCGAAGGGCCAGTCATCTCCTCACATCTTTTCTGCATCTACCACAATCCCCTTCATCCGTCCTGTATGGTGGATATTATTTTCAGCTCTTCTTTCTTGGGTGATATGGGGGATCATTCCAAAAGTAAGTAAGCTGAACTGCTCGGTGGACTTTTAAGTCGTAGACTGTGTTTTCGTGCCGGTGGCATTAAGGGCTACATGGTATACTCAGCACTTTAGTTATTTTTTATGCTGCAAAGGTGGTGAGAAGACCTTTACTCTGACTCCGCACTTTAAAGAAAAGAGACGTAAAACAACCCAGTGCTTTGCTTGAAGAGTACTTAAAAAAGTCCTCTTTTGTTACATAACAGTAAGAAATTATCTGCAAACCTTACTAACTTTCTCACTTTTTAACGAGTAATTTCTGCAACTGTCCATATGTTTTTTTGGGGGGCTGTGCTTTCAACGCTGTTGTCTCTTTGCAGAGAAGTCAGGATTCGCAATGTGTGTAGGATGTGGAAGTCAGATTCACGACCAGTACATACTGAGAGTCTCCCCCGACCTGGAATGGCATGCAGCCTGCCTGAAGTGTGCAGAGTGCAGCCAGTACCTGGATGAGACCTGCACTTGTTTTGTCCGGGACGGCAAAACCTATTGCAAAAGAGATTATGTAAGGTAGGAGTTTGGAAATGTTCTCTTCATATAGGCTGGATTCAGTTTAATAGCATCAGATGTAAACGTAAGATATTTAAATACATTGTGAATTAGTGGTTATTTAAAAAAACGACTCTTTATAGAAAAGTATTATTTTCAATATTACAGAAAAGAAAACACTGTGCACAGTATTTTGTTATCCACTCAAATTACAAATAGGTTATGGCAGTATTTCGATACTACTTAACTCCGAGTTGTTATCCGAAAGATTTCGTCGTTGTCACTTCTTTCACATTTCTTCTGTAGATTTTTAATTCCCTGATTCCCCCTCTTCCGAAATTCCCAGGCTGTTTGGAATAAAATGCGCAAAATGCAACCTGGGATTCAGCAGCAGCGATTTGGTGATGAGAGCCCGGGATAACGTGTACCACATCGAGTGTTTTCGGTGCTCGGTGTGCAGCAGGCAGCTGCTGCCGGGGGACGAGTTCTCCCTGCGGGAGGACGAGCTGCTGTGCCGGGCGGACCACAGCCTGCTGCTGGACCGGAGCTCCGCAGGAAGCCCCATCAGCCCCGGACACATCCACTCCAACAGATCGCTGCACTTGGCAGGTCGGATTATTATTATTATTATTATTACATAAATATTATTGGCATTTATTAATGTAACTTTAGACGGAGTAGCATTTCCTAATAAAACAGAACATCTTCAAAATTGACCGTTTATTCCCAATTGAAAGCCCTTTAATTAAAAAAAAGAGTAAAATAAAGGAAACTGGCGTAGTTGACAATTAACACAAAAACTGAGAAACATAAAAACTGAAAAGATATTGATTGCTCAAGTCTAGAAAAATGAAGAAAAAGAAGAATCAATATCCGGCTGGTATTTGCTGTCCTTTAACGCCCAGATCATTTGTTTTGTGGTTGTTTGCTCGCTGTGTCTGTGTGCAAAGTGTCGGATAAGATGTTTCTTTAGGCTAATTTCATAATTGATCTCATTAGCTGTTACCTGCTCCGTTGCCATTATCTGAATAATCTGGTTGGCCTATGAGTCGCGACTGTTCCAGGGTGCTTGTGCGCGCGTGTGTGTGTGTGTGTGTGTGTTTGCAGAGCTGTCATCCTAAGGGTGCCTGCCAACAGAAAGAGAACAAAGCAAATGAGTGAATAATGTTCACAAACTTCCTGCTGTAAAGACCAGGAGTTCTCTCTCACTCTTATTTCGGCAAATCCAACAGTTTTGTGACTGTGGCCTTTAGATGAAGGCGGACAATAGACAGCCATCCAAGTTTTTAATTTACAAATGCAAGCTTTAAATAAATGTTATTACGTATACAAACAAACGCGTACACACATCAATCCCATTCACGTCTAAATGGAAAGATTTCGTTGTCTGCAAAATACATTTAATTTAATTTAATTCAAATTACACTTGTTTTCCGCTCTTTAAAACTATTTGACTGAACATTAAACTATTGCATTCATTCATATCTAATATCTAATATAATATAGGTCATTAATGAGTAGCTACGTCATTCTTTCAAAGTTTGAAAGGCTTCTTCCGTCTCCCCCCCCCCCCCCCCCCCCCCTCCGGGCTCTGCAGATCCGGTCTCGGTGCGGCAGGCCCCGCATCGGAACCACGTCCACAAGCAGTCGGAGAAGACGACTCGGGTCCGGACGGTGCTGAACGAGAAGCAGCTGCACACGCTGCGAACCTGCTACAACGCGAACCCGAGGCCGGACGCGCTGATGAAGGAGCAGCTGGTGGAGATGACCGGCCTCAGCCCCCGGGTGATCCGGGTGTGGTTCCAGAACAAGCGCTGCAAAGACAAGAAGAGGTCCATCTTGATGAAGCAGCTCCAGCAACAGCACCACAGTGACAAGACTGTAAGCATCTTCGTAAGTTCGACAAGTCGATTACTACCATTATTCATTCGTTCATTCGCGTGTTCACGGGTTTGCTTGTTATTTTGGACCATGACCAAGAACTCAGTTCTACAAGACTTGTTTTTCTTTTCGGCCTGCATTTGCACAGTGGTGACAGACAGATACCAGCCAATAACCACAAGCTGATATTATATATAATATGCGGGTTCTAGTCAAATTTATATATAATATCAGCTTTTTTTCTATTTGTAGATGTTTGCAGGTAGAACACATGTATCCACTAATTTCAATCACTTCTAAACTTCAGTTCTTAGTTTACATACATAAAATGATTGCTCCACTTGGCTACAGTGCTATTCTTTATTCAAACTTTAGGCCAATGAATAATGAATCAATTGCTTTGGCTTCAGTTGCTTGACCTGAAAGTTAAAAATATATTACAGCGTGGCTACATCTCTTGCTCTGGCATGGTTCAATCCCAAAGGGAAAGTTTTTGGTGGGAAAAGTTGGATTTTTTTCCTCCAAAGTTAGCATGTATCATAAATGGCACATGAAAAACTCACTTTTCATTTAGAGAAAAGGTTTTTTTTTTAAGAACAAGTATGTGTCATGAGGCCAAAGTTCTTTCGAAATTGACAAACACTTTTTTCAGGACACAGACAAATGATGCTGTGATTTTACCATTATTTTACCAGAACCTGCAGGGCCTCACAGGGACGCCTCTTGTGGCGGGGAGTCCTATTCGTCATGAGAGCTCTGTGCAAGGAAACCCAGTGGAGGTCCAGACCTACCAGCCTCCATGGAAAGCCCTCAGTGAGTTCGCCCTGCAAAGCGACCTGGACCAGCCAGCCTTCCAACAACTGGTGAGTCTATCTATCTATCTATCTATCTATCTATCTATCTATCTATCTATCTATCTATCTATCTATCTATCTATCTATCTATCTATCTATCTATCTATCTATCTATCTATCTATCTATCTATCTATCTATCTATCTATCTGTCTATCTATCTATCCAACCATTCATCCATCCATCTATCTATCCTTCTCTTTCCATGTCATGTCAATGGTGTGTCTCCAGCAAATATAATGTTTTTAATTACGTGATTTTCAAAATAAAAGCCCAAATATTTTGCATATTTTGACACGCGTGCTTCTGTCTTTTTAGGTGTCTTTTTCTGAATCGGGCTCTCTCGGAAACTCCTCGGGCAGCGACGTGACTTCTTTGTCCTCTCAGTTACCGGACACTCCCAACAGTATGGTACCCAGCCCGGTGGAGACGTGAAACTGGGCCCCTCAGACCCGACGGTCTCCCCCCTTCTTGCAAGGACAATTGCAGCATGATCCCGGTCCCCTGCATGTGACCAGCTCATCACATCGCCCCAACTACAAAGGAGAGTTTTTTTTTAAAATATCATTACATGGAAGGGATGGAACCAGGATAGACCCGATCGACTCCCCGTTTTTTTTTTAATGGAGCTTTCATTGACAAAAAATAAGCAGAACAATTCGTGCATGACTTGATACGAAGAGAGATGTACAGAAGACTTCCAGATGGATTTAACAAACCTTCCCTCGAAACCAATTTGGAACCTTTTACGTGTCGAAAGAGATGGACATTCTGCGACTTCCTTGTGATATTGTGTCTTGTTTCGTCAACATGAACCTTTTTTGATACAATTTATTGCGTTGTCGAGTCCCGTTGACTCCGTGTCTTAAGGTCAGAGCATGAAAATCTGCAAATTATTCGTGTTGTAAAATACTTTATCTTAAGGGCAGGTTGTTTGAGCTTCTTGACCAAAAAGTAAATTATTGTTATATTATTTATTGTTAGGTAAGCAATTCGTAAAGGGATCATTAACTGATAAAAAGAAAATTAAAAAAACAAGCTGAATACGTAACATGTCTTGATGATCAATATTTGTAGAGGCGCTGTTTAATACTTGATTGCTTTTGCATTTGCAAGCCAATATTGTAAGTCGGTAATTTAATTTATTTGAAAATACAATGAATTTAGCAAGAACTTTCCATTTTTCATTGGAAGAAGTAAGACCTAATTTCCTTTTGTTGCTCCTATAGGGACACTTTCACTGTCTTAGCGGTTACAGATCGTTACTCCTCATGACATCAAGTCATTTCAGATTCGACCAACGTGCAACCAACACACATCATCTCATTCAGTCGTGGCGGCCGATTTTGAGGATTAAATTTAAGGCAAAAAAAAAGAAAAACGAAGTGAAACACACAATCATTCCAGTTCACTGAATATGCTGCTTGACCGGTCCGCTGAAGCGGTGCGACCAGAACTGAAGCCCGCGGGCCTCGTTGTCTTATCACCCACCTTCATCTGTGCTGTTTTCTCCTTCGGTTATGTAGCAGGACACGGACAGTGTACATTAACTATCTCGGGGGCAAAAACCTGCAGTAAATTGCTCTCAGTCCGGTTTCTCTGGTTGAGTCACAAACTGGTCTAGACAGCGCGGAGGGATCGCCGACCCCTTATCTAGTCCTGGCATCACCTGCAAGCGATACACTGACTGAAGCCACAACAAACTAACTAAACACCCCCTCCATAGACACACACACACACACACACACACACACTCCCCCAAAGCCCCTTGCATGTGAGGGGAGCAGAGAGACGCCTGTAAAGGGTCACTTCTCCTGCTTGGTTTATTTTCTTTCAGTGGATCGCGTCATGGCGCACGGTGCCGAGATGACAGCTCGGGCTCAATGAGCGGGGACGTGGATGCCGTTTTTTTTAAAGTGAGCACAAGAGGAGACTATTTCACGTTGTTTGATTATTTAATTGGATCTGTGATCAGAGGCGACTTTCGTTTTCTTCGATGCAGTTTTGCGTTGTTTTTTTTTAAATACAAAAAGTAAGAATACGGAAAATATGTGTTTGATGTCAAGAAAATAATTATTTTTATTTAAATCTTACAATATTTACAATGAAATGATCCTGGTGCATGCATTCCCCCTGTATTTAAAAAAAAGAACTAAATGATTCACTAAATGATTTCTGGGCGTTTTTCATGTTGAAACAATTCCAAGTTATTTCCTTTGTTTCTAGTACACTGATAGTGTCTTAATCGGAAGTTTGTATGACAAAAGACAGATAATAGATTTGTAATTGAGCTATTTCAAATAAGATAACCAAACAATGTGATCTGATTAAGATAACAGAGATAAGGGAAGAATAACAATAGACAAGAATGCCGAGCTGAAGCCGTCCTCCTGCAGAGAGATCATCGTGGGGCCCGGTGTGTCTCCAAAAACAGCCTTTCCATCCTCACCTATCTTCACCCATAACGACTCACACACACACATTCACATCAAAAGAACCAAAACAAGTCACATATTTTAATGAAAATAAAATCCTCTCAATGCTTTATTTTCTTTTTTTCTCAAATTGTTTTCAGCATGTTTAAATATATGCGCTTTACAAAGTGAAAAATAAATATTCTGGAAAGGGCAAGAAAATGCAGACGATATTACACCCCCCAAAACAGCACAGAGCAAGGGTCGTCTTAGTGTGTGTTGCTCATGCAGACCAGGGATCAGGTCCTGTGACACCCATAAAATGACGCTTAGTACCTGTGGGCCATAGATCTCTTATCAAGTCGATGGGCGTCCCCCCTCAGTGCGTTAAACAAGAACCAAAATAAACACCAGTAATCCCTATCCAGAGCAAACACAAATGCACACAGATCAGGCTACAGCAACGACATTACTCTTTTCTTTTTTTTTTAAGTCACGTTCTTCTCAATAAATATTGACCTGGTTAGTCTTGCAAACATAAACCTCGATTTTGTTTTCTAATGTAGTTTATTTACGTTTTGGACCGAACTAACAATTCCCAACAAGTTTCCCACACGAGCCCATTATTAAGGATTAGCCGTGAACTGTCTGCATGTGTCAAGTTGCCTCGATGCAACCAGACGCCGTCAGAGGGAATGACACCGGAGCATTAATGATTAAGCGGACGAGTCCATTTAAAGGTGCGATGTGATTCTCTAATTGGTGGAGGGGTGGACGTAATTAGATCATCCCCGCGTCCTCGCGAGGAGTGCTGCGCGAGCACGTGTCACTAAACGGCCACTGACTGACAGACACATGGGTCATTTATATGCTACGTCACCCCCTCCCAGAGATATTCAAATTTGTGTTTCCCACAATTTCATGATCATTTCAAATATTACAGATTAGCCAAATTATTTTCTTTTAGCAGAACATTTTAAATACTAATATTTTATTGAGTCAACATTTATTTTGTCGCCTCACTCAGGCTTTCAATTTAAAATAAAAATATATTGGTAAAGGTGTAATGATAGTTTATCAAGTCCTGCAGGGAAATACATCTCATAAAAAGGATACTGTTTGCTTTGTTGAAAATGTTTAAGAGATGATAATTTAACTTTTCTGTCACAAACTGGCAACTGTATGTTACATTTCGTTCACCTAATTTTTTATTGAAGATCAGAACGTTGAGTTTAATATTTTCAGAATTGTTTACTAAACATCTTCATTAATCAACTGAGCTGCAATGTAGTAATGTTCTCTCCTTATATCACCTTCAATCAAAGTGATGAAATATTACAAAATAAGAGGCACACACACTAGCATTGTTTTCTTAGGGCCCGAAGATCTGGGAGATGGGAGACAAAAAGGAAAGCAAAGGAAAGATTTTAGGCATGGGCAATTTTTTATGAGAAAGTTACATAAAAAACCAACATACACTAATACATTTGTTTCATGTTCAATTTTAACCGCATATAATTTAATCTTCAACCTTGTGATGGGTGTCAGAAACCATGCATGGTTAAACCATGAAGGCAGTAAAAACAACCCCAAATACATCCTTTCCATTATACTTGTTATGCCAAAAATAAACCCCCGAAATACAATTCACAAGTACTTGAATACTGTAGTGCAATCTATTTTTTTCAAATCTAATTTATTTTAAAGTATATTACTTAATACAAAATCACACAGATGACGGATTGCTATTGTACAATTTCATATGCGAACCCTATCAATTGGAGCTTTTATTGCCATCATCAGGAAGTTTATTTTCATATTGCAGTGTGCAAAGGTTAAGTGCATCTTATTTCAGAGGAATTAATAGACAAACAGATAAACAAAAACTATTTGTCTTCAAAAGGATTTTTGTCTTCCTCTGGATTTTTTTCTGCAACACCCTCTGAATCCTCCTGTTACATTTGTTAACATCACTGACAAACAAGCGTGTTAAAATATGCATATGTGGGATTCGTGTGGAGGCTCTGTGAAAGTTTCAACACTCTGTGACCTTGCTCCTCCAGCGGGGGCCACCAGCAGAGGAACCGCCGAGACCAACTTCAAGCCCAAAAACTCTCCAGGGAAGCTTTCTGACAGGCTGACTTAATGCAGAGATTGAACTGGGAGCTTTTACTTCTGCAGGAAAAAAAAAGGCAGAGGAGTGTGGGGGGTGGTGCACAACAATGACTGGGATGAAGGTCTCCATAGAGAAATGTTATATTAAATAACAAAATAAGAACAATAACGTTTCCTCCAAATGGTGTGACTGAAGCAAATAACACACATGACTTACTTTAACCTCAATGTCAACATCATTAAATGGTGTAAACTGTTTTGTCCACCTCCTGTCAGGTTTCTTTGATGGGAAATTTACGGACGATTTATCTCGGATGGTTAATGGCCCATTTACCATCTGACAATAATTTAATCTTCTCTACTCTTAGGTCACACTGATAATGAAAGGGCAGCGTCAACATCTACGCGCAGTACGGGGCTACTTGTGTACTATTGATCCTGGGAAATGAATACTGCTTTTATGGGAAACTGACACAATGAGTAAATATCCACATATTATCCTTTTAAACTGTTAAAAGCACAGGGGCCATCAGGGGTGGAGGTATTTCAGAAAGCCGCATTAAAAAACAATATCGATTGAAAAATAAAAAGCCACAGTTTTTTTAGAAGAAGGTGAAATTTACTGTGCAGCCAAAAAGCTTTTTTTCTACTAGAATTATACATAATGACAGCTAAAGATGCCCTCTACTGTATTTATTTGAACCCACACGGAGGAAGTTGCAACAACAGCGGCTCTCTCGCTATATTATTAGTGTGTTCCGAAGTATCTGTGTGTCCTCACAAGCGCACTAAATAGTTTCTGGGCCTGTTGCTCCCACTGTGTGTGTGTGTGTGTGTGGAGGGATGGTGAGCAGACCTCCGGCTCACCTGGAACACACAGAGAGCCACAATCAGCCTCCCTGGTCCCGCTGCTGAGACAGTGTCAGAGCTCCGTAAATCACAGCGCCCCACCCACGCATAAATCTGCTGCAAAAACAACTCACCATCGCCCATTAGGAGAAGAGAGGAAGGTTGGAGCCGCCCCGCTCAACAATGACTCGCTATAAAACACGATGAAGGTTCACCTGTACTTTGGCAAGACCAAACTGTGTTTTTTTTTTTTTTTTCCCCAAAGAGGAAGACAAACACGTGTCACTGGAAGCAAACAAAGCGTGAGTCACTTGAGATGTGAAACGGCATCAAAAGGTTTCAGTGAGACACTCTGGCGTTCATCAGGTTCATATAAGTGTCAGTTCAGGAGTTCAAGAATGTTTTAAGGAAGTCTTTGTGTTTTAGATTTAGTGCTAAAGTTCAATTAACCTCGTGACTCATGAGTTAGGATGGAACAGAGACCAACTTTAATTATAGCATGCAGGGCACAAACTGAAATGTGAATGCATTTGATATAGTGTTCCTGTCAGAATTAAGTCAGAAGAGTTGAATCATCACACGATCAAAGAAATTAGCTTTGAGTCCGTATTGAGAGCTTTCATTCTTAACTCTCAGAAGCAAATTGTTGTGTATTATCTATTGAAAAATAGGGTTAAATCATATTATCCGTGAGTGCATTATACATCATTTCTGTCTGCTTGTGTGTAGAGAAAGTTTAATGTACAGCGTATATCGTAAACGTCCAGGTTAACTTTCACTTGCGGTTCAAAAACGAAGCAAAACCTCTTCAACGAGACAGTAATCCCATTGTGTCCCAGCGCCACAGCGGCAGTCTGGAACCTGCACACATACAGTGACCGGCTCCAAAAATGGACCACAACACTACGACACACAAAGAGCAACACAAATGGCCCAGATATAAAGAGAGTCAAAGATAAAAGGAAAGGGAGGGGCTCAGCCTGCCGACTGCTCCGATCCCCTCATCCCACGGCGCTTCTGCCACTTTAAGAAATGAAGCAATATCATTAATGGAGGCCTCCGAGGGCTGACATCTTGCTCCAATTCACCAGTCCCCGTCCATCACACCATTACGGTGGGCCCAGCAGAATTAAAATCCAATCACTCCTCTGGCTAGTTTGATTAAGGAGGGCCACCGCACAAAGAAGAGGGCTCTGACCCATTGTTGCCTCTGCCAGGGAGTCCCCCGAGGCTGCAGCAGGTCTCTGGTCCCAGGCAGCGCCCAGACAAGCCCTGGTCACTGTTGAGGCTTCACAATAATCGACTCTGACGCCTCACTGGTGAACGTGTTGAAGTTCTTTTTTTAAGGCTTTCTGCGGCCTGCGTGCGGTAAAAGGAAGCAATGTTGAGATACGATTTTGTGGAATGTGACTACAATAGCGCATTTTAGAATTTAAAAAGAGATTGTCGTGTATTGGATGAATTTATATTAATACTACTCGGCGCTGGGTCTTGTAGCCTCGGCGAATGCTAACTGAAAGCAGGTTTTGTCAAATAAATGACAGGCGCTGCGACAATTCGGAGATTACATAATAAAATAACATACTGAGGGATAACCGGTCTCATGTATCATGTCATCTCATGATTGTAGATAGAGCTGTCTCTTTGAGTCGGCATCCGTCCTGCTTCTCATTCCCAACCATGTTTGCTTGGTAAAAAACCATGCAGCTCAAAACTCTGCATCAATAACATGTGATTGAAAAATGTCTGTTCGCAGAGCTCTCCCTTCCCTTCCTTTGAATGTTTGTCACTCTTTTCAAGTTCATCACTGCTGATAGAAATAAAACTACTTTTGCCGTGAATAGCATCAGCTATTGCAGGAATATGTAGCAGTTCTTTTCTACCTCAGCGATGCAAATATTTGCATTTGGTTTTTGACCTGGAGTCTTTAACTTTGAGGCTGCCACGGTGTTGCCCCGCCGAGGGGGTCACGTCGGTCAGATCATGTCTGGGAGGAAAAAAGGCAGCATCACAGGTACAGACTCCGAAGAGTCGAGCCTAAGTCAAATTAAAACCAGAAGGGCCGGGTGAGCCTCTTCGACCACGGTGACATAAATTACCGGGATTTACAAGATTTTTAAAACACTTTTAACAATACTCCCCTTTTAATGTTCTCTCTGTTTAATAATGCACTTTAGGTTTTAAGAGCATGACAAACAAACCAATAATTCACTTTTTTTTATCATCTGAGGGTGAAGGCCTTCAGGACCTCGTTCTACAGCAGCGTTCAAAGGGGCCTCGAACGGATCAAATGAAGGGCTGTCTCAAGATGTTTTGGACAACAGTTGAGATCTCACTGGTGATCTCCTTGCTCTCTTGAGGATAAAAGTACACAGAGGTTCATCTTCCCAAGCACTGGGCAACATTTGAAAGGAACACTGGCACTGAGAACACTAAATATTTCATTAGAATTTATTGGCCTATGTCAAAGGATGAGGCAGAGAGCCTTTGGGGTCATGTGGATGACACAGCTGTTACCGAACATAAAAAGGAAAATGTCCTGCCTCCGTTTGAATCTGAGATATGATATTGAATGGCAGCAGGGCAATGGAAAAACTGCATCAACATCCTGATTTGAGTAGAAGATAAAATCAGTCAAAACACCTCCATTGCTCTCCTTGCAGCCTCTTGCTTGTGTCAGTTAAATCTGTCAATGTGAGATCTGGGAAAGCTCACAGTAGCAGTTTTTAGTGTGCGAAGCCTCACAGGTTAAGTCAATGATTCTCCCGGCTGCCAAAACATATAAAGAAGACTCGCCAAGTGAAGGTTTCATAAATCCTGAAACAATGGCATTCTGAGATTTACCCCTCCTTCAGCAGGCAATGAATGCTATGATGGCAAAAACAAGGACAAACATTTCAGAAATGTCTCGCCACAGCAGCACAGGGACAATTGCCATAAACGTAAGAGTATTGAGGAGGCAAGGTGGAAGACAACTGACGCCTGTATTAGAGCGAGGACCTGGAACCGAACACACACACAGAAACACTCACTGAATGCACACACACACACACACACACACACACACACACACACACACACACACACACACACACACACACACACACACTCTTCCTCACAAGAGCTACCACACATACTTACTCCAACCCACTACCAGCCGCCTCAAATCACTGGACCATCTCATGTAATCCTCCACCAGCCTGTGCCGCAGCATTAAACATCCACACAAATTGTCCTTCGTCAAGTGCTCGCTGCCGGAAAAGACATAAAGCAAGAGCGGATGGTTGGGCACGGCCAGGAGGGTTGGATCTGGATCTGGAGCGGCGGCGGCGGCCCCTTGTGTTGCTCCAGGAGACGGGATGGTAGCGTCCCGGCTGCTCTCAGACTCTCAGCCCTGCTTGCACTTTGCAAATGTTATTGAAAGAGCTTTCATGCATAGATGCACTGACGAGCCACGATATGGCTGGTTTATTGGAGGCGGCTAAAGTAAACCCATGTCGTAGCTCATAGGGAATTACGAAAACTCCCTTTTGACGTTGATGAATATTAATGACGCCATGTAGCAAGCTGGTCACTTTTATGTAGACTTACAGTTTTTTAGCTGTGCTTGCACTGGTTGCAGGAATTGTAATAAACCTGAAATATGTCAAACAAACCACTGCATGGATTACTATGAAATGTGGTACATATGGTGCCCAGCAGATCAATCCCAATGCAGTTGACGTCTCAACAGCATTTGGAATTATTGCCATGACATTTGACGCACACATCTATTTCCACCTCATGATAACTTGTAACACAACACAGCCAGACGTTGCCTAAGTCGTTCCCAATAAGTAGAAAACAACGAACATGGAAGCTCACAGCTGTTGAGGGAGCATCTCAAGCAGAAGAGTCTGTTGATGATTCACAGGCAGCAGGAGAGCTGGCAGCCAGGCAGGTATGGAGCCTTTGATTTGTTGATCATATAAATCAGATGACTCGGTGTAAAGGGAATTTCAATGAATATAACAAAAAAACCTGCATTGCCCACCCTCGCTTTAACTTTTCATTCCCCACAATCATCAGATTGAATGTAATACTTAATTTTCCAAAACTTTGATTTATGGCAAAAAACCAGCAAAATATTACCAAGCTAAGATGGCAAACACAACAAGATGTTTGATACAATTCCAAATATAAATGCTATTGAATATTCAGATTGCATTGAATATTTAGATTGCAGCTTCTTCTACTAACTTTTAACAAGAATCGTTCACTGTTGTCTGATATGATAAGGCTGTGTTCAAGAGGTGTTTATTTCTTTAGTGAAGATACATTCACTCCACCAAATAACATTAGAAGGTTTCTGGATTAACGCATTGGTGTAAATAAAATTATAATGTGATTTTTTTTTTCTTGAAGTATTTAAAACTACTGTATATTCTCTCAAAGCTTTCTTTCGGTTATCCAGTGGAAGTATAAGGAAAATAAAACCCATAAAGGGACATTTCATCCCTCACAAAATTTGGAGGTAAATAGTTATCGCTTACAGCGATTGACTTTCCTCCACAACATTTCAAAGGAAAGACATGATAGAATGGCTTCAGTTCCTTGTCTCGACACCATGAACATCTTTTACACTGACATCTGAGATCTATCAAACAATGGACAACTTGACACACATCAGCCCTGCCAGATTTTCCCCAACACTCCCATCTTTCTCTTCACACTGTAAGTGGCCGTGGTCGGGTTTCTGATAAGAGCGAGGCCAGAATCTGGGAGATCTGAAAGATACCGAAGGCTCTTGGTAAAAGGAAGCTAGACTTAAGCTGCTGTGGGGACTTATCTTTACCGTTTCCTATACCACCTACTGACAGATCCCGAGACTGTGTAAATTCCTCTGCCCCCTGAAGTGACTCTGGGCAGACAATGTGACGACACTTTGTGTACTGATGTGTCACATAACAAAGAGAACAGAGTACATTTTACAAGGTATGTGGGAGACGAAGACAAACACAAGCTTGGCGTGTTGCAAACTGTGTAAACCATTGGAGCGTGCCCTCTCTGTGTGAGCTGTTTTTTTTTTTAGGATTTTAGCCTACAGGAGACCTCGTGATGTCATTCACTTGATGCAAAAAACGTTGCTTTTATTTTATTTTTCAATTTTATTTATGTTTTTTTTGGTTTCCACATCAGAAAGGATTCCTTCGAGGATGATCCACTCTGTGAGGAACACCAGGGTTACAAACGCAGCCCACTGTTATTGTAGAAATGACGACGTATAAGTCACTCCCGAAAATGGCTCTTGTACTATTGTGAAGAGTTATTTATTTCCAAAGAGCAGGGGGCATTTATCATCCAGTGTAGGGGTTCCCCTTCAAAGTTCTCCTTTTTATGACGTGCATTATTTCTCGGGCACACACATAAACAAAGCCGGGTTGCCGGCACTGAACCGGCAGACTGTGTCACTGTGTGGCCCCTGGGTCAGCCCGGCTTTCTTGTGCCGCCGGTGCTTACATTAGCATGTGAAAGGCTAAAGCTGTTCCAAATATTCCCTCCAAACATTCATGCTGACCGAACCTCGCATGGACGAATTCCAGGGAGCGGGATGAATCTAGAGGTTTCAACTGTTAGTAGAGTGCTGTCTAAAAACCAATTTACAATATTACGGAATAAATGTTTAACTTACAGATTTAAAAGGAATTTACTAAAAAACACAATAGAAACTGTATAAAGTTGATATGGTTGCATAAGTGGATTAATAGAGGTAGATAGACGATGCAAAGGGTAAGTATGGCTTAATATTTCTCAAAAGAAAAAGGTAAAGAAAAGCCAGTTTAGTTAAAGTAAAGATTAGTTTCAACGTATATTTAAAATCTAAAGTAAGTAAAACGTAAAAATTATCTTGAATAATTTTTATGAAAAACAATTCATTAAAAAAAAGTAAAATGTTGCCTATAGCTTTCTATCACAGATGTATTTCTTGTTCCAGCCAAAACACAGGCTTCATCAGCCAAGCCCAGGCTGTCCATTATGTGGCAGGCAGGCACCAGCAGTCTGTGTTTACGTTAGAAGTGCCTGGAAATGAATTTGCCCACACTAGTCTCATTTGTCTTATCAATCTTTAAATGTGGAAGACATTTAGAACATTTAGAACAAAAGGGTTTCTCACATGCTCAACATCACCCCATTCCCTTTTTGACGCGCACTGGTAACCACCGAGGAGCAGCAAAGAAACAGCGCCGTGTGACGTGCAAGCGGCCGGGTTTAGCCGCCCGCACATTTTTTAAATTAGCAGAGTGCGTCTGCTGGGGGTGACCACGGTGGAACGTATAAATATTCAAAAGGCACATGTCGTATTCCCAGTCTGCTCATTCTGTTAACTCTTCCACACGGCAAGCCGAATCATCTGTCATTCACCCTAATTTAATCATCAACCACTCTCATTCAATTATCCAATATAATATGCAAACGAGGCGAACAATGGCCAGCTCATGCTAATTATGTACATCAGAATAATTAAATTGGATAGGCGTGGTGGGAGGGGACTGAACTATGAAAATGGGGAGCAGATTCTTTAATTAAGACGGCACAATTTTTATTAGAATCTGTAATCTGCCCGTAAATTGTTGAATGGTGGCCATGCACAGGGGGGACATTACTCTTATGGGAAAGCGCTCCCTGAAGACCGGCTCAGGGAAGCATCGAGGGACGTGGCTCATATCAAGGGCAAATCCAGTTTCCCATTTATTATGGCAATCATCCTGCACTGTGAACAACTTTGCTCAAGTCAAACTGCAAAACCGTAAAACCGGTAGCATACGAAGAAAACAGACTGGGAGAAACAAGTGGTTGCAATTTTGTTTGGCGTAGCTGCCTCTGTGACCAAACCAAGTTAATTAAATGAAGCATCTTGAACAAACACAGCTTTTCTTTGTTCGAGACGGAGCAGTTAGTGGTCAAACAAAGCTTTTTTCACCTAACCTAATGAATAATCTTGACTCCATTTGGAATCCCTAGACTGGCACTCGGCACTGAGCAGAACTAAATGATGTAAATTGTGTTTGCCGTGCCAAGGCGGCGGAGCATGCCCCGGGGCTGCCAGTTAGAAACAGAGAAACATCAACTCTAATCCTCTGTTCTGCTACAGCATGCATGCAGGCACCGCTGCCTCGCCACAACAGACCAGCCATGTCCAGCAGCACAGCTCAAAGCGCTCTGCTGCGGGACGCACAATGGCTCGCTCAGAGGACTCGGCAGGCGGCGAGCAGCAGGACCCTGGACGAGTTGTCTGAAGCCACTGAAATATTTACAGAGGCGTGTTTTGTTGCTTTTGTGGTGATTGATTGAAGGGGGAGACCTCTGAGGCGGGCTCCTTCCCCGCTGACAGCCTATCTGCTCCATGGTTAAAAGGCAAGTAACTGGAAAGAAAAAGGGAAAACACAGTGATAACTCCAATTAAAAATGATGTCTTTACTAATTATACGTTTCTGTCTTTGTATTTATGGGTTTTCTAAGAGGTAAAAAAGGGGCAAAGTTGGGTGAAGCTTTGACGGTATTGATAAGAAAGCTTGAATCCCATATAATTCATCACCTTCCGTGCAGACAGACAACAACACCTCTGGTGTATCCTGCTCCGGCCTGACAGTATTTGTTAAACATGTCGGGGTGACAGAACAGCAGTAGGTCAGGAGCACGGTAGATTAAAGCGGGAGTAAGTTTGAGTAAGGATGTAGGGACATGTAAACGGACACATGACACAGCGCACAGCAGAGATAGCCTCCTTCTATCTCTTCCTCTCCTAAGACTTCCACCGTGAATGTGCATACAGGAGAAAGGCCGTTGTTTACATTGGGAATCCTCTTTGTAGTATGGGAGGTACTTTATGGCCTGAGTGTGTGCAACTTCAATGCAGCATTAAAACAAAGTCATAGTCACTAAGTTCTGTTCATTTTACCCAGTGCTTGAACAATATCCATTTTGCAAGTAAAGTGTGAGACTTTGACCGAAACACAGATTGTTTGCTTGAGATTTTTAACTAAATTGGTCAAAAAACAGAATAAGAAAATCTGGCCTAAACACAACCTTAGCTTAACACATATTTAAAGTATTTCCACATAAAGACAGAAAAAAAACGCGTTTAGGAATAATTTTTTTATTAAATGTTTGTATCCACAAAAGCAAATGTAATGACTACTGAAAACCACGTCCCTCATCGAAAATGCATAATCTAAGAAAATGCAAATAAGGATATTTCTTACACTTTTTTCAGCATTTATATGTTCTGGATTGTCTTCTACAATAGATAAAGAGAGGCTTCCAAATATTCATCATGGTTGGGCTGTACGTACTGTATTTGCCAGATTGAAGGTGAGAGTTTAGTTGAATACGCCTTAAAATTAAAAACGTTAAGCTTTACAAATGTATCATTGGAGATGCTTGAACGCAACCCCTCAACCTTTATTTCATCAATAAACATTTTAGAATACATAGAAACAATGCAAAAATACTTTAAAGACATCATTTTTTGCAGTGCATGAGGCCCGTTTGCAGTTCTACAAACACCAACTGGAATAATTCATCACAAACGTTTGTATCCAGTTTGTACCAAGTATTGAGAGATCCTTCATGACTTCTTTCTTTCACCTAATTTAGTGTTCAACAAACTCCGATGTGTTTAGCCTTGTCATCATGTTGATTTCAGTATGCAGCATTAGTCAAAGGAGTTGTATATATTATAGTCAGTGATTCAGTGAATTCTTAACCAGATTACATTTACTCAGACAGCACAGCAGACTTTATGCTTTTAACCGGAGAGTCTGAATTACGCAGGGGGGGAATCACAGTGGATTGCCTCAGATATAATTACACTAAAACAGGGATATGTGAGCCACTTCCTGGCTCTGGTTCCTCCTGTTTGTTTGTTTGTTTGTTCCTAGTTTGGTGCCTATCTTTTGGAACATCCTCATCCACAAAAAGGGAACCATTCATGATGGAGCTCGTTTAGCTTCTTTCTTTCATTAAGAGGATCTTCTGAAGTACTTGGAGAACATGAAAGACTATACACACTCACATCACTTGAAACTAAAAGAAGTAAAAGAACATCAAGTCAACACATGAAAGCAAGCAGTTTGACTTAGTTTGGCTGCTGCCCTGACAACGCCGTCTCTCGGCCGGCCTTGTCTGTCCTCACGATGGATTAGCACGGGTCAAACGTCACACCCGTTCATTAGCGAAGGGGAAAAATCCTTTACTGGTGACACTTCAGCGCTACAATAAGAATTATTTTCCCCATTCCTAGCACATGCAGCACAGGCTAATGAGCACCCACGAATCACTGAAAAGCACGTTGATGAGAATACGCTGTGCCTTGTATTGTCGGCCCCTGTAATGTGTGTGGCGTGCGCCATCACGGCGGCTGCATTAGCGCTGAAGTTCTGGCAGGGATATTGTTAATGAGAATCTTCAAACGGTGATTGATGTGAGAAAGTAACTTCTGCAAATTGCAATGAGAGAAAAAATCACACACAGCCTGTCAGCCAAGCAAGAAAAGGAAAGGTCGAAAGCCCAAGTTCTAGCTGTCTGAGTGTGCGTACTGACAAGAAATCCTTGTTCACAGATGAAGGTCAGGAATTCAAGGTGTGAAAATTATGATTTGATTTAACACAATTATCTCTAATAATGTAATTATGTGATTAGGTTCCGTTCCCCAGCTCAACCCAATAAATGTTGAAGTTGTTCCCAGCAGGTACACAAACAAACACAAATCTGTCCAATCCCTCAGAGTTCTGCAGCCTAAACCCCCTTTCAGGATCCATAATGAGTCAGCAAACATTTTCCTTACACATTTGCGCCACTTTCCGCCCCAAATGAGAGAGCCGCACTTCCTCTCATGAACGCCACGAGCAGGTATCTCTTACTCAGTGGCATGCTTAGCACAGGATGGAGGCCTGTATGGCGATGCCTCCACGGTGTGAGGGAGTGATTGTGCGTGGGGGGGCGGCCCGGTCCCACTTAATTCTGCCCTGAGACACCTGAGCGTGGAGGACCGATATTGTGCCTCAGCCAGTGCTGCTCCGCGGCTCCCCCGTCCTCTGAAAAACAAGGGAGGGATGGAGGGAGGCTCATTCTCATCTCTTACTTCTAAAATCAATGCCTCTCTTGGACGCCGGAGGGTCAGGGCTGTCAGATGGGACTTTGAGAGGCACCATTAGGTGTCCTCGAGGGCCACGGGTTACTTCTTGATGTACTCTTCTGAGACAGCACTCAAAGACGAGTGTGCCTCTGTGTGAAAGGTAACGTTTTGAGGACAGACACACACCAGGGCGAGGGCTCTAAATCGTATGTTAAATGCACAACAAAGCCTCTCCAGACGTTAAACTCTCTCATATTATCCGCAACTACAGGTTACATTTACAGGCTCGTGTGCAAACTGTGGCTTTGGGTAACACCACGAAAAGAGTGAGGGAACAAACGGCAGGTTTCTCACACATATTCAGTGACACGGCCGCAGCCGATCAAACAGCTGGCTGTCATTATAGCACAACAGCTGGGGTTGTCATGGGCAGTGGCTAAAGCACACGGTCAGGGCGAGCCCTGTTACAGACAGGAATCAGTCACATGGGTATGAGAGGCGTCAAGGTTTTTTTTAATTTACCATTGAAAAACAGGAATTAACTGGTACATGGCACATGCTAAGTGATCTGTGCTTCTTACCAGAAGTAATCATGAATCTGAATTATTAATATTTATTCTGTTTTTGCTGAAAACTCACTACTCCTCACTGCAATTAAAACAAAATATTTTTATTTTATTTACATATTTGCAAACTCAGCTTCTTCGTTCGATGACAAGTTGGATAACACTCTCATGTTTGCAAATAAATATTAAGCTACAGCTATATATAAGAGATCGGGAATCAGCTACAGCTAATAAATTCTTCTCAGTGGTTACTAAATAAACATGTTATTGTATTTTTACGGATGGTTGTGATTTATCAAGCTTGCTTTACTTGTTTTACCCCGATTCTCGCTGTCCAATCAACTAAGCTAATCAGCACCGGTCTGTAACTTCATATTTACAATAAAGACCTGAGAGAGCTATTAAACGTTCATCCTACTAAATGTAGAAAGCAAGAAAAATGAGAAAGACCAAATTATATTGTCTTTTTCTTTTGTAATTTGTAATTATTGATGTTATGATCACTATCATCACTATCCTCACTGCAGCATCGTAGCCAGCTCCCGTCCCATTTAATACCGAAAAAAAACTGCTTGACCAACGTCACCATCTGAGGGGAAAAAGCTGCAACTCACACCCTTAATTGTGCCAGTGGAAAAAGAAATTCACAAATTGAGTGGAGTGAGAAAAAAATGTAAAAGTGCTTCAGGAAGTGGAGAGAGTCCTGATTGGTTTGAAGTGATGTCAGACAGTACTGGAATAATATCTATATTTTTTATACCTACAGTACATTTATATATAAAAGAATGCACAATAACGGTACTCTTAATAAACACAACATCCCAGAAGAAAGGAGAACACAGAGAGTATAAAAAATGTCTCTAAAAATGAAAAAATCGGCCCACAATAGCTTGGCTGAAATGCAATACATTGAGCTATAAGGGAGGAGCCCACCATGACAATGCATTATTGTGATATCACAAATTTGTCTGGCACAATGACAGGTCCGGAGAACATTCCCTCCCTGCCCACTGCGGTACAAATCACTGGTAATTGGCCTATTACTCTGTCACCGGGTCGGCTTCTGTGGAGCTCGCTGAGCCGCGGGAGGAACTGGTGCAGGGATCCGTCGCACCTTGTCTGAGTGGCTCAGGTATGTCCACCCCAGAGGGTCCGCTGCCCACTCCTCTGAAAGGATGTCCCGCAGAGAAAGCTGTCCATCACTAGACCCCCAAGTGTGACACATTTTTGCCAGTCCGTTTTGGAAGCCGAAGCGGCATTCGATTTCTGCCGCTAAGAGCATTTAAAACAGCCTTCTCCCTCTTTCCTTATTCCAAGACAAGCCCACTCCTCTTTCACGTCTTTGTTGGAGCTGTCAGTCAGTGCAGACTTTTCATATATGAGTAATTACAATTTCAAACTGCCCACTACCTCCCTAGTGTGTCACATGTCACTTGGACTTAAGCTTGTTGTTATGACATTCTTCCCCTAAATGGCTCCACTAAGGCATCTATTGTCATTTTGTCAGTGTTTGACTGGGCTCAACAGAACAGGGCGCATTTACCTGCAGTCATACTAGACCTCAAGGACTACAGGTCAGAGCACTTTGCTTTACACAAATCCGTTTCAAAGAGCTATCTTATTTCAAAATGCACAACTGCTGACGTTTTAAAGGCATTTTTACATACTACATAGTGGTTATTTAATATTCTGATCATGGCGGTAAATGTGACCCATTTACTTTGCTGTGTCATTTTTTTTGTGTTCACGTTCTAATAAAAGCCCCTGCACAAAGGTCATTGATGCATACTACAATTTTCAAGCCCATCATTTAGGATTTGTATGTTATTGGGACTCCCACCAGCTACTGCAAAACATCAGCTACTTTTCCTGGGGACCATTGCTGTTATGTTTGATCAAAGTCTTAAAACCACCATTTGCCCCCCCCCCCCCCCCCCCTCCCCCCCGCACGATTATCAGACGTGTTTTTCATCTAAACAGCTGTATGCACCTCCTCAGTGCTGTAACGCTTCAGTAACTGCAATAGTGCAATTATAACTTAAAATATAAACTTTTACAAGTTCAATTTGAAATACAGTTAGAGTCTTTTCAAAAGGATCGTAACAAATAGTGACATTGTTTGAATGAAATAAGCAGAAATGTTTCCAGCCATTGAGCCTCTCTCATGACTGCACTGACTGAGCGATGAGTCACATCTGCGCTGAAAGCAGCCGACACACTGCATTTTGTTTATTGTGCATTAGAGCAGAACATAAAGTCGTCTATTTTACCTTCTCAAATAATGGATGCTTGACCTTTGCTCAGTCCATTATACAGAGAATAATTTGATCTCTGAACAAATTTTAATGAACAAAGAGCAGACAATTACTTAATTGTAGCATTTTAGGAGAGACAATAGCTATATCATTGAGTTACCTAATAGCGTCTTATGATCATTTCCCCCACGGGGCACGAGCAAAAGTCTCTGCCCCTGCCAGCACCCAGTGACAAGTGGGCTCAATTAAAAGCCTTATAAATATTAAACACTATCTATCAGCAAGTTATTCACACAAATGATGTATCTGCTTGCAGACTATCAACATGTCGTCTGTAAATACAGCTCCGTCATGGAACCCTTCGCCTGTTGTAAGTCCAGAGCCGCCCAGCTTTAAATGGGCCGGGGGCCAACACAGCACTCCGCCACACAAGCGGACAGAAAAGTAGGCCAACTAATGTTGAGCTCCTGCTCCCATGGTAAGTGATCAGCTTGGTCAGAGCAGGGGGGAACAGGGCGGATTCGTCTCTCGCTGGGGGGAAGGAAGCCTGTTGAGAGACGCAGAACGCGTGGAAGGAATAATGAGACACTGAGGCGTTTGGTGTTACACGACTGCAAAGGACACTTTTTAATGGTTAGTTTTATAGTGCAAGAAAATCAATGTATTTTATTCGGTTTTCGATCTGTGCCTTCAGTAGTCTAAATTCGAATGAAACAAAAGTCGAAATAATTTGATACTTTCTCGAATACGATTGGTCTCAGAAGAGATGCTGGCAGCATTGCCCCATGAATAATAGCCTACGTCTCTATATTATTCATCAGCTCTGGGCTAAAGTTGGTCAATGGAAGTTACGATGACAGATGCTTTTTGGTCGGGTGCCAAACGCGGGCAAGTGAGAAGTGTCGGAAGTGTTTCCAGCGAGGTGTAAAGGAGCCCTGCAGGTCATGTCAGCCCTGTTGAGATAACCACGGCTAAACGCTGTGCTAACTAGGAGGGCTTTACAATGAGAAACCACCAGGTCCCAGAATATCAACCTTAAATGTTTCAGCAGGACAATGGTGAAGAGTATGTGGTCGAAGAATTTCCGTTAGAAAGGAAAGACAGGAAATGAAGAAAAAAATAAAGCAATATTAGAATATTCGATTTGAGACAAAGAAAATGGAGCATACAGACCAAAGGGTAGATGGAAGAAAGTTTAGCAAAATAATTGTGATGGGCTCCAATTTGTTTACAGGTTGTCGTAGCTTGAGCCTTAGGAATGTTGAGTCTTTACTTCAAAAAAGTCAAGAATACAAAATGTTTCAATAAATTAGTTTGTCTCACAGGACAGCGGAAGTACTGCAGGATAAGTTAACAAGCAAAATTATGAGCTTTGTTTTTAAGTTGGTAAAAAAAAACTGAAACGTATTTCGTTTTTTTAAGTTGAAACACAGTTTGCAAAGTTGAAAAGTTTGCCTTCATCATATTATCACATATATCTGTTAATACAAATGAAGCAGTACGAGGGGCTCATTCCATAGGTGTATGGAGTCAGTATATTCGTTATACTCGACCTACTGGGAAGTCAGAGTCAGTGGTCACACGGACCACAAGTGAAACGGTCAAAGCCGTCTGATATAAGTTTTCCCAACTCAAACCATATGTGTCGCATGCTTGAGAATGATTTTGACAAGTCTACAATGTTTAGTCTGCATGGTTCCGTTTACATGAAAATGTGACAAATTCAACATCACTGCTGTCTTTCGATCAAGAGATAGGCTTTAAAAATAACACATTATTGCAATGTGTAACAAATTAAGTTATCATAGAAAACAGAGCATTTGTGCAGTCATCATTGCCATCTGTGAAGGGGTGGAAGCTCAATGCTCTTTTCAGGAACTAATGTCTGCCTTGTTTTAGCCAAAAATGTCGCAGACCTTTATATATCATTATGCAGCTCAAATAGCTATGCGTGTCTTTAGCCGCGCATCTATTCATTCATTTTATGTTCTATCCACATGACTGTGGAGACTCCTTTTATGCCTCTGAATGTTTTACTATTTTCATAGTTTTTAATTATTCATGCCAAGTACATAACTTTTCAATTAACTAATTGCCAGGCTCTGGAGATTTCACCAAACACTTTGCCTCCGGCAGGTCACCAGCAGCCATGGAGAGTATTTCTTCACCTGTATTCTTAACACACAGTGACTCAAAGGGAAAATAATTTAGTAAATATTTAAGAGAACAAAATGTGCTTTTAGAATAATACATATATTGGCTGAAGTACCACACTGCTTTTATCATTCATGGGCTTTCAGCATTTGAGAGACAACACAGAACAAGATCATCAATAGATCATCTTTATACAATACTCACACAACTATGGGTTGAATTATTCCTCCTGTAAATGATAAACCTTCTCAAAGCAATTTAAGTAAAAAGGGGACAAGCTCCACTATCCTCAATATGCAATGAAGGAACAATTAAAGCAACCTGTGACCTGTTTCATTTCCATGGGCCATGTCCCCATTTTCTAAAGACAATGGAAACAACCTATTTTCCTAATTTAAATGAATGAAAAAAACCTCATCCAGACAGAAAACGTGCGGTCTGTAAATGGACTCTGATGGGTGAGGAAGACAGCCATGAGAAACGTGTTTAACCTGCTATCCAGATTCCGCCATGTTTCCGACAATCTTGTCCGTCTGAGCTGATGACCTGTCCACAGAGACAAGACGCGGTGAGACGTTGTTGCTGGACCAAGAAGAAAGCTCAGCATTGCTACTTCCTTTGTGTTGTTGGGTAATATACCACAATGTATGCCTCTGTAATTCAAACTGAGACCAATAAATTGTTATTTAGTCTGCGTGTACAATATGTATTGTCGGATTTTTGAAGATCACCCAAAAGGCAGGTAGGTCAGGCCAAGGCAAAATGAAGGAACAGGTGGTTTTGTCACAATGCTCAGTGTCTTTATCGTTTTTTTTTGGAACTATGGTTCCAGTTGCCAAATGTGAAGGTAAAATCCCCAAGAGACTAGAGTGACTCAGGTTTGTGATTTTTTAAAGCTAGCCCCTGTTTATTCCTTGTCATAAACATCTCAACGTCCACGATAACTGTCTCCATGTGGTCCTCATTCCCAAACCAATCCCCGCTGGAATAACAGTAGACATTATGCACCATGTATGCCCGCCTAAAGAAGCCCGTCCTGGCAGACTTGTGGTCTCTCCAGATCCAGTAGATTTGCAATATGGTTAAAGGACTTCAGCCCCTTGCCCTCAGGCGGGTAAACAACGTAATAGAAAACTGTCACAAGCGATTTGAGGGGCGCACAGCCGATAGCAGGAGACAATATGAGATTTCTCTCAGATCACAGCCTCATGATGGCAATCTGCTGATTTGGAGAGTGTGTGCAGAGTCCAGCAGAACAGAAGAAGAAGAGGAGGAGGAGGAGGACCGGAGAAGAATATAGCCAAGAGGGGTAGAGATTAACATTTATGGCAGAAGCGGAGAACAGGACGGAGATGACAGGAGGGGAAAGAGCAGCTGGAAGAGGCAGAGGAAAAGAAAGCGGAGGTGACAGGGTGAGTGCTGTACAGTGATAATACTGGCTCCTTTCAGCCAACGCACAAGGGTAAGGTGAAACTCCCTCCAAACTGTGCTTTCTGGGCAGTGGCCCAGACCCGGGGCTGCCTGATTGACTCTCCCAGTAAATGGCTCGTTTGTGCAACTGCGCCAAAGCTGGTTCCCCCCCCCCCGACCGGCCTACTACAGCTCCCACTGCAGGGAAACCACATTAACCAACACGCAGAGACCCCTTCTGAGAGCAAATGAGGGTGACGGCACTTTCCTACACTGGCAATGGATGCATTAATGTTCCACTGTCTAAAATATAGTGTGACACATATTCATTTTTAATCTGTTGTTGCGTATATTTAATCTCCTTTTTCATTTAACATGTAATAGACATAAATGACCACATTAAGGCATCAAGATCTAGTCAGTTTACTCATAAAATGTGACCCATGCTGCCGATTTGTTACTTGGTTACTTCAACATAACAAAGGTTGCAAATATCAAATGCAACAGTTCTCTGCGACAGTTCTGAGCATGTCAACTGCATCAGGAGAATCCACCTCGACCAGTTTCTACCCATCAAAACAAAACTTGCCCCAGGCTTCTACAGCAAGAAATATGACATCTATTGTCACATGTGTTTAACGTTGAAACCTTCTATCTCCTGGAACCACTGTGTGTGGTTACTAGTAACTCGGGAGCTAATGCGAGGATATTTTACAACATTTTTAAGCCAACATTGTCTGAAAAAATTGATTAAATTAAACTTGCAAGCTGCACATTTTCCACAGAGGCTCCTAAAATGCAACAACAAAAACCATGTTTTCTGTGGACTTGGGAATGATCCGTTTATTGTGTTGTAGAGATGCGAGTGCAGAGAAGTGCTGCGCTCATCCCTGTGTGAATCAAACCATCTCTGATTAGCCATTCGGAGCGGATGGGATAAGGCAGGCCCCAGGTGGCCCCCTCTGTTAAATGGCAGATTAAAGAGTGCACAACTAATTTCTTTAGTCTAATCTTATTAAAGGAAAAAACAGCTGTCAACTGTCACCATGTGAATACAGACGGTCTGCGACTGCCTTGTTGGTAGGATTCACTGTGACACTGCCTATTCATCACCTGGAAATTTAAATATTACACATATCTATTCATCCATCCATGTTAAAACTAACAAGGGCGTGGAAAATAGTAATCTTTATCTATTTAGCCCAATAATTGTAACACACCTGACTAAAAAGGAATCCAGGAAAGCAGAACAACACGAAATTAACCTTTGATATTAAACTCAAAATAAAATAAAAAAACTGATGAAACTTAACTGCATATTATTCATTTTTTGCATATTATTCATTTAGAAAGTGAATAAATGAGTGGAAAGTGGAAAGCGATATAATTATTTCTAAAAAATCTTGTAATTGCATGGCATCAAGAGAAAATGTATATCCCCTTCTGTAACCTTTCCCAATCATCACTCGCTTACGTTCACAGCTCACACTTTGAATTTTTGACCCCCTGACTTCTGACATGGTCTGACACCAGGTGCTCAGGACCCCAGGGTCTGTTCCCACCCACGTAATCCTACTACTCCCGTACGCTCCTCCTTCAACATTTAATTCAACTTTTGAGCAGACATATAAAATAACTGGTCGCCCTGCATTAAAACGTACGCTCTTTCCATTATTTCAAAAATGGTTGGTTTGAGTTTCAGTGTCTTATGACACCCGAGTACCACAGGCCACACACTCCAGTGCCCCGCCACCGCTGACTTTTGATTGCTCCTCCTCTCTGTAATTGCTAGTGATTAACCCTGGCATGAGAGTAGGCCAGAAAGCGTCCCTCTCTCCTCTCTGCTGACAATCCTTGTCAGTGGGTTGGAGGGGCAATTTGGCCGCTGACATGCCTTCCCCAGTCTCCTGTTACTGGGGAAGTATGCTGCTCTTGACCCAGCAGTGCCAGACAATCTGAGGTTGCTGAATTCCTCTCTCTGCTTCTCTCTGTTCCCAATGTCCTTCCTGTTTGTCTGTCTCTCATCTCTCAATGCCTCTCTCCCTCTCTGAAAAAACTCCTACCTTCTCCCCTTTGCTTCTGCATTGCATCCATCTAAAAAAAGAAATATATATATATATATATTTTTTTTTTTCTTTTTTTTTCTTTTCTGGTATAGTTCACAATGACCATGTAAGACTCCCAAGTTTTAATGCGCGGGCTGTCTGTGTCTGCGTGTTTGAAAGGCTGCACGGGGGCACCACACAATGGGCATATTGTTAATCTGTCCATATGAAAGCCTTATCTTGTTGTAGACATGGTATTAAATTTCGGAGTGGCCCCATGCGGCCGGCCTGGGGGAGGGTGTGTGGTGGGGCAATGGAGGGAGAGAGGGAGAGAGAGAGAGAGAGAGAGAGAGAGAGAGAGAGAGAGAGAGAGAGAGAGAGATAGATAATAAACTGTGTAATCTCCTCACCTACTCTAAACAGCTTAACCTTGTCAGTGGCTGCTGGTCCAGTGGCACCCTGGCAAGGGATAACGCAGGGTTAATTTCTACTGTATGCAACCCAGGCTCAAGGTCTGTATTCTATGTTATGTGGGACAAGGTTGGTGACAATTAACTCACACATTCAGAACAAATGTAATACAATAAATATTATTATAAAACCAAGAAGTGAAAATCTATTTGAACGTCGTGCTCTAAAGTATGTCGTGCTATGAACGTTTTTAGGGTAGGATCCTGGGAATTTGTGTACTTAGTTGAGCTTTCTTAACCCTGTATGAAGTCCTATCTGAATTCCAGAACAGATGGTTTATCTGGGAGAGAGAAAAGAGGATTAGGTCAGCTTCAAATTACAATTTTTCCTTAGACAATGCCCTTACTGCCCTGGAGATGATCATTTGGTATTTGTTCATTCACAGGATTTGACAAATAGCTCCAGTGACAACTGATATCAAACAGTCAATTCAAGCTGGGAAATGTCTGTTCAAGAATAAAGAGTGAGTTTGGATCACAGAGTTTGAACTGGACCCTCCTACCTAAAAACTATTTAAAACTATTCTAAGGTGACACAGCATGACATTTGTTCTTTCTTCTGTGAAGACACGGACTCATTTCTTCAGCAGAGTGAGCAGCGCCTGTGGCTTCGTGCTGTCACACATTTAATTTGCAATGCTAACTTAACCTGCCTCAGTCACCAGTCTGGCCAGTTTGTTGGACTGGTTTAACTGTGATGTCACCTCCTTCTTCACAACAATACAAACTGTACTGAACCCTAAATATATTTAGAACAGTCAAGCTATTCTTTTGCTTCTGTTGCAACACACAAGCTGGCTCTCAATACAGATATATGAAAGCAGTATTACACATATACACAGAAGTAATTATATTCTCCGTAATCCCCGTTGGTCTTAATCGTCCTAATGCAGCACAAACCCCACATGTATCAAGTAATAAAATAACAGCAAATACTGTACTGTCTCAGGTGTGAATTGGCACTTAGTGTTGCTGTGGCTTTTTCTATCAGCGTCTCCCTGGAGATGTGGTGAGTCGAGGTCTTGTACGCTGACAGGAGGTTGGTGGCTCGCCCAGATTGTGGGGACAGACTCTGAAACACCAAGAGCGACTCTGCTGCTCTCCAGCAGCACCTACTGGAGTCTGCACGAGGCTGCACACGACATGCAGACACCAGCAGTCACAACATTTCTGTGACACACATTGTATTGTAAAGGCTTCACTCGGCATTATCCAAATATAAGAGTCAGAAGGGTGTGTGAAAACGATGGAGAGGAAAGCGCGAGCGTGTGCAGTGTTTCAGTGTGTGTGTGTGTGTGTGTGGGTGTGGGGGGGGATCTGAACAAAGAGAGAGGCTGCTGTTGCACGTTGAAAGGATTATTGGGAAGAGAGGATACTTGAGCTGTATAAACTGGGCTTCAACATTCACGTCAACCACTCAACTCATGACGATGAACCAAAACACATCAGGAGGATTAAACCAAGTATTTCAATTACATGCAATCATAAATGGAACTTTAAAACGTACATTTGTATCATTATGGTTCTGTGGTAAGCAAACAAGTCACATACATGGACATACATATAGTGTACTGTATATGACAGGTACCTCGTTCAATCATTACGTGAATTACAGCTATACTTTGAAGTCAAACCTGCTGGGTCAGCTCAAGAGAAAGCCACATTACTGAAACAAAATCAATCATCATCCATTTAAGGGTTCTGACAGTGAAGAAGAGACCATATATTTTGTTTTGGAGTGTGTGTGTTTTGTGTAGTGAATGTTGCTAATTAGTTGTGTGCAGTCTTGTCTTCATTAGGGATGTTTTGGGTCTATGTCAGAATGAACTAAAAGAAATAATTATGGTGCAGCACTTTGTTAATGTTTGATCATTACGTGTGTTATCCCATCAAACATCCATCTAACATTAATGAAAACCCCTCCAGGTTGCATCTTTCCAGAGAATAACTAGATTAAAAAGCCCCAGAGATCTCCTGAAAGGCAATTGTTTTACTCCAGGTGCCTCCGTTTTGCCACCGCAGCCCTTTCTGTTGATGCCTTGACTTACTTAAGGGTAACTGATCAATAAGCTCCGGAGGTAAACTTGCTGAAGTCTGCCCTCGTATCAGCACAGCCGGATACTAGCATCAGGCAAGGTAACAAGACTGACAGGACACAATGGGTTGATCCGCATGTTTTATACATGATACATAAGAGTCTGACCTTGGGGATGGAGGAGCATGGTGCAGTATGGGCAGAGGTGGAAAAAATAAAGAGGAAAGAGACTGAAACAGATAAAAACACGAGGAAATGTGAGAAAGAAAATACACCCAGCAAAAAAACACACTTTAAAAATGGGATTCAGTGAAGGTAACTTAAATAAAACAGAACGTGTTGTGAGGTTACACAAAAGGAAAGATTTTGCTTCGTTAAATGATGTGTGTGACGAGTTGTGAGAATGATTTTTGTGTCCTTGCTGCGGTCCATTACTGTAAAGCCAGGCCCTGAAGGAGACGGATCCCAGCCGACCACCAAGGCGGTTGTGGGTTTTTACAGCTTCCTGGAGTTTTTGACTGTGTACGTGTTGTTCCCCATTGATATTCTACCCAACGAAATCACTTGAAAAAATGACATAGTAGTTTACTAGCCATAAGTAATTTGTATTAAATGAAAAATGGCGCAGACTTTATACGTTTGTCCCGGTTGGACTATCGCAGTTACAGCTCTACCTTATCTGTATAAGCTGTGGTAATGGGATTCGTCACTGATGGCACAATCCTTCCTGGTTCACACTTCTCAACACCAGCGATAACACAAGAGGAGAAACCTCTCACACTCACACACCACAGTAGTACACAAAACTCAAACACGCACACACACACACACACATAGGAGACAGGGGAGATGGGGAAGTCCCCATAACACCAAGAACAGTGCCCCCTTGGTTATCTTGCCCACACACACACACACACACACACACACACACACACACACACACACACACCTACACACACCACACGTGCACACACACACACACACACACACACACACACACACACACACACACACCTAGACACACCACACGTGCACAGACACACAAACACACAAAGCCTTCACATTGCTCATGGAAATGTGCAGATTTAGAGAAGGTTCTTCACCAAAGCCAAACAAACTCACAACTTTCTGTAATGCACTTTCTTTTGTGTCACTGCAAAAACTATCCAATATTTTTGGCTTTGTGCATCAACCTGCTATATGTTTATTTGATTCTGCAGTAATTCTGAGTACTATGAGAAAAATAGTTATTTCGAAAAAAGGTAAGGAGGGCTCAAGAGATAAAAGGTTCAATAAAGCAAACTTTCTAATTCAGTAATACCTGAGCATGAGCATAAACTCTTTACTGCCGTACCTATTGCACATATATAAATATAAATATATCCGCTCTGGACAGCGACCGCTCCCTTGTCAAAGTGTTTTCTTGTTTTGCAACTCAAACCAATACTTTCTCCCTAATGCTCACAAAAAAAGCCTTACTTCATATTCCACAATCATGTAGATTATGATATTGATCGCCGTGCTCCGTAAAAGCCTTATAAATATAAAGAGCACTTCTCCATTAACGGGGGAGTAGGAAGCTAGCTAATGCTAATGAGCCTCAGAGTGCCCATTCCAGTCCATTAAGGGCTCTTAGCGCTGGGAAATTATTGTGTTTTCGCCGAGAGAAAAGCTAACACGGCCATGCGGACCCACAACTTGCACACTGGGAAGTTAATGATAAATGGTACTAATGGACTTTCTGTACATGGGAGGGGAGAAAAAATAGTAGATCAAAAAAATACATTTTTTATTTGTTGCTGTAAACTTGAAAGAGTCAATTCATTTGAGGATCTAATTTGATTTCGAATGCATGACATGGAAGCTAAGCAGTTTTATGAAACAAAATAATCAGTCGTGCTAATGTTACGTCATTCATTTTAGAAAGTTGTGATGAGATTCACTTTATTTGAGAAGTAATCGTGATGTGCACCGACATCAAGGACACCTTGAATAAAGAGCAATGTGTCAATGTCTCCACATAGTGGAAACTGTACTATGCAAGCCAATCAAACCCAGCATATTGAGCCAGCTTGAAAAAAAGTTTGAACTTTGTGAATAAACTGTCATCATTGAGTCAAGTTTATCCAGTTATCTTCATCTAAAGGGCAGGAGTACCTCTGTCGCTGCAATTATACAATCAAATAATATCTCAGCGTTGTTATCTATCAGTAGATTATGGACTTTTTGAATTTTAGGTCTGAGGGCTTGTAGAGAAACACAAACTTCATGGGCTTTTGGGAACCAGTTAAATCAACCTCGTATTGTTGAATGAAGATCCTTCCTGTGAAAAGGTCTGACAAAGGTCAGAGCATTAAACAAAGGAACAGAGCGACCAGTGTGTAATGAATGGTGTGTTTAAGGGGGGTCAGGCTGCTTGTGCTTAATACTGAGTCACAGGAATGCATGGGGCTGTGCAAGGCGAGGGGACGGGTGGTGGAGCAGGAGGTGGAGGTGGTGGGGTCACAGTGAACTACCTGTCCACTGAATCAAAAGGGGATGGAGAGTGTGTGTGAGAGAGAGAGAGAGAGAGAGAGAGCTATACAATGAGAAGGTATAGGAACCAGGGGAAGAGGGTCCAACCAGGCAGGGGTCAGAGCAAGCTTCTGAGAAAAGAAGGCCGTGTGTCGGCAAGTGCGTGTGAATCTGTGTGAGCGAGGGAGACATAAATGGGCTATTTGGGGCGGGGGTGGGACTGCAGTGACTACCTGTCAGTGTTCCCCACCGACCTGTAACATTACTCCATCTGCATTGTTCAGTGACGGACGGAACCAGACACAGTCAAGAACAGCCAGCTAAGCCGGGGGATCAAATTATTCTCAGAGAAGAAAAAAAGATTTACCCTGAACACCCCCCTGCCCTCCTCCCCCCCACCCACATTCTCCTCTTTTTCGTTCCCTCTGCCGCCCTCCCCACGTCCCTCCTACCCTCCTACCCCCGCTTTGCTACCTCTTAAACTGAGGTGAAATCTGAAACAGAGTGATCCCCAAAACATTCCTGCTAAATCTCAAAAGCCGAGGCATGTGCCCGGGCCCCCACCCACACCTACAAATGTGTACGCACAAACACAAAAACACATTCCAACACACACTCGCATACGAGCTTAAACATACCCGTGCAAAACACATCATCGAAGAGACACACACACACACACACAGGGGTTAGAAGTGAGATTGAGAAGTTGAGAAAAAGCAGGTCTGTGTGTGAGCGGCAGCAGGGAGGTCTGCTCTAATCCAGAGCATCCAGGAGGAGGAGGAGGAGGAGGAGAAGGAGGAGGAGGAAGTAGAGGAGGAGGAGTGAGAGGAGGAGAGCATTTGATGAAGGACATCTGTCAGACGCCTATAAGAATGCATCCATGGCATTTCAAAAATAAATATCCAAAAGGAGAAGAGGAATAAGTAAAACTACAGTTAAATAGGGGAAACAGATATGGATGCCACCACAGATCTGAAGCCCAGTTTATCCAATAAAGTATGTCATTATAGAAGTTGGTTTATCAGACTCCAATCAAAGCCAAATTCTGTACACAGAAAAACAAAGAAACCTTTTCAGCAGACTTAATTTAGTGTTTTCCTTTTTTTCTCACAGGTTTTATAAATCTTTTTGTCAAACATTGATCTCGATTATACATTGTTTTCATGCATCAGAAATGGAGATAACATCTACAGGTCTAGAGCCCTCTGCCTCTATCGCCCTCTTCAATTCTCTGCATTTGTAAAGGCTTATCTTTTGCCCAGCAAAATGTCGATCATTTTCCTAAAAAGCTCATACAACATTCCCCATCACATCCCCGGGCAAACTCTTCACAAATGAGTATTTACGATGGAATCAAACAATAAATGACAACGTCCTTGCAGGCTATAAACCTTTGTTCTGGCTGCAGCCTTTTGAGATGACATCACTCGTGGAACTGACCGATATGCCAAAACTGTGGCGTCTGAGCTAAACACCACCCACTTTTAAGGGATTAGAGGTACTTGCTACGAGCAAGACCTTTAACTCATGGTCTTTATGGCCTGTTTTGCTGAGCTGACATGCTTACCTGCTCTCAGCACATCCACCTGAAGGCTCTCTCTTAGTGAGAGTGGAGAGTGGTCACACGTGGTTCTGCACGGATGTAATGAGGCTCAGGATGGTTTCAGAAAACAGATGATTATATTTAATGGTTATATTCATATTTCCTGTCCATTCAATTATTGAATAAACTAATGCGTGATAACATAAACTACAGTGATGTACGATGAAATACAGTATCATAAATACATGAATCTGACAGTCATTGGAAATAAACTGTGAATCAGGTATATGAGAAGACATATAAAAGCACTTACAGTTCACATAAGATATCCAAGCCCAAAAGTCTCATGTTTCTCCTTGAGAGTCTGTGCCAGTGATGCTTCAAAACACCTGGACTCTGGCCGGGTTGGGGATGATGAACGAGCTAAACCGATCTAAAAGTTCAAAGATACTTTATAGTTCTATCGTGCCGTGCCAACTTCAAGCAGACGGCATGACGGCCTCGTAGTGTGGGCGCTTTGTTCCGACCTCCTGCGAGTCTCAACATATTTCACATGAAAAAAAATAGGAAGCTTTTCCCCTCAATTGCATCTCAGCAGCTTTCTGTCCGTCACCTTTAGCGCCCAGAGGGTTTCATCATGCTGCGGCAGACGGAATGGCGGCATTTTGGCATTGGGCAACACGCTTAGGTTTCAATTGGCTGAAGTCCCCCATGCAATCGACTGCCGATTGAACTGTGTGCCCGTGATGAGACATGTTTCTTTGTGCGTGAGAACAGTTGTGGAAGTGTTTAGTTGAATGAAGTGTGTGTGTGTGTGTGTGTGTGTGTGAGATCAATCACAATGGCAGACTCATACAGGTCCAGGTCCCTGTAGTAGAATACAGTCATTCTAACTGACCAGTCAATAGTCATCAAGGAAGCAATATACACAAACACACACGCACTTAGACATATAAATATATATATAAAATCCTATTACAAAACACAGAGGTCAACCTTAGGAGGACATATGAGCATATAAGTGCTCAGAAAGACAATATCTCTTTAATGACAGGCTAAGGATGGACAGAATGAGACATGCTGCGTGTGTCTCGCTGACCAGCAACTGGATTAGAGGCTCACTTCTTGACCAACAGACCAAAGACAAACAAAGGAGGTGGGCCGGGTGGGACGGGAAGGGGACTGCCCCGAAGACGAGTGACACAGCCCAGCTAGTCGTATCCCATGATTAGCCCTTTGTGTCTGGGCGTTCTTGGCTCTAATCAAGCGACTAAGGGAGGGCAAATGGCTTGAAATGATGGCTCGGAAAGGGGTGGAGCAGGGTCAGTGGGTGGGCCAGACGAGGGTCTTTGTGCTGACCTCCCCCATAATTAGTTGACATTGAAGGATGAGGAAGGAAGGGGATGTAGAGGATAGACAGGGGAAGAAGGGAATGAGAGGAGAAGGACAACAGAAGAAAGCGTAGAATCGTGAAGAGAAGATAGAGGAGGAGGTAGAGGAGGTAGAGGAGGTAGAGAAGATGATTTTCCTGTAGAGACCTCAGACACCAGATGGAGACCAACAGGGGATTGGATCAGAGCGGTGGGAGTAGTGCAGGGCGGTCAGGTCTGCTACTGTTACAGCACATCCGACAAGATACACACAGTTTGATGGAAACTGACACGCCGTCACACGCATTTCAACACAACCAAACAAATGCCAAGTCAAGCTGCTGAACGCCCTGCGGTGTTCCTTTGAGCTGCACCAGTCCCACTGTTTAATTCACAATTACTTGAATTATAAATGTACCAGCAGGCATTATGGCGACATCAAAATGTTTACACAAACAGTGCAGCGCAGTGGAAAGGTTAATGGGTTAATGGGAAGTGTGGGAATTGTGTTAGTGTACGGATGTGGGGCGAGCTATAGCGACACTAAATAACAAAAGAAAAATCACATGAAATGAATCAATTAATAAATACACTTTTCAATTTTCAATTTGTTTTACTATCAGTATTTCTTCTCTCCTTTTCCCATTGTCTGCGAAACGATGAAGTGATGTTTGAAACCCCCCCGACAGGCACCATGAGGCATCAAATTAGCCCACCAACACCATCCCAGTGGACGTGGAGCTGCCAGCCGCGGCCCCCGACAGCTCCCAGCATGCCGTAAACACTGTCCATCTTGGCTACCTTTTATTTGAAAGGTGTGACAAACAACGGCAACCCTCCATTGTAAACATGTGAGCTCATGACTGGTTCGAGTTGCACCACCGCTGAATTTGTCCTGAAAACTTCAACAGAGTGGGACCAAAATGCACTCTGACACAAAATAAACCATTACTGGTCACCGAGGGAGCTGCACTGGGAGGTCATGGGCTTTGCCAAACCAGCAGAAGAAAGGGAGGGTCAGAGAGTGGAGGGGCAGCAGCGGGGTGGGCTCGGAGAAGGAGGGCTGTTGACTGCGGCCTCCACCGCATTGCTTTTGAGAAGAAATAAGGGCAAAAGATCAGATAATCCAGGGAAAACAAACTTTAAGTAAGGGTGGCTCCAGGACATGCGGCGCTGTGATTAGGTCAAAGGGGGAAAAAAAGGGGAATGCCTTTTAGCTGATTGGACAAAAGGTCGCTTTGCACAGCAGGAGGTTGTATTTATTTACATGATGAGGAGCTGTTGAGCCCGCTTCGACCGGGAATCAACTTTACTGCCTCTCCTCTGAACTATTCTCAGAAGAATTGCTGCAAAACCAGATTATCATTTAGGTACACACTCAAAAGTAAAGGGTTTCGATCAACCAAGATGAGCACAAGAGCGTAAAGATGGCTCCTAACACGAGGAAAAATAATCAGCCTTCCATGTCCATCTACAATGGATATTTGCAGAGTGTTTTTTTATTTGATTTAACTCTACATTTTGAAGATTCATCACAGGACTTCCAGATGTAAAAAAGCCGAGAGACAAAACAGTACCAAGCAATGGTTTGGACACACATAAATGGGGAAAATGAATTTAGAACAATGACCTTATCAGCACAGACCTTTGTCAATGCAATCTTTCAATTTTGGCGATCTAGTGGTAAAGGAGGATAAAGGAGAACCAAATATACTGTAAATCAATGTTATGTAATTCCACAGTCGAGTCTATAGAAAGAGGGACATCATCGCCAGTGTCTGTAACAGTGACAGCAGCCAGTTTATTGACTGGAGTGGATACATGATCTGAGCGCTCTGCAGGGGGACGTCTTGCCCTTTGACCCTGCAGCCCCCGGGCATGGCCCTTGTGCATGTTGGCAGATGTGACTTACTGGAGCAGACTTTCTTGCGACAGCTTGTTACCCCCCCCCCCCCCCTCCTCCCAACCTCCCAGCCCTCCTGCCCCCCTCCCTCCCCTGCACACACTCACGTAGACCAACACAACACACAGGCTCCGCCCCCTGGTGCCTCCTCTCCTGTTGCAGCACCTCCTCTTCACTCCACCCCCACAGTCTCTCTTGTCTCTGGGGAGGCGGGGGGGGGGGGGGGGGGGGATTCATTAACAGGCTCTAGATCCTCCCTCTCTCCGATGACTGGCACCATCAACCACCTATCCACTCCGCCCCCTTGCCTGTGTGCCGGGTCAACTGCTTCCTTGCGGGATGGATAGTAACAGCTGGAGAGAGAGGGAGGAGAAAGAAGGTCAGTGTTCGTCTGTGGTTATGAACACAAAAGCAACTTGTGTAATCCATCTTGTCTGACCCTAGTGATTGAATACAAAGAGAGGGAACAGGAGTAACAAATTCAAAGTAGTTACAAGGTGTGGGTGTCGCTGATGACGGCACATCAATGTCCACTGCTCCAAAGTAAGTAAGAGTAACAGTGTTTCACTACAGTTTATAAGTCCTAAAATACACAAGGAAAACTATCAAGCCGCTTAGTATATTTGTAGTTTTGTAGTTTTATAGTTGTTAAATGGTAAATTCAACATTGAAGATGTTGATAGAGGAGTTTATATGCCAGCAAGCTAAAATACTGTATATCATCTTCTTCATCTTATAGATATGCGTATCTCGCTCCGCCGCGGCTAAGTGGAAGGAAAACAGTGAGTGCTTGCTAGAGAGAGGTGTCACTTGTTCTTAGTATTAGCAGTGGAGTAGATAAGAAAACAGATGGGACAGGGAAGGTCAGAGGGCCATGCTACGGCTGACAGGTTTGTTTATTTGGGCTGTCTCTGATATCCTGCTTTTTCCCCCTCCACTCCCCTCGCTGACTTTGCCTACAGCCTGACCTGGAAGTGACCATGCAGAGATGGATCAAGGCCACTTTTCACCAGAGAGTCAACACTACCCACCCCGCTTACCACTCAGGCCAACTCAAAACACATGGGGCAAGTGTGGGCTTATTACCTTTCTCTGACAAGAATAACAATCGCCTAATTTGTACTCACATTTAAGCAGAGTTTATGTACTGCAGGGGGGGATTTCAAAAATAAACATGGCTGACACTAATAGCAAATATACATATCTGATAAAAGTGACAGAGGCACATAGAAAAAACTGCTGACATGTTACCATGTAATTATTACAAATATTGATAGTATCAAAGTTGTTGTGTGATTATTGCAAGGAAAGGATCATTCTATAATGAATACAACTTTAATAAAAAAAAAATTCTAGCCGTCCGTTTTTCTCCAGGTCTGTGTGTGGCCTGAGGTCCTCGTGCCTGAGGTAGGCCAGAGCTGATAACCCCGCCCTGGCACAAATGGATAAGAGCATTCAGGGAAATCCCACCAACACCGAGCTAAAGAGAAGGAAGATAAACTGAATCCAACAGATTCCAGGAGATTCTCTCAGTTGGCAATTCCTTTATTGACAGATAAAAAAAATTAAAAAACAATGGTTTAAATTGTCGACCTTAATGCAACAAAAAAAAAGTTTTACACCTAATAGATTGATTAGTTGATTTAGTCACCTAAATGATTCATGCAAGACCAGTTACCAATTTAGACTCTTATCCTAAATAGTCGTGCATTTGTAGCATCATTTTTAAAAAACGACTTGAAACCTTTTAGAATGATAAGTGGTCGATGGTCAGAATCCCACCATGATCCCCAAATTGAACAACCTGCTATCCCGTCACTGCTGGTCATGGTTAATAACTAAAAGGGCGCTGGGTAGTACCTTGATGCAGGAGATTTGCTCGGTGTTCAGTTGAAAAAAGGATTCACTGCATGGTTTGTCCAATTTTTTTTTTTTTTTTCAGATGCAAATAGTTAAAATTAATTAGATTAATTTGCATATATATTTACAGAAATGGATTTGTTCAAAAGCAGAAGTGAGATCAGACTGCAGGCTGGATGTAACGTGATGATAAAATACATCTGCATCAATAATCGGCTTGTCATCATCTGTGTCACACCGTTATTAATTGTTTATTATCAATACCAAACAAATAAGCCTTTTGAATACTAAATACCCACACCCGATTATGAATTTAAAACAAAAATATAATTATTCATGGTAAATGCACATACAAGTTTGTCTGACCCACTTCCTTCCCCTAGCAAGCTTCACAGCCCCGAACACCACGTTTACTGGTATGTTAATAAATAGGGAAAGGTTCACTTTGGAGGTATTTGGAAGCCTGGTGGGTCTCAAACAGACGTTAAAGGGGGTGTTGTGCAGATATGTATCACGTCCTGACCTAGTTGAAGCGTGAGAAGAGACTTATTTTCAGAGCAGGGATTTACATACAGTAAAAGCCACTGCCAAAGTAAATCTGCAAGGCATCGTGGCCCTTTGCTGACCCCTCAAGCAAACACAAATCCTTCCCAAAGGCATCGAAGTAGAGGCAAACGTGAACTCTACAAATGCTGCATAAACACACGGACAAACATTTTTTGTCGTCTGCATAATTTTACAAGAAAAACAGCCGAAATAACTCCAACCGAGCCAGGAAAGTAAACTGTATAGGCAGCTGCAAACAAATCCTGAAATGTAAGTAAGTCAAGTCATTTTTAGCAAGCATTACACTGTGCTATGTTCTTAATTGCAGCCTGTGCTCCAACAAATAGGAGAAAAAAACAAAGATAACCAGCCTTCTTCATAGCGTAAATCTGTGTTTGCATGTTCCCAAGATAAGAGGAGTGGCACCAGACAGTTTTGCGGAAGTGGCACAGCGTGTTAAGTTCTTCATTTCATCAGATGTGCCCTGGTGGATGGGCTGTAATCCCTTCAGTTCCAAACAGACGAGAGGAAATCAAAAACAAAGCAGCGCTAAAAACAACCAAAACATCTGCCGGGCAGCCAGGCCAAAGCAGCGGGGATATCAAGCACACCCAGATTCAGCCAAACAGATGGTTTGTCTCCGCCATCACCCTCATTCACATAGCTGCGCAGACACACACTCACACGTAGCTCCAACACATGAGTTGCCTAAACTGGGAGTTTTCATGCTGCACACCCGGAGGGTCTGAAAAGTCAGGATGAAAGCTGACAGAAAAGTGCCAGGTGTTGTGCAATTTGAAATAAATCACGGAAGCATACACCGATGACAACTAATGACGCTTCTTCCATCAGACTGCCTTAATGTCACTGTACTCCCCATGGAAGGTGGGGAAGGAGGCTCAGCGAGTCAGCGAACCGCTGACAAACAAATGGACCGAATGAGTGTGTGCAGCAGGAGAGATTTGCATTAACTACAGTACAGATTTCTCCTTCCTAGTTCTCTCTTTGCCTCCCTCTCCCTGCAGCACGCTTCAGTGTGAAGCAGACCTGTTCAGACAGCGAGGGCCGACTGCTGTTTAGACTGAGCAGGCGCCAGTCGTCCCCTCACTTCGCCTCAGCAGTGACAGGTGAAAGCCTTCAGCTGACTATCATCATACTCACCACTGACAACCCAGCGACACGGTGCAGTCAATACATCACTGCTGTCACACAGAAAACTTCCACTTCCAATGCAGTGGGAAGGAATCAGGAGGAATGGTATTTCCTCACTTGGTTGCTAACTTTTACTTTTTTGTGGTCTTGAAGTAGAAGGTGATTACATAAAGTCCAGGCCATGACACAAAGAAATAACATGTTTTGTAAAAGTAAGTAACTAATAAAGTTTACAGTAAGTTAAAAGTAGAAATCTAGTGTTATGTGCATAATTCCATTAGGAAGAGGATAATTAAACAAGGTTTCAGCTTAAGTCTCGGGTGTCTTCTCCAAGTCTTAATAGATACTATGAAATAGGAAGAATCAATTTAGTCAAATATATCATTCAACACTTGTTAAAGAGCATGGCGATATACTTTAGTGTTGATGAAAGTTACACTAAAGTGGTTTTAATTCAGATCCCAAAGAGCAATGACAATAAGAAACTTTTTATTTTTGGTAAAATTGTATCTGGTGGGATAAGTGTGAATTGATGGCTGCATTATTCCAACTCTGTGGGGAAAAATCATGTTCACTTATTCTTTCCATTCATTAAGTATTACTGTGTGTTCACCTGCTGATGCACTGTGAGTAAATCAGCAGCTCTTTCTTGTCACCCACCCTTTCTACTGCAGTCATTATTACAGTATGTTTGAGAATGATCTCACACAGCAATCACTGCTTCACATGGATTAATACGCACCATCCTCTGACAGTGGATCCAGCTGTTCTATTTGTTGTTCTTTCTCACTTTTAGAAAATGAGGAAGCTACTGTATATTGTGTGAATTTAGAAACATTAATAAATAGAGATGTGTAAAAGTTAAGCTGAATGGCAGTAGTTTGAATGTCAATAATTAAACCAACATTGATGTAAAACTGGAAAACAGGATTTAAGATATGGTTGGAATCTTGATGGTCATTAGACCAACGGTTGTTAATGGATGTGACAAATAACAACTGAAATTATTCAGCTTAAATTGACTGTAATTGTTTTTCGGAAATATTTGTCTTTCCATGCAGGTGAAACCCTCTTTTCCATTCAATAAGTAGGGTTTTTTCTTATTTGCTTGAGTGTTGAGCTACAATTCTGTTCCAGGGGGCTGAAACCAAATCAAATGGGATCTAAATAAACATGTTTCTTCATCATTAATGAAACTATTCCAGCTTTTAAACCTCTCAGAAATTGTGAAACGGAGATTTTAGGATTGGCCAGTTTGCCCCCTCATGAAGGTGAATATCACACTGTTCCGCCACGACAGCTTTACAATCCTCAAGGTTAAATGAGGACCAATTGCGGAGCAATATATTACATCGAGACTGGTCCCAGTTAAATGGGCTGACGGTTATAAATATTAGTAATCAGCCAGGGCAAAGAGGGGGAAAACACATGGCTTCAAAGTTGAAGTAATAATCAATTAATCACAACTGTCCCTACATTCACCCCTTTGTGGGATTGATGCAGACAGCCAGTGTCATAAAAAGAGATCACTGAGGAATTTGGCTTTAGCGCTGCTTACCAGGCAACGACAGAGCACACGTATCAGTTTTAGACCCACTATGAGTGAACGTGTTCAATGCAACACACATTATGCAGTCAACGTTTGTTGTCAGGTAGGAATGAATATGTGTAGTTGTATGTGCCTGTGACAAAACAGACCATTTATTTTAAAACTGATTTTGAGAAAACACCATTTTAAATGTATTTTCTATTTGTTAGAACAAAAATAGATGCATTGTAGATCCAAACTGAGAAAGAATAATAGTGAGTTCTGTTAGTGGAGAAAACAAAGCATGAGACAAAAGGTCTCTCTGAGGAACAGTAAGTGTCAACCGTAGACATCTATAGGCATGTGAACACCTTTGCTGCTTCACAGGCCATTTAAAAGGCTCATGCAGCCTCCCCTACTGTATGTAGCAGCCCAGTGTACACAACCCCATGCTGTGCATGCTCTTTAGGTGGGCTGAACACACACACACACACACACACACAAACACACGCACACTGAAATATCCACTGTGACCCACCTCCCTCTCTCCCTCCATTCCCCTTTTACAGGCTCTAAAAGCCCTTTCTATTTAACAGTGGGCCTGGGGCTGTGAGTGACAGGGAACAGAATGGACCTTATGTTGTCACTTTCTCAGCAGCGTGGCCTGGAGGGAGGCCTGGCACAGTCTGCTCCTGGTGCCGGAGTGGGTGGTGTAAGGGGAGGTCGATGGGAGGAGTGGGAGTGGGCCGTCCACCACGGACCTGCAGGGGCACAAACATAAACTCGACTACGGCTTCCATATTGAATCAGAAAGTATCGCCTGCAGGGAGGCCTGGTCGCAGCTTCCTGCCCTTTTGTATTAAAAATTAATGGAAGTGATTTGGGGTGGGATGATTGACATTTGGGGAGTAATAAAGATAGGTTAATGGCAAACCAATGGTAACAAGCGGAGTGGAATATCGCTTTCAAGAGGTTGTTTAGCTCAAGTTGTACAATTGCCGCCAAGTGGAAATTTAAAGAAAGAGAGACGACAATAATCAATATTCCCCAAAAGTGGGGGAATCAAAGTACAAAGACATTCATAGGACTCCTCACTCAGACATCAGTGATGCCTGTACAGTATATGTATGCAAAGAAAGTCAGGCATGTCTGAATTCATGAAAAAAGATCTATTGAGAATCGATGAGAACACGTTCCAAACAGATACTGGTCCATTGTTCGGCCCCCATCATTCACTGCCTTTACCCACCAAGAAATGCTCGATCGGGGTTTGGTTACCGACTTCTTTCACCGTGGGTCCGTGCAACCAACCAACATGCGTCCAACATGGGCTCAACACTCAGGTATGCAGCCCGAGAGGAGACGTGTGACGTTGACAGATGGCTAGGTGTTGACAGTGAGTGGCAGGTAGACTACCTGTTTCACAGTTCACTTGGAGATTCATTAAGCATTTTGGACAGGCTCCTTTTTAAAGGCCTCGCTGTTGTGTAACCTGATCAGCGGCCTGAGGGATACTGTAATGTTTTTACATGAATCGGCCCAAAGTATCGGCTGAGCGCTCTGTCACAGGCCAGGGGGTGGGGGGGGGGCAGAGGGGAGAGCCAGGAGGGGAGCTCAAGGAAAGGCGGGGGACTAGGTTTGTGATGTTTGTGTAAGATAAGCTCAACATCCCTCTTTTTCTTGTGTCTATTCTCCTCTAATGACAAATGGCTCATCCCTCACTGCGCTCTGCGTTCAGAAGAGGTTCTCAACTTTTTTTTTTGCGTCTCCCGTTGGTCCCCATGTTGTGACAGGCATCTAAATTGATTTAGCAGTGCCCCAGGATGTGACACTACAGCGCGTTGCCTTCTATTTGTTGATTACTATTGATTTTCTTTGATACTTCATTTAAAAATCAATAGCCACGGCAGAAGAAAAATAGGCGCAGTTTACACATACTTTAACATACTATTGTGCAACAGAGGGCCGCAGTTTTGGCAGTAGCAGCCAATTACAAGGAAAGCTCTTAACAGGTGAAAGAGAGAGGCCCCAGATCGATTCAAAGCTTTCTTGTCCAATCACAGAAAGTGGCCATAAATTAAAGCGCATCTGTTTTGTTTTTGAAGACAGCCATGAAGCATGCTTGCAACTTTTTTTTGGTATTCTTTAGTTCTTATGTATAGGCCCCACTTATGAAATAAATGCTTCGTTCTCCATCACTACATGACGGACAGAAAGGACACGTGTCAAATGACAGGCAAACAGCGGGCCTATGGCGTGATATATCATTGAAATTTGACCCGTCCAACTGCATTTGAATTTACAATGGGAGTGTGAAGTAATTTACAGTAAGTTATGTTATTCTACTGCTCGGATCAGCCACTCTAGCTGTATTGCGCCTGAGTCATTACGCATGAGGCTTCTTTGTTTTTTCCATAAAATGAGAGCAGCAACTTGCCAATAAGTCTTAACTGAAAGTCACGGACATATTTTAGGATTGTTATTTTTATTGGTGGTAACATTAATACGTGTTGCACTATGTGCCATTTCAATTTTATTGAACAACATTGAGGGCCAATAAAGATGAAAGGGAATTGAGGAATGGCAAACCACACAACTGAAATGCATGCAGACCGTCTCTCTCTCTCTCTCTCTCTCTCTTTTTCCCCATCTGTAGCCATGATTATCTATCTTTTATCCTCATTTGCAGTAATCCTTTTCTCTTATTCCTCTCTCACTCTCACATACAGTCCCCCCCCCCCCCGCTTGTGTCACCCTTTGCCCAAACTCAAGCACGCAGAACAGAGCAGGCCGGTCTTCTCTAGCAGACCAGAACGCTCTGTTCTCAGAGTTCTCACCTTTCACCCGGGGTGAACGCGATGCGGCATCACTAAGGCCCCTCCGAGCCCCGCGGAGACCAGAACACAACACCGACCCGACGAGTCGAGGCTTTACTCTGGAGAGCCAGTGGCACGCTGAGAGACACGAGCTCGGAGAAGGAAACCAGGTGGGGATAAAAAACAGGTAACTGACATCACAGAGAGCCATGAGATGGAGACTTAAAAAGCTGGTTGGAGAGTAAGTTTGCGAGTTTAGGCGTTTCATTCGGGTGTCAGGGAGGTTGTGTCGTAAACAGATCCCTCTGAAACCTGTTAGTGAGGACCTTTATGTAAATTGTATTTGGCTTAGTGCTGTACATCCATGCAATGTACCCAATCTAAATTCTGTTTTCCATTTGCAGATCAGAGAAAATCAGCTTTTACATGAAATATAAGTCAAAGAAATATGCGGAACAACACAAGTCTACTTTTAATTCAACCGTTTGTGTGTTGTGATCCCTGCTGTATCTGAGCCCACTTTTCCAAACTTCATTTTTCTGACAAGCTCACAACAGTAACTTCTATACTTTGTGTAATTTTCATAACATTTTCAGATTACCATAATTCATTTGTAAAATATGCTCCCTGTATACTGGTGTGAGCACATGTGTGTACCAGCAATAAAGCTGCGACCTTGTCCCTGCCCCCTCCAGCAGTAGTGACAGATGCTCAGTAATCTGTGTGAAAGGCGATCCACCACTTAATGGGATTGTTTCTGTTACACCTTAAATAAGAGGCAGCCATAAGACCAGAGCTGAGCAGTCATCTACTATAACTGCTGTCCTGGGACCTCAGGTGGACATGGTGGATGAAAAAAACACCACAAGTGTGTCAGAGGACTTCACACCTCTGAATCATAAAAGCGCTCCCCTCCCTGCAGAGTGCATTGTCTTAAAACAGATGGCTGACATATTGACAAAGAGCAGAGAGGCGATATGGTTGAAAAGTGGGAAACCGCATGAACATACGGAAACCTGATTGCCGCAGTTAAAGGGATATGTTTCTGAGCTTCTGTCAAACAGGTGTCTGATATGGCCAAATCCAACATAGGAAAAGTTTGTATGGAGTTTTCACAAAATAGGTTCCTATTTGGCACCAGTGACCAAAAGCACACTTTCAGGTCCTTGCCACACCAGTGTCTTCAAATCTCAATCAAATATAATAATACATTCTTTAAAATTATGTACGTGTGAATTCTCAAAATGGTCTTTTAGAGCAAACCGTATGCAACCTAATTAGGTCACTTGTTGAGAACTTGGAAAATAAAACTTAAATAAAAAAACATGCATTATACAGCAATGAGAGCATTTAGCAGCTAAAATGTGATCTGTTAAGACATACATACTTTACCGGATTATTTGTGAAGACGGTTTGTGAAAGATAAACTATAAATGTTCAAAATCTCCTTTTAATGATTTAGTCCACACTCCTAGGACTATGAGAAACTTGAAATCAACAAATCCAGCCTGAAAATTAATAACACTTGACATGAGTACTTGACAGTACAGGACTCAGGTCAGAGCTAGCCAATGCCGCGTTGTGATTGGTCAGTCAGTGTTGCAGGGGAGGGACTTTAATTAACTGCTGTTGAAAGCGTCACAGGTGCTGTGCTGACATTGGAGTCGTATCGATCTTCTATCCCCACTCTGGGCAGGTTTCGCAAAACCTTCTTCTCCTCACCAAGAACCTCAACCCAAGAAAGAGAGGGAGGCATGAGGCACACAAACACACACACAAAGACAGACAAAGGGAAACAGAAGAGAAAGACGAATAGGACAACGGCGGGTTTGCTTCCGTCCTTCCACCTGTATCAGTAAAACTGTACGTGTCAGGCTTCAGCCCAGCGTGCCAAAATGATGTGTTTGACCATCTCCTCTTCCTTTTTATCAAGGACAATAGCCACCCTGGATGGATTTCCTCCCTGTGAGAAATGACCGATTCTCCTCCTTTTCTATCGAATGCCCACTCCGCACGCCCCTCCTCCTCAAAACGCGGCTACTATGTGTCACCTGTGTAGAATGTAAAGACACGTTAGATAGAGTTTCGCCGCAGACCTCTATTCATGGTTATGATTGCTTTGTTTGGAGGACAGATTTTAGTGTCCAGAGGCGATGGGAAGGTGGGACCTGTGCTTTATAAATGAGCCGTTGCTTTGTCAACACAGGAGAGGGGTTATCTCAAGCAGCAGCTGAAAGATTGATGGACTCAGATGATTATCAGTGACACCACAGTGTGGCGATCGGGCCACAGAGACACTGTACCTCCAGAACGAGTGAATAAATTGGCAAAACAACCGATCAGGGTCGACGCTCTTTCAAGAAATCAAGTTACAAAGAATCTCATGATGCCTGATCACAGGTCCGGCTCTAGCCCATTGGCTGCCCTAGGTGATACTAAAATTTCGTCCCCCCGTCCCCCCCAACCTACCACCTAGGTCTGCTTTGAACCATAACCATTTAAAAGTTAGATGAGAATATTGATACCAACACTAATTGTGTCGGGATGTTATTCTATGATCACAGATCCTAGGAAGTTATTGCTCACAACTTGTTGTGATATTACTTGTTATTACTTATCAACTTGTATATACTCAAACACTGTCTTTATATTTTGGCACGCTCACATCTGATTTTAACATAGTGTCACGGTTTGGGTCTGCTTCTTGTCTTATTTTGTAGTTTTCATGTCTCTTGTGTTTCTGGGTAACTTCACTTCCTGCCTTGTCCTGTGATTGCCTGATTGTTTCCACCTGTGTCCAATCACCTGCACCTCCCTTGTGTATTCAAGCCCTGTGTGCCTGTTGTCCCTTGTCGCGTCATTGTTGAGTGTAACCGTCGTTGGTGCATGTCCGTCCACGGTTTTGCATTGGTTTTATTAAAGAAAACCTTTTTTTGTTTGGAAAACTCTGAGTCCTCCCTGCCTTGACCCGCACCAGCCGTCCTGACACATAGTGTGCAGTATTCCATTGTTATTCGCTTCTCTTCATGTTATCGGCCTCTGACCGAGCTTAACACAAAGTGTGCTTTTTTCACTTTTAGCCTGAATTCACACAGCATTATTGGAGCAAATGAAAGTGCAGGAACACCATCCATCTTCAATGCACATACACAGCGCTAAAGACCCCCCCACCCCACTAAAGACCCCCCCATCCCCCGCTTCAACCCCACTAACACCCGGGGTTGACAGCGCTAAAGATCGTAGATTGCATTTGACTGCTATGACACCAGCCGTTATATTTAGAATCCACATCCTACAGGTTCGAGATGTTTCAGCAGCATTCAAAGAACGTGCAACTTTTGGCCTTTGCGTTGTGACTTTCCCATTGGTTTGACACTTGTGGGCCACCGTACCACGCTCCTCTAAACAATCCTAGAAGAGCAAATATCATATAGAGATCATCACCATCAGTGAGCTCTCAGAGGGCCCTGAAGTGATGCAGACTGATGAACTACAGACACGGGGGGTCATAGGTAATGTGCCGTTGACGTCAGAGTTTGTTGCAAATTCTCTGATACAAACCTGACTAAATGTGATTTCACATTAAGTTCAGCCACAACAGCGTCAATTCAGAAAAGAAAACCCAGAGCTGCAAGGTGGTCCACCGATGGAGCAAGCTGAAGAAAGAAGAACTGCCATCACAGAGGGCGGATTTCTGGCTGCTTCAGTGTACCTGAGTGCTGTGTGTGTGTGTGTGTGTGTGGGAGGGAGGGAGAGAGAGAGATAGAGCTGTGTTTGGAGAGCCCGCAGCTGATGTGTAGATATCTACATCTATCTTGTGACTAGCAGAAGCGTCGTGCACGAGCGGGTGCGGGGGGGGTAAGGAAGTTGACTGACAGGCGACATGAAGGCTGGATGATGCTGGATTAAAGAGGCACACGCGCGCAAGCACACACGCACGTCGTCGGGCATGCGGACGCATGTGTGCCATACACACATTAAAACACATATAGGCTAGTGATATTTTCCTGTGTTCCCTTTTACAAGGGTAGCCCCCAATTAGCTCTCCTCCTCCTCTTCGTTGTCGTGCGCTTATGGTTGCGCAACCATAAGCGCGCAACCATCGCCCCCCCCCCCCCCAAACACATATAAAGTTGATCAATTTCCACATATGGCGGGGGCGCCATGTTTATTTGTTTTAATGATGGTTTTATTTCATGTATGCTTACATAGAGGGTGCCCCCCCCCCCCCCCCCACAAATTTGGCACCCTTTGTCGCCTTGGTCCTGCCTGATCATAATCATTTGTGGGAGAATTGATCTAACAAATATTCAGATTTCTAGTTGGTTTTTTTCCAAGTGACAGTATATATATTTTTTTAATATATTTTTAACTAGCGATATCAGTGGAAATGATGGACAAGAGGTGTCGGAAAATGGCCCACAACTAAGCTAACTATTTGGACACAAAGCAGCACCACAGCCCCAGTGTGAGGATTAAATTTCATTACAGATTCAAGATGTAGAAAGAAATCATATGTTAGATTTGTCTCTATTGTGACAGACAGGGAGACAGCTGCACAGTTGAATGACTGAAGACCCAAGGGTCACAACGGAGGGGCGTGGGGCCACAGATCAGGGGTCCCGTTCCTTCTCCAGCCTTTTCAATTAAGCCCCGGCATACTGGCTACAATTTATGAACGTGACCTTCCAACTCTCAAGCTCCCGCACTCAGCCCCGGGAGCCAACCTCTCCCCCCCCCCCCCCCCCCCTCCCCTCCCGCCCCCCAACTACATCAAACCAACCACGAGTACCCCCCTGACCCTCTGACCCACAACGCATACCGCATCTCGACAAGACAAACGCAATGTCACACATGCAAAAGCACATGTGTATTATGTATGTTCTCATACAGGCCCAATTTCGTGCACACACACACACACGATCGGGTCCCCTGTGTTCACACTGAGGGGTCAGTGGTTATTCTTCGGCATAGGCTCAAAGGTGAGTAATAAAAAAATCTAATACAGTAAATGCTCGGGGTCACCAGCATATCAATATATAATACAGAAAGGGGACAGATGACAAGCCATAAGGCGATGGAAAGCGATTGAATCCTCTGTTTCTCCCTATCTCGCTATCTCTGAATGCATCAATCTGCAGCTGTTGATAATTGAATTAAGAAGGAGACGTGATTAACAAGTTCTTCAAAAAAGCTGGAATTGCCTGCAATCTGACGCCTGGAGACCTTGATGGGCTTCTTTGGAGGCAAAAACTATTTGTGACATCTCTGCAGTTCAGCCAGCCGTCTTCATTTTAATTAAAAATCTTTCAAGGTTGTAAGAGTTATGGAAGGTACAGCGAAGGCTTCTGGCAGCGCTCTCAATGAAATACCACGTAACAGATTGTGTGTGCGAACACAGTAAGCAACAGCTACATCAATCGGATGTGACTGAGGATGCGATTTCCCCAAATGGGGGCAAATCAAGTCGGCCAATGCGCAATAATGCCTGAGAACTTTATTGAAACTATGAAACTTTAAATGATAATACGGTACCCGCTGTAATTAACCCGAGTTCACCGCATTACCAATAACTTTACTGCAGCGCAGGCAGGACTATTATAGCTGTGTGTTTCATATCTTGACTTTTAATCAACCTGAAACATGTCAAACATCTTTTTAAAATATTACATTGAAAAGAAAAATATCTTTGGTGCTGCTTCTAATAGGTTGTGAATGGTTTAATTTGACCGTATACCCTAAAGCCTGAGGCTTTGAGCTTGATATGGGTTTGTATAAAAAGAAGATAGGTTGGAATGTCATTAAGTCTATTTATTCATTTAGCTTACTTCCGAAATCCTTATTCACATATACTTCTAGAGAACCATGAAGATTTCTGGGATTAAATTCTTGTTATGGTCAGCTTCACACTGGCCAGCCCACACTACATAATGAGCAATCACAAATCGATTTTTATTTATTGCACAACTGTACATTAACAAAACAAAAAAAGTTATTGAACTGTTGACATGCAAATGTCTGTTTCATCCAATAGGATTTATATGAAGAATGTCCTTCTATTTAATGTAAACAATATAATTTAGGGCTTCTTTCTGTAAATTATACAATAACAGAGCAGACAGCAGAACAAGACAAATGCTCCCATTACTTGCATAATTTTCTGCTTAACATTAACACTGTTAGTCTAACACTTAGACATGACGTTTTCCAACACAAAATGAATTGTCAAATTAGTTCTGATCTCATTGCTTATTATGTCATGTCTCTGCGAACCACTGAATATAAAACAGACAATATGCTACGTCCACAATAAACGGGCGGTGGCCATAATTCGAGTCACCTGTTTAATGACTATGTATGTGGGGCCATATTAGCAAATCATTTTAAATACCGATGAATGAGACATAACTGACTGACCTTGCTGTAAGTCTGCTAACAATTGCACCTTATCTTACCTCGGATAGCATCATCTCCTTCAACCAGAGAGAGGTACTGTAATAATCATATTTCAAAATATGTGTGTTGTGCATAGGAATATATAAAATGGGGTTTCTTTTATAGATGGTTGGAGCCAAATTTTTATTATACAAAACTAATTTTACCTTCCACACCCCAAAGCGAAACGGCCTGTCGTCTTTATTTGAGTTCACTCTCCCGAGACCTAAATCAAACTGCTGCTGCTCCTTCATAGACTGAGGTCCTCTCTGTGACAGCAGAACTCACTGGCACGTCTGTCCCGAGGCAATTGTTCTCTTCCCTTTATCACCACACCAAGACTTTTCACCTTCCGCAGCAGCGACGAGGAGTCAAACAATCTGCCATGCACTTGTTGTAGTTTTTAACTGCAAGTCTTCGCTTTGATTCTGTATCAGCTCAGGCCTCCAACACTAACACACCTTCTCGTTATTGCCTTCACACAAACGACCAGACATCAGAGGAATGCACAGGCCCTGGTCATAACAGGGTCCGGTGCGGAGCGTGGCATTTATGTGACCCTGGCTGGCCAGTGGAAGGGGAAGTAATGAATTAGAGTGGAGCTTGGAAGGCATTAGAGATTAGGCAAAAGAGAGGGCTCCTCTGAGGAATGGCTGCAAGGCCAAAGGTCAGACATATACCACCAACAGTTGGCAGACAACCTCAGCATGTTTATCAAGCGGATATCTGGTTATAGGGGAATGAGAAAGGGAATAAAGGTGACTGGTTTGTATTGCAAAGCCTAAAAGTTGTGTGGGTGCAGAAAGAATTCATGCCATTCGATGCAGACTGATAGACTCAAGCTTATCAAGAGTAGCTGAAGATAAATGACTCATTAATATATGAAGTGCTGAGTAGGATATGGCAATCTATTTGTCATTTTGCAAATAGATGACAATATAACAAGTTGGCTTTCTTTTTTCATTTTTCCAGCATAGCAGTGATGTATATTTTGGCAAGAAGCCTAAATAAATTTACAAATTACATCTTTAAAACGATATTTTAGATCAAATACCGTTTATATCTAAGATATTCTTGGGTTCACTATTGACTTATGCTTTAATGGAATTCATAAAAAAATAATAAGATAATGACATCACTGTAAGGCAGCCATTAGAACCAGGAAAAGACACTCACAGGATGTAACAATATAAAAAATAAAAATATTGTCTATTGGAAATATTGTCTAATATGACATTATCCATAATGCCCAGTCCTATTTGAATTTGACATTTTGAATTTAACCAAATATTCTACATGAAGAAACTTTGTATTGCAACTAGGAGAAGTTCTAGTAACAGAAGGCATTTTTACTCCTGTATACTTCCAGCAGTAATTGCTCCTTTAAAACTAAATAAATGTGAGATATATTGCTTTGTGAATCTGATCCTTCCCCTTTAGAATGCAGAGAAGCACTCTCAGGATCCAGACGAGGTATAAATTGTGCGACACTCCGTGAGAAAAGCTACATTCTCCCTCGCTGCCTGCCCCCGTAGGTGCGATAAGTAAAGCATCCCCGTAAATCTGTGGTCATCAAAGAAGTTCTGCTTCCAGGCGTTGTAACCACAGACTCTGATCTGTGAGAAAGAGGGGTCAGGAGCACGGGGTGTCCTGACCCACACAGAGACCGTCCATAACAAACTCCTTCTCCGAAGGCCCAGCTTCTTGCAGCGGGTTCTGCTGACACGTCGTCTTGTTTTGCTTTTTATTGAAACATTCCACACAGTACAGTCATCTGCCGAAGCTGTAAATGAGTCAACGCCTCCAGAAGTTGGAATCTGAGTAACCTTCAGAGGCCTGGTAGTGATGTCATTTCCTGCTGCAATTACAAATAACATGTTTTTTTTGCATGATGACATGGGTTAATGTTTTAACTCATTATTTTGATTAACAGAATTAGAGAGTACATGTGGAAAAAAAACATTTTAAATTGTATGAATTTGAAGCAGCTTAAGGTCACCTTATTGGAATTTAAAGACCTTCATGTTGACAATGTTCTACTTTTTTGGTTTCCCAAATAATTACTTTTTAAGGATTTTCTAAAGAAGAAAAAAAAAAGTGAAAGGAATTAGAATTTAGTCTCCGTGACAGATAACCAGTAATCAGCAGATCTGGCACGAGGTAATTGGGTATCTTGCTTGCTCAACTAACAAAATGAAGGACATAACAAATACATTTTGAAAGCAATCCTCTCCAGGACAGCTTTCTGAAAAATATGTCAATATCGTGGTCCGCTTTGACGTAAGAGAAGCACGAACGGTGTGACTTCTCTCCAAAGCCAGCTGTGGGGAATGTCAATTAACCGGAGTGGCTTGGTGAGTGTGACCTAAAGATGATCGCTGGTGTCGGCTGCTGGCCAAGGTCACGCCACAATGTTAACAGGATTTGATCCTCCGTGCTCTCCGGTGCACTTTCTCTGCGTCTCCTTGTTCATCCTCTCTATGTGTCCCGTCTCTCGTGACGATATTTCACTGTCAGGCTTTTGCAGCTCTTGGTTTTTCACTCTGTCTCTCCTCTGTGGCCTTTTACATCTCTCTTTTGTCTCCCCCTCTCCCTTCTTTTTCTACAGGATCCTTTTAATCAACAAGATGCCGGGTGACATTCATTGTTCCATTTTTCGGTCTGCAGATGAATGTTGCATGCTTTGATTTGTGGCTTGCTGTCCCTCTGTGAGCATAACCATAAAATTAAATTTATCACAATGGCCACTTCGTGTTCAATGAATATAGTTAAATACTCATTTAAATATGTTCTCTGCAACAACAAGAGTACAGGGGCAACCCCAGTGTCAGTGCATGTGCCAAAATAACAATGTAAATTAAACATCGCATTGCATGAAATGCACCAGTGTCCAATTTTATTTCAAATGAAAGTCAGAACTTTTGAATTATTTAAGTATTTTGTAAAAAAGGGACATGGTTTTTGTTCTGTCTTAATTGAATCTTGTTACAATTAAGGTTGTTATAATGCACACTATTTTAAAAGTAACATATTTTTAACCCTATCATCTATAGTGCTATGGGCTCAGTACAGTTTTAAATGGCTGACTACAACTTAAAAAATTAGCTCTCAGAGTTCAACCATGAAGCTGTTTTAGTCAGCACGCAATAGACCTGCAGCCACTGATCCAGCACCGGGGAAACCATTGGTTTTAATCAGCCATACAATCTGCATCCATCTCTGGTAAGTGAAGCTTAGATCATCACTCACAGTAAAAGTGATGACTCAGCTGATTGAAGATAATTTAACCGTAAGTAAAAACCAACACATTTCCTTATAAAGGAGGGTTCTGACAAGCAGGCGGGGCATTGTGGAACCCTTTACAAACACGCATGTACACACATTCATTGTGGCAGCACTTTCACATATGGCATGTGACACTCAAACGCACACTTTGCAGACATCATAAGTGTCCATTTATCTTACTGCCTCTGTTTACTGGTTTGTGTATGTAATGCAAACCCTTCAAATGGACACTTAGGATGTCTCAAAATGTTGTTTATGAGTGTCACATGCAGTACGGGAGAGTGCTGCCATAATGACTGTGTGTGTCTGCAAGTGTGTATGTTTGTCTTTAAGGGGTTCGACATATTCCTGACCGATTGGGAGAACCCTCCTCTATGAGTAAATGTGTTTGTTTTTACCCACAGTTAGCATTTTATAACCATAAAATACACCAACACGGGAGAAAGCAGCATCTGAAGTGTCTCCATCATCAGCTGCAGCATTAGAGGCAAAGCCAGGCGGTGCAGGTCTCACTCAGATGATGTGATTATCTGCTCCACTGGCCACTGTGTCCTAGCTGGTTGGTTGGCTGGAACACATTAGAAACAAGGATGTTTCTGCCTGCCAAGACCCTCCGGCTAATGCTCCACACCACCTTATTTCGTCCGTGTAGACGGAGAATAACGCATAACAGATTTATTTTACAGTGTCTGTCTATTTGTGCAAATTCCCACACCCCTTTGAAAACTTTCGAGAAAATTAAGGTTATTTCACCTCCTTATGTCACCACTTATGATGAGAAAGAGATCAGTCGGACGTGAGAGGCTGAGATCAACAAGAGCTCTCAGCTGGCACACCAGAGCCCCCCCCCCCCCCGACGCAGCAGCGCTGTACAGGCCTTAACACACCTGCATGCTTCACTGAAGCCAACACAAGTGTGAATATCTCCTCTGGAGCTCACTAAACATGCATACCTGACTGGGAATATGATTACGACTGAGATCGGTGGTCCTTCATGCCGCTACAATTGCAAAATATATGCCTGGAACATCTTGAATCACCAATGAGTCTGAGTTGTAATTGTAAATGTTGTAAGAACTTGGAATATCAACATATTTATTGTGTACTTCCTTCCAAAATGTATGTAAAAGACCTTTGCTAGATATATTTTGTTGCCCATTGTTTTACTCATGAAACAAAATTAACAGTGATGGTTATGTTTGTGTAGTATCAGTATTCTGGAAACTGTAGCTATAGATGAAGCAAATTATTTTTGACAACTTTAAAAGTTCAATTAGTAACTTTTCAATTTCAATTTAAAAACCACAATGATCCTACTGATTTAAATCCCCTCTCAAATATTAAGCACATTACAGTACACATGACACACCTCACAACCGTCTTTTAGAAGAGATGAATTACATTTCAGTTTTCCAGTATGGATGCTCTAACATCATGCTGCCGTGTACAGTAGAAGAGCATCGAAATGTGAGAGGAAAGGATAAAACGGGGAGAGCAAGCAATAGGTAGCAAAGTAATGGACTGGTTGATATTGGTCGCTGTGTATCAGAAGCCAGGAGCCACGTTGGCCCTCTCACTGTGAATGAGCGCTGTGTTGCCTTCTGCAGTCCATTTTATTCCACTCTCGCTTTCTGTGGATGTTGCTCAGCTGCCCGCTGAAGCCAACATTAGTCGTCACCTGTTCCTCTCCGAGGCTCGAGTGCTTCCGCTCCGTAGAACCGAACCCTGTTAAACGTACGCCGCGATCTCCCCCCGTGAGGCCTTTGGCTGCCACGGGTCTGTCAACAGCAAGAAACCCTGTCGCCTAAGGCCAAGTCCACATTCGTCTTCTTGTCTCGATAAGTTCCATCGCACAGCTCCTTGGTTTCGGTAAATCGCCTCCAGCCTTGTGTGCGGGGGGGGGGGCTCTTGTGTGCCGCCCTGCAGAGCAGGGCGGCACACAAGGACCGACACAGAGCACATACACATGTATCCCCGTGCCCCCGTCCTTCCAGTGCCTCTTCTTGCAGATACCGACCCACCCTGTGCTCTTGGATTCAGGACTTCTTTTGACAGCCGTATGAATGATTTGCTCGAGTTTCATTGAAGGATTCTTGACATCTTGTTTTTTTATTTTGGTGAAATATTTAGGGGGCCAGTGCACGGCAGCGCAGGCGGGCCACTCAGTGTGTATTTGTGAGTAAATGAAGGCGGACCACAAACACAGGGGAGTGGATCTCTCTGCGCGATGAGTTCTGAATGGTCTCTCATGTGCTATCAGCACTGAGGTGTCGGCTATGGTTAAGTTAGGTGTCAGATAAGGACCGTGACAAGAAGTCCTCCAAGCACACTAATGGGAAGGGATAGGACGCCTCATTGCGCTGCAGTTTGCTACGGCTCATGTCATCAACGGTCACATCTCCAAAAGAGTGGTTTCAAACAGATTAGAGAAGTTTGACTTTCTCACAACTGCTTTGAATCTTCAATCATGTTTTACATGCAGCCCTGGCAAAAAAATTATTACAACTAATTGCAACATTGAATTACAAAATATTTAATGCAACAATTATCACTCATGTCTATTATGTGTGAAATCTGGGGATTTTTCTTGATGGACTGAATTTTGTACATTAATGCTTGACTTAAACATTTTTCAAAATAACACTAATCCAAAAGGATATTCACAATCACTTTGAAATTAACTGCCAATGTATCCCATCTTAAATTCTATAACTGATTATCCTTATCCTATTTATATTTACACTGATAGATATCATGTTTAATGACCTTGTTCTCTGCCAAACCACTACTCTCATTCCTCGGCTCTGATGCTTCTCTGTCTTCATTTTCCAATAGCGCATCAATTTACGGGCCACTAATTTACCATTGTTACAATTCAGTTTGTAATTTATCACTAACCTCAAATTGAAGACACATTGAAGAGCAAATAAATAAAGCTAATTGGAGAGACTTTACACTACATGTTTCACTACCCATTTGTATAGAAACAGTGAGATAATACTGACAGTCAGATTAGCTGAAGCTTACTGTCCATACCTATTTATTAAGTTGATAGTAAAGGTTCATGTGCATTTTCTTGCTGCCATTTAAACCACATTTGAGACAGGCGTGTATATGTTGGAGGTGTTATGCGGGCTAGCTGTCTGAGCGGCGTGTGTTTAGCTTTGAAACACTTATCCTCCTGTTGACAGATGAGACCAGTGTTTTTCCATGACAACTCCAGACTGCGTCCACCTAACAATAGCTTCCTCAGTCTCCTGTCTGCTAACGGGCTACAACAGGACCTAATGAGGACGGGGACGGGGGGGGGCGGGCCTCCTTCAGCACCATGGCTGTTGGAAATCTACACTGAAATGGAATCTTTTGTTATAGTTTTTAGTATAACGTGCACAGCCCTTCGTCATAATTTGTTATATGTTTAGCGTTCATGTATTTTAGTAAACATTTAAACTTTTGAAATGTATGGACAGCGGGAATGATGTGTTGTCGGTAGACTTTAACCCCAGCTCATTCACACTCTATGATTTCACAGCACTGTGAATAATTGGTGAATAAACTCACTTTCTTCTACCTACTTTGTGTTCATTGTTACAATGGATTCTCTCTGGGTGGTATTTTGAATATTGGTGGGCCGCTTGCTCCGGTTGCCACCCAACCTGGTGATTTAAGCCACACCGAGAGAAAGAGCCAGACCAGCCTCTCAGATTATGGTATCAATCCCTGAAGGCTATTAAAAAGCCATTTGTCTCAATACAAATGGCAGCCGCTCATGCAGCCCAAGTGTTGCTTGTTTAATTTTAACCCTGTAGATTCTCCTCTGTCTGCCACGATGCTGCTTGTGTTACAAAAAAGCGTCAGGTTAAAAAAAAGAAGTAGGTGTTCTGAAGTTACCCGTCCTAGAGAAGCTCTGAGTGGCTTGAGTTGTTCATTTCTGTTTAACTATCAAAGGTTAGGATTTTTAACTACCCAGCTAGTTAAGAAACACATTTAAACTATAGTTGGACATCCCCATGAGTCATTTTGTATGTGTTTACTATAACATTTCAAAGGTCTTCATAGTAGCTCGTTGTGCAAATAAAATGGCCATTTGACTTAGTACTTCGTACTCTTGATTGCCGAACCTTTCCACCAGACTTTAAATACAGCAAAAAAATTGTGGAAGAAATAGCATAAATAGACTGCATTTTTACAGCGTTGTTCAACCTTTTTGGACAAGACACTCATCCTTCTCATTCACCCACTCACAAACACATTATTACAACGGCCTTGGCGGAGCTGATCGCCAAGTTTCTGGTCTGCCCATGTGAGTAGGAGCCAGGGATTGACCCACCAATTATAGGTAATTATAGGATGACACACTCTAGCCAAAGAAAGTTTAAAAGCCTTCTCAGTTGTCCAGTATTACTTTAAAATTTCTCTGGATCAACTGCATGATATTTGCCGCCAAGTTTGATAAACGGAATTCTTGCAGTGGCTGATCCCGAGATCTTCACTATTTTAAGTATAGCTGTAAATGTTAGATTTACAAAGATTTTAAGGGAGAACTGCACAGAAAGAGCAAGGCGATAACCTGATGTGCAATTATATTGTTCACTTACTATATTTAATGAAACGTGACAACCTGTAATGTGATGTTTACAGTATTTTAATCCAATCATACCTAACCACTGCCTATGTTTGCCTTGACTTCATCAGTCTACTTCCAATTTATTCACCTACACTGAGCTCCAAACCTCAACTTCCTGCCTCGAGAGTGAAGTGAATATTCCCAATATTTCAAGTATTATACATAATGAAACAAATGTGTGTGGTTTGACGCTAGTGAGTAAGGCAAGAATAGGCGTTTTTTGCTATCATGCTGTAGCACAGCAGTTCCCTTTGAGCTGGCCTTCCTCGTGACTGGGACCACGTACCATGTTGGAGATGAAAATGAACACAACAAGAGAAAAAGAAAAATAGACACGGACGGAGACAAAGGGAGGCTGAGTGGAGGGTTGCGCGGCCGCAGGCAGGCAGGTCGGAGTGTGCTGGCCGGGCCATCGATCCACGCTGGCCTTACATCAGAGACAGGAAACCTGAGCTTGCATGCTTCATCGCCTTCCCCAAAGAGTTCTCCCTCTTCTCTCCTCTCCTAAATCGTTCCCCCACAACCGTCTTCTGTCCTCAGCCCCCCCCTCCCTCACCCTGCACCGTGCGGCACTGCTCTGCCCTCCCTCTGTGATCCAGGGCCCGCCAGGCTCTGCTACGAGCCGCTGTGGATTCTTCATTTTGTGGCCGAGGCTGGCCCGCACCGGGATCATAGCGCACACAGCCGTCCATTCACAAGCACTCGTTCACCGCCGCTCCCCCGTGCACGTGCGCGTGCATGAGCACCGGTGGCCTTCTGCGCGGGAACGTGTGCGCAGATGAGTGTCCATTTTATGCACAACCTGTTTCGCCCCGTCTGCTTAAGACATTGTTTTCAAATGGGAGGGGGTTATTACGGAGGCCAGTGCCGAGCGACTTGAGGGTAACAAGGTTAGGTTATTGAATCTGCTTAGGCGTCACGGTCTCATGTGGCTGAGACTGCTCAACCCCCATCGGATACCGACCTCGACTCTCCCCTCTCGCCCCGCTCAGTCTGAAAGATCTCAACAGGCAAGTCTTAAGGGGTCCGTTGTGCAGCTGCCTGGATGTTTGCCCATGTGTGATTTGTGACAATGTAAGACTCCATTTTATACAGGGTTGAAGAGATGTTATCATTTAAACTCTTTAATTAGCCACAGAGATCTTGACTAAAGCCGTGATAGTGTCTAAAGTCGCACTGCTAAATCTGGCAATAGTGATTGTATTGAAGTAAATTGAAATTCAACATCATCTAAGCATATATACTGTATACCACACCATATGAGTGCATGGTGGCCCTGTTTTCAGGTAATAGATACATTCCCCAAAATTCTGATATTTAAATTGATTGAAAAATGTGTTGATGTTGCCACAGTGAAAGCAAATGACTTGAAAAAAAATCTTCTAGTTTTAGCCAACAAAATTATAGATTTATTGATAGGTTGTTAGTGGCAGCCCTGGTGACACCATCTTTTGCAACTTTTGAATGGATTTCATAAAAATTGGCACACATATCTACCAACACATGGGTAAATGAGGTAATGGGGGAATTGCTAAATATAAAACATCCAAATTCTTGCATAATTATAATTATTAGATTATTATTAGACAGATTCACACAACCGCTGGCACGGCCATCGCCTCTTGTTTAAATCATCAGACACGTTTTGATATGAGTTCACAATTGTGCTAAAGTGAATGTTTTCTACATTTAAATGTCGTGGGAAACCCCGTCCCAGATTGCTCAAGTACTAAACCATCTTTCAGACCACACATACCACACACACGCTGTGTTATACTCTCAGCTTTCAAAAAGAGACATGAGCCTAATGAACAACCCAAACAGGACAAACACACTTTTTCTCCCCCCCCCTCATTCTGTATTGATTTATTCTGTTGATATCATACTCCTCTCAATCTCTGTCACACACACACGCACCCACGCACACACACACACGAGTGCACTCATATATACCGTCCCCACTCACACATCAGCCATCACTCACTGAAACAAATCCTCATGCAATCCCTGTCCTCTTCTTTATGTGATGATCATCTTCATACAGTTTGTTTGTATGTGTTAATAATTCCCCTGACATCAGAGTGTGTGTTTGTTTGTGGGATCCACCACAACCTAAATGAACTCATGATGCAAAATTATCACAATTGCATCTGTTATGACCGTGACTTCTTGATAACGCTTGAATGCTCAATCAACGAAATGGAGGAAAACCACGGCGCTGTGATAGAAAGTGAGAATGTGATGGGTGGAGGCGGATGTATGACGGAGTTGAGAGCTGAGCCCGTATGAAATATCACCCGAGAAGACGCTTTGGCGGTGATCATAGCTAACTTGACTATTCTGAAACAGCGTCAGCCTTTCCTTTTCTCGCGCACGACTACTCGGTGCATTTGGCCACGTCTATTAATTTTTCAACATCACAGGTAGCTTCAGTAGCCTGATATAGAAAAATACAGACACTAACAGAAGTTGAAAGCCCCGGCTTTAGTGTCTAGGCAAACGGATTTCGGGGGATATGAATTATGTAAAAACCATTGGAGAGGAGATACACACGTAGCTCGGAGAAGGAGAGGATGTGCTGTCCTGGTGGATGTGCTTTAGGAACAAATGGTCTCTTCTCAAAAGGATGAGTTTGGAAATGGTTGTTGATGTTTGTTAAATGACGGTCATTTTGTCCATTTTGTTACTTACATTAATCATGAATGGCATAATGTTATTTTAAAGGATAAGGCTCTGGATAACATTTATTTCTGCTATTAATCAACAAATAAAAAACATCTTCACTCCTACTAAAAATGGGAATCCATTATATTCTTTTATCAAAACAGCTGTGCTTTGAGCAAAACTGAAATGAAACTTAACTTAACTTAACTTCTTTTGAGCCTCCAATTTGGTCTGTTGGTGTTCGTGGCATTAATGAGGGGGGAAAGTCAAAATAAATCACAGTTCACATGTTTATCACAATGAAGGAGGGTTTTCTTTGGAGTGGCTCATTTATCTGTTTTTAGTTCAGACAACAATAGAGTGAAATCAATGAATTGTCGGTCGATGGCCTTTTCTTGGGGGTTGTGAATTAGAAACATCGCCGGGCTTATTATTTAAGGAATACACACACAAGTGTCTGCAACAAGCCTAAAAGGCGGCTCTGCCATCTCATGTGACAAAGAATCTTCTCGGTCTTGCTTTGCTTCACGCACAGCCACAGAGTGAGTAAATGGTCATCATGATCAATATCTATTTCCTGTGTCAGGTTTCAGGATAATGTCCATATTGAACCAATGTTTCAGCAGACTCCCATCACAGCTTTTCTCTCCAAGCCGCGCACCGTTTCCGTTGCTGAAGGAGAGAAAAATCCCTACAAATCAGATTAAACAAATGATTTTCAGGCAAGCCATTGATCATCCATCCTGCTCCACTGGCCTAACTCGGAGATCCTAACAGCACAGACAGGGCATCTGAGAAGGGAATGTGCCTCTAATTTGGTTTGCAATTTCTGTTTATCCTGCACAGATCAGTAGTGTTAACTTAATAGGTGGAAACTCTTGATCTCACTGCTACTCAGGGCTCAAGAAAAGCCACACTAAAACCAAATTCACGACGGATGCCGCGCATAGAAGCTTTTGATTTGTGAAGAAAAGTCTCTGTAGCAAAAGAGTGTCATCTGTTATCGCAGTTAAGAAAACCTCCTTGACATTCCTGTAGACACTAATCAATGAAATTTACTGTAGGTCGGGTCAGCAGTTTTGCATTGCTGAGCGCTGTAAATCAAGGAAGGATCAGGATTCGACTGATTTTGGCTACCTGGTTTCTAGCTGTGGGAAAGAGTTAAGTCTGCAACTCAAGATTGACACCTCAAGATCAAAGAAACAAAAAAAAAAGTTTTTCCCTTTGAAGCACAGAATGAGGCAGCACCAGTTACTGTGATGGTGAGGGGACATTCCCATTACTATCTTTTCTCAATGGTAATGGTAGTTATGTAATGTAAAATTCATTGTTAAATCAGAGTTATCATTCTTGAGAGAAACCAAAAGAGCAGAAGATCTACAAAGCGATAGTTATCCGATCGATAGCAAGTCTGCACCAAAGCACAAACTGGGTAAAGTAGAATCTACTCAACAGTCAGTAGTTTGATGCCTTAATCAATGTGAGGGTGTGCTGGTCATTCCGTTTAAGACAGTAAACTGGTGGATTACCTTGAAATACAGTTTAGCCCTATTGACTATCTATTTTTACAACACAAGTTACAGTGTGTGTGTGTATTAATGCATCAGAGTGTAACTGAATGTAACCTTCGCTCGTTGGCCATTAGCGATGCTGCCCGCGTCCTGTCATTCTAACACACAGTCTGATCTTTGAGGAAATATCATCAAATCAGATCAGTGAATAGAAAAGCATAAATAGTGTGGGCCACATATTTTAAGGACTATCAGCGGATAACAATCACCAGTAAAACTTAATTTCACACGGCGGTTGTGTAATTCACATGCGTGCTGAAGCGTGAGGGGGGATCCGTATGGACCACGGGCTGAGAGTGGTCTGTTACACCAGTAGAGGTAATGGCAATGGTACATGGCTCTGTTGATGTGAATCTGAATGTTGGCTCTACTCCTATTTGTATTTCTATGGTGTGATGCATTTTTTTAACACAGAGGGTTTAAGAAAATAAAATTAAACTCCAAAGACCAAAATTGAAAAAAACGATACCTACCCACTAAATGAATATCCAGTTATTAAGGTATTACTGAACAATGTTTTACACCATTTTTCTATTGAGTGTTGGAGGTGGGGACAGCCCTAAATGTCCTCAGGGGGGTTAAGAGTCCAATCAACTCAATTTGATAAGGAAAACAGGATCCAATTGACCACTAAATAAGCCCCGCCCCTCAATAACAGGTTAATAATGGCGGTAGATGTCCTGCAAGATGTCCTACAACGGGCAGGTATACGCTAGAAAGTAAATTGGTCTAAAACTCTCTCACTGAAGTTAACAATCTTGGTTAACTAAAGAAGAACAAGATGAACTTAAACACCGCAGCGTGCCAGGAGGCAGACAGCATCACACCCATGGTGCCTCTTTAAGAGTACTTTCTTTGATGATAAGCGATCTCATTCCAGAGGGGCAAGTCCACCGTGAACTTCTGATGCTCTTGATGACCTGCATGGAATATATTTAGTTTTCCAAGCCTTAACAGATGATATTATTTGTGATGAGCACCACAGCTTCGTCCTGGAATTACTCCTTGACAGACGTTATTAAGACATTACTTCATGTGGGATTATTCTGATGCTAAATAGAATTTGGGGCCTTTGGCAAACTACCGGTCCGTTCGTTTTTAATCGTTTTTTTAAGCTTTTGTAAAACAAAACGGCCTTCAGACATCAGATGATGCTGTGTGACAGTATTTTGTGAGATCACATGTTTACACATACCAAATAAGTTGGTCCTGGCCGCAGGCCTCCATTTGCTTCATTCAAAGATTTTTATCAGGTACGCCATAGTATACGCCATTATTGACTGAAGTGCGCACTCCCCTCTCGGATGAAGTTTCAAAGGAACCGAATATTGGCCAGGGATGACTCTCCATGGGTGCATATAGAGAGGGTTTAGAGGACGATTCCAGAGGATTTTGGTTTTTGAATCCCTCCCCCATGTTCTCAATTGAAAACAGTAGGATTTGAAATATATGGAAGTATATTATAACTGGCAGTTGTCAAGTAGCAAAGCTGCAAAATAAATGTACAATCACAGTGTTTTCATTATGTACATTCTTATATGTAAGGAGTCCTTTCATAATCTAGGTGGTTTGGAAAATGATAATAATGGTAATAATTTCAAAAATCATAAATACTTTCCTTTCTACAAACCTGAACCTGCTTTGTTTCTCAGTTGTATATCTTAAATGAAAAAAAAAATCAAACTCAAATAATGAACCTTCTACAGGTCATTCACCTCCCCCTCTTCTGTTATACACCTGTCAAAATTGTGTATAAGCAACAAATTACCTGACATTCTTTCTAAGACACAGGGGCGCTGACTATTCAATTGTATGCGTGACACTCATCCACTATTTCACTGACAGGTCCTGTGCCGCTGTCTAATCCTCAATCGGTTTCATTTTCAGTCTCTCACACTTTCCCTCTGCCCTCCCGTCCTCCCATTCCTCCCTTTCTCTCTCTCGCAGTCAGGCCGACAGGAAGTGTCAGGTCAGGCCAGGTTATTTCAGGCCTAATTGGGAGATTGATGTTCCTCTGGAAACCTGGCACCTTGACATGCCTTTCATCCTCCCTCATGCATTTCCTCCCAAACGGCAAGAGCCAGACACGTTGACGGCTTGTTGAAACACAGACCACTGTCCTTTTTGAGGACTTTCCTCGGCCAATAAAAGGCAAGGATGGCGCATCATGCGGGAGAAACCCGACGCGGGGCAAAACGGTCGTCCCGTGACATTACTGCTTGTGATAACCACCTGATCTCCCATGATTCCATAGCAGTGGTCCTATAACCGAGACTGTAGTCACCCGGAAAGGACGAGAGTGTCCTTGAATGGGCTGGCAGAACAGGCGCATCGTGTCCCCTGCAAATGGGACGTATTTGTGGGGAACGTGTGGGGGTGGATGGTGGGGCCAGTCGCTCTGCTGTGTTCTGGATCGCCAGGCCACAGCAGAGAAACCTGAACCTCACATCCACCACTTCGACAACGCAAGCAACAAGCAGCTGAGGCAGACAAGGGCCAGGGGGGGGGGGCGTCCCGACCAGTGTCTTATGTTGAAACAAGATGAGCTCCAAGGGGTCTCGATCCTGTTTAAAGGTTTCGTTCGACCACTTTACATAAGTTCTCTCTTCAGTTTCCCAGTTCTGTATGTTTCAGTAGGATTTCTTTTGTTGGAGGATTGAACAGCGTCTTAACACACGCAAGCGTAACCTTCCAGAGGTTTTACTGTAATTACTTCTGATAATTATTGTTACTTTTCCAACTAGTAGTTGTCATTAAATATTTCTAAGTGATAAAGGGGTGTTGGAATATTTTCCTAACTTCTCTCTCAATCTATGGGACCTTTACACAAACATTTCTGTCACATTTAATTGGAACAAACAGGTGCAAACCTTTTAATGCCTCCAAGACCGGGTTAAAGTGTGTGAAATTACAGCTACTGCTGCATCCCGCCCACCTCTGATGGCTGATCCTCTGTCACATCATTGTGTGTGGCGATTTGAAACAACTACATAAAAACACGTTTGACCTTGCTGTGGAGGAATGTTGTATGAACTTTTAAGTCTTAAAGCTTATAAAATGTTTTAATGACCGGCAATCATTGATGTCAGCGTAAAAATATTCAGTATTCATGTATTTGGATTGGCCAAAATGTTCTGGCAGTGTGTTAATGTAAGAAAATTGAACTTGTGAAACATTGGGACCACTGGGGCACTTTTACAGTGATTTCAGTAACCCTGTAACAACAGAGCTCTGCCGAAGGGTTTACTCTGTTTTGGCACAACTACAACAACCAAAAGTCAGTCCGAAGGCTCCGGCAAACCCAAAGCTAGGTGCCCGTCCATGGCTAGATGGGCAGCTGAAATTACCAATTAGTTTACCAATTGGCTGCAGCGGATTCGATTGGTTGTAATTAATTCTAGTTACTGGCCCGTAGAGCAGGACGGATGGCGCCATGCCTTTGTCCTACTGACACACTATCCCACAGAGCTGTGCCTCGGGGGGGAGGCAGCGGACATCAATACAGGGCCCTGCAGCTACTGAGTCCTCCGCCTCCTCCTCAACAGACACACACACACACACATAGACACACACACACAACCTCACCCGCACTCACACAACACAGGCAGGACCCCCTCGCAGCGCTCCACTGATTCCGGAGAAGGCGAAACCTCAACCGCCTGAGAAGGTGCTGACGACAAACAAAGACAACAGAAATCTTGTGTTTTCGAGACTGTGACCCTGTCTGTGCGTGCATGTGTGTGTGTGTGGGGAGGACGCGTTTGTGAGAAGTAAGAGGGAGGAAAAAAAAAAAACGTTGTGGTCTGACAGTTTGATTGGAGCTGGAACTTTACATCTTCGATTGAAACTTTCTTAAACATTTTCAGTTATTGTTAGTCTTCGTCTGTACATGTGGGAGTGTGGGAGAGTGGAGTAGCGGCAGTGCGGGGGTCACATGGCTCATTGATACCTCCCACACTGAAGGTCAAAGCTTCTGCACTCAGGAGCAGAGGAGGGGAGCTTGAAACGGATCGATGATGCAGATAAAAATACACTGCACCTCAGCTAGTGTCCTTTATGAACACAAACACACACTTTCACAAACATAGTCACACGTCCTCTTAAATAGACTTAAATACCACGACAAATGATCTCGGCATCCTTTTAATGAAAGCGATATGAAAGTGAGAGCCACGCCGCACCGACTGCTGGCTTTTAGGGCGGCGATACAGTAATGCAAAGCCATTAAAAGATCATAACAGCTTAAACGATGAGGTCCCTTTTGTTGCTCCAGGCCTGAGCCTCTTGCAATCAAGCCGCCATGTGCACTCAATACAGAGCAGGCCAGGTTGGGAGGTAAAGTGACGGCTTCTCAGAATGGTAGTACACTGACGGCCACAGAGCATGCTGATCAAAAACCAAATAATCTCTGTGGGGCAGAGGAAGAGTCCTGTGGGCGAATGGGCAACGGAGAGCTGGAGAGAGGGAGAAAATCAGACAAGTGCAGCTCATGAAAGACGACGTTGTGTGATTTATGTGAGTAGCGAGGGGAGTGGTAATTGGGAGTAAAGCTCCACAATGCTTTTAGATAATGACAAGTCGACTAGTGAAAGATGTCCGAGCCACCGCAGCTGTTTATCATGGAGGGTGGTTAATAGCCGGAAGAGGGCTGTGTTTGGTTAGCACCCACTAATGAATAAAGAGCCATGCTGAGAAAGAATGGGCGCCATGCACGTGTGGAAGTACGTTTACTCTTGTCACTGTGGCAAAGTGTCACGCAAAAGAGTTTGTAGCACTTTGCTACATCTAATTTTGCATTCAGCAGAGAGTGATGAAGAAAACAAAAGAAGGTAAATCAAAGAGATGAGGAACCGAGAGGAAGCGGCAGGCAGCTCAATGTCTCATCCGGAGATTATACTTATTTTTAATGTGGGTTTACTTTTGAGTTTCTTGAAAGCCCTGAACGTTGAACATCATGACGAAGATTTCCATAAACGTTTGCCTTCACCGGGGGCGCCGGCTAGCGCTTCAATCAAATTAAGGATAACATGTAGTGTCTTAATAATTAGCATTTTTATATCCCCCGTGCAATTTTCTTAAATGTACGTACGATCTTAGTGGCCATCCATCAAGCACAATAAGTGACACGCCCAAAATGTTCAAGGGCCTCTACAGTAGGGGCAGCAGCAGGCCGACTTTCACATAATCTGAGAATACGGATACATTTAGTTCAATTAAGGCCTTAAGGTGAGGGCGAGCGGCCTACTTCTACATTCATTGCCTGTTAAAAACAATAACACATAATAACACTGACACGGCCACGATCAATATTTTCAGTGTGGTACGACAAGAAGCAGGCACGGCCCGGGTTAAATACATCTCATCAAACAATCAACTTGATGTCAAAAGAGATGTCCACATTCCACCACGACTGCACTGGAAACTGTTGAAGCCTGCAAAACATCCCGAGAAGGGACAGAGAAGATGGAGGTGTGCCTCCAGCACGCCTGTGGCAAAGCTCCGTCAGATATTGTTTGTGTTTAGCGCTGGGCGCCATGAAGAATTGATGAGGCTCTCTGGAACGGCGTCTGTCATCGGGACAGCGAAGAATCAGAGCATGGCAAAAAAAAAAAATGTCGTCTCTGCCTCTGCTGTGCGAAGCCCGGGCATTTGTTAGAGTCATCCGTTAGGGTCCCGACTCCATCACATTGCATCCGTCCAGTGGCCACTGCGGTGAGAGGGTGGTAGTGTGTGTGCGTGTGTGTGTGTGTGCGTGTGCGTGTGTGTGTGTGTGTGTGTGTGTGTGTGTGTGTGTGCGTGCGTGTGTGCGTGTGTGTGCAAGACAAGAGGCAGGCAGGAGATTTGCTTTTTGGCAAAACCAATAAGGATAGGACAAACAGGGAAATTAAAAGAAGGACATAATAGTGACAACAAAATAAAGTCTATATAAATTCTGTATGTTCTGTGTTTGAAGACTGAGTCAGTGAAGCAGTACGGTGGCTGGTTGAAAACATTTGACTGCATATTAAGTATGCGCTGATGGCATGAGGCACATCCCCTCACGCACTCCGCAGGGGCCATTATGACCGGTGGCTTGTGCGCGGCCTAAGGCACTTGCCAAATGCTGAGGGGTAAAAGCATATGTGTGTGTGTCAGTGTGCGTCTTTGTGTGTAAATGGTGAGACAACAAGAGCTGAAGAATGATTAGAGAAAACATACAAACGCAGAGATTAGAGGATTATTAAAACAGAAATGTGATGTGCAGTCATAGCTACAAAGCATAAAGCGAATGCAAAGGGCACAGCGGTAGCAGAAGACAAACCCTGCGCACACACATTCTCACACACACACACACACACACAGCTGATCTTCTTACATATCCTTGGCTGTCTGTAGGCTAACCACAATCCTGCTCCCAGCAGTTCTGACCGCAAAGCAGTCAACAGAGGCACACTGGGCCTTATCCTGCATGACACGCTGGTCGATAATCATGCACACCACCGCATAGCAACACCACTGTAACTGCAATACCTGGATCTGCCCGCCCGCTTGCCTGCGTGCACAAACAAACGCGCCTGGATGAAGCGATGCTCACGGTCACAGTGGCACATCACGAGGAAACGGAGATCGTTTTAGAACGTGTTGAATATTTGTATCTATTCTCACTGCGGCACTTGTGAGCTTGAAGCAGTTTGACGCCACACTGAGTTTGTGGGGAATTAGAACAAAGAGAGTTTTTCTCTCATATACTTTGGGACTTTGTGGTGAGATGTACCGCCCTACCACCCACATGTTAGCTGTTATTCTTTTTTTTTTTATTTGAATTTTATTTCATGGGACTAATAGGCTACAGAATAATTTTCTTCTTGCAACTCATTTAGCCGTTGCTATGATTTGTGAAAGTTTGTTGAGGCCGCACAGACTGATGGTGGTTAATATAATAACTTTATTTGCAACAAAAAAAAGAATGTTTCATATGGTTTTATTGGTTGGAAATGACTGGTGTGATTTTTCATGCTGTAACCAATTAAGATATGCAGAGATTTACAAAATAGTTACTTTTTTGATGCATGTTCCATACAGGAAGAATAATGGATACCACATAAAACAAACCTCTTTTTTATTATTTTAGAGAGAATGTGTCTGTTTTTCCGTGAGGTTTTTTTTTCCGGTTGTTTCAATACAAGATTATTTTCTCACATGTCAAAGCTGGAAGTCATTTTCAAAAGAATGTTTCATATGGTTTTATTGGTTGGAAATGACTACTGTGATTTTTCATGCTGTAACCAATTAAGATATCCAGAGATTTACAAAATAATAACTTTTTTGAAAACACAGTTTGCAACCTTTTTTAAATTATTTCCAGCTTTGACATGTGAGAAAATAATCTTTGTATTGAAACAACCGGAAAAAAAAACCTCACGGAAAAACAGACACATTCTCTCTAAAATAATAAAAAAGAGGTATGTTTTATGTGGTCTCCATTGAGAGAGTTGTGTACCACACAAATTAACTAAAGAAGTGAAAATTAATTAAATAAAAAATACTGTAAAATGCAGCCAGTGATGTCCTCAGTTTTACCATGTCAATAAAATGTCTGATGGATCACCATTAACCGACATTGCACAGCCCACAGGAACACATTAAAAAGAAAACTGTCATAATTATGCTCATGCAGCCTTTTTAAGCTCTGTCCATGCAGACCAAACTACCCATTGCACCATCAGCCCATTTTTCATCATGAAGTTTGTGAACTGAACAATTTAGTGTGTCTTTTATCCGGCAACAGCTGTTACAAGAAGTAACGGAGAGACAAATACAGCAGAAATGTAGGCTTCAGTGATCTCTCACCACTGTATACAGAAAACCAAATGAAATGCGTATCACAAAAAGTTCTATCCTTGCAGGTCTCCAGAATTATTAATTCACAAATTCAATGTTAATGTTTCAACATTTGAAACAGGGTAAGACAGATGTAAAAAAAATCTATTAATTGTTATTTGATAATGTGGTTGACAAGAACCTTCCCCAAAGTTTAATTCTGCCGGACACTGAACCAGTGGAGAATTTTTCATTTTCATTGGAGGCTTCCAGTAGTAAAACAGGGGGCTTTGATGAGATCGTTCCAATAAAAAGAAAAAAATGGACGGTATCCTTTGAGGTTTTTGTTCTATTTTTTGACAACTCTGGGAGCAGTTTAGACTCTGTGTTAACAGTGTAGGACGAGCAGTCCAGCAGCCTGTGACCATTTTCCTTACAAGGCCTCACTATTCACTGTGAAATCAAACAGAAAAAACAAAGAATGTGGATGGAGAGACTTTTGTTAAACTCAACAGCGCCACCTGCTGTTTATATGTGCCTTGTCCTCTGGGTTCAAGTTTGCGCGTCCCATTCTCGCAGTATGGAGTGTACAGGATGGATGAATGAAGATAACCAGACTGATACAGGATGATTATTAAATCTTTAAGCAGAACAAGCAAAAACCGTTTTTCACATGAAATATACATTCTATGAAAATGGGCACATCATTATTTAGATTTTTGTGGCTTTCCAAAGTTTAAAAATGAAAATCTTAGTTTTCTTGACAAGGCCATGGAGGCGTGGGATTTGAAAAAAATGGGTATTTAAGAGGCCGAGAGGGTCAGATAAAAAACACATTATGGAGAATGTAGGTTGTTGTGTTTTTTTATCTGGATATCACCGCTTGTGCTGCATTGATTCTTTCTGACTATTGTTTTTTCGTCTCTCTCTTTTTCCCAACTTTACTGCAGTTCATTACTAATACTACAAATGCAATACTTGTATGTGTATGTCAAACAAGTTGAAGAACAGATTTATAGTTTTTAATCAAATAATTAAATTTGAATGAGTCATAGATGTTTCATTTAGAAAAGGGTGTGGGCAGTAATGTCAAACCAGAATCACAATTTATTGTATCGAAAATATTCTTTATTATGTGGAAGGACAAGTTAAAACTGGTAAAGGAATGAATGAGATCGCGGCTTGCACACGCACACTATCAGAATCACACAAAATAAACCGGATACCTTTTATCTGAATGTCAAATCACAAGTTACTTTCCACTTTACAGTCCTCTGAACCTTACAAACTAACACACACAAAAGGTCAGTATGTGCGAGCGCACACACACACACCGATTACCCACAATCCATTATCTCAAATATAAACTAAACCCGTACGCATGCATCGACACACTTTAAAAAAAATCCATCCGTCCTCTTTGAAGAGAAACTACAAAGCAGAGAGTGGCGCTGGTCCAGAGAAAGTGGGCTCACATGGGCCCGGATCAGAGGAGCGAAGCCAGGCAGGATCACAGTCCTCGTGTCAGATAGATGGCACCACTTAGCAAATTAGCGGCCTTTTCTTTCGTCCATTGCGACGCACGCGCGGGGCAAACAATGCAAGCGCAGTACACACGTTTGTACGCAAAAACCAGCATCACGTGATGGTGAAAGGCCAGGTCATGAGAGACCAGCAGGAATAGAGAAAGAGAAGAAGAGGGAGAGCAAAAGAAGGAGTGAGAAAGAAGACAAGAGTTATGAGGAAGGTGAGAGGTGAGTGGAGGATGATGGCACACAGAGAGAGGAATGGACGAAAAAAAACACACACAACCAAGAGGAGAGGACGATGGTCAGAAGGTGCAAGGAAAGAGAGCATGAAAAAAAAGAAAAGAAAATGGAGGCAGGTGAGGGGGACGGCGTGCGTCCCAGTGGAGGGAATGGCCACTGGGCAAATTAGTGTAACACCAACAGCCAGTCTGTCTGAGGGACCGTGGGGTGGGCAGAGAGGAGAAGACAGAAGGGGGAATTGCCTGTGGCACGCATCCCTTTTACAGGGGTCACCACCGATACACAGCGGCTCAAATGCACACACACACGCTTACACACCCACACACAGACACACACACACCCTTTTCCCATCGTTTTTTTTGCACCGCTACATGCACTCTTCTAAGGGCATTTTGAGATCATCGTATCAATACGGACGTGGTCGTGATCGTATCAGTGCCGGTTAAATATTTATACAACGGACAATCCACACAATTATGCCTCCTGGTCGTGTTAGTGTGTGTGTGCCCACCCTGCCTCCATCCCAGCATCCAGAGCGTCGCATCGACGGACTAACGGGAGAGCGGAAACACGAGGATCAGATTGATTAACATCGGAGTTCTTAAGAGAGCAAATAAATGTTTTATTCAAAGCCGGACCAGCATCAAACGGTAGAAAAGGCCCCCGACTCGCTCTATAGGCTCTTTCCTCCTCCTCCTCCTCCTCCTCATCTTCCTCCTCCTCTTCCTCCCTTAGCTGTTGATTTTCAGCTGTATTGTGACAGCCACTACAGTGTGTCTCACTAGCTACTACAGGCCCTGCCCTTGTGCCTACACATAATTAGCTCTCCATCTGTCAACTTCCTAACAGGTTCCAGCTAATTCCCAAGGACTCGCTTCATTGCATTCCTATCCAACAGGCAGCAGGAGTCAGATGAAGTCGACGCGCCTCTCTTTTCCTTCACTTTTCCCCCTTATAGCTTCATCCCTCTCCTCTTGTATCCAGTTTGCCAACGCCCCCCTCCCCCCCCCTCTCTCTCTGAACTCATCCTTCACATTTAAACTTTCCTCTCCTCTCATCCTCCCTCTCGGCTATTCTACTCAGACTTGTTGTTTGTCAAAGATTCAATGCTGGCGTCAACAGTAAACAGGGGATAGAGTACGGAGGTCTCTCTCTCCCTCAAACACACACACACACACACACAGATAACCCACACACAATACAAACCAAAGCGACCGGACAAAAGCTGCTTCTCATATCCGTCCGACGCTTAGCATGCTCACATGGAATACAGGCAGACAAAAATCAATACGAATGGGTGGATATGCAACATTGACATTTAAAATACAAATTATAATGAGAAAGCACAGAAAGATGTAGTGGCTAATGGCAGCGACGTTGACACCGGTCCTAGCAAATGGGCTTTGTGGCTGTGTGTGTAACTCTATCTGTAGAGGGGGAATACAGCAGTGGTTGGGTAATGGAAAGGTCATTTAGCCAATCCCCCAGGTAGGGGGGCCGGTCTGACACGGCTCGTTTGTCACAGTTCAATAACTGCCACTCCAGGGAGTGTGAGGGAGAGAGAAAGAAAACGAGTGAGAGAGGGGCAGGGACACTTAAGTGTATTTGTGTGTGAGTGTGCAGCCTGGTGTACCCTGGTGTGTGATAGTGGGCTCAGACCCAGGCAGCACAGCTGATTCCCAGAGCTTGTCCCTCCATTAGAGGCCTCAGACGGGGGTCACAGCAAAGGCCAAGCACCACAGACTCAGTCATCTCCACTCGAAAACTCATTGGGAGCCTTGGTCTCGGAGCTTATTCTGACTTAAACCCCTAAATGTTTCCAAGTGGGACAGCGGAATTAATTTAATCTCTTAAATGCCCAAAGTGGCCGCTCCAGAAGGAGTGATAGCTGGCTAGAAATGTACCCAACTTCCTTCAAAGTATTGGAAAAATTCATTTATTTATGAGAAGTTTTCACAGGAAAGCATTCTTGAATAAATCATCCAAAATAAGATCAAACCAAACAATCAATAAATCAAACATGTCTCTGGCCGGTGTAATATATGTAGAATTGCACCTCAAAGTGCTTCATCATTTATTTATTTTTAAGCACATAAAAGACGACGCTCTATTATTGTCAGTTGGCTGTATTGATTAGTTCTGTCCCTTTTACAACCTCTATGTCGTTAGATGTGTGAATGATCTCTCAGCTTAGCGAGAGAGCCAAAGATTTTCACACATTTCATTGAGTGACGGGTGAGAGACACTCTGTCCTTCTCCTCACTTTGAAAATCAATAACACGCTTCTAGGTTCACGTGTCCACATATCGTCCCAGAAAGACGCCTGAGGCACAGATTTGTTTTCAGCTCAACCGGATTGAGGGATTTGTGATTTTATCTGGGACCCCGGAGACTTAAGAACCACCGACTCCATAATAGGAGGGTTTGATTCCATGTAACACGTGGAGGCTTGTGTTTTTTTAATTTTTTTTTTAGAAAGGTCTGTGTCTCCCCCTTGTGTTCATCACAGGAATGTGCAAGACAACAGTGGGAGGAAAATGTTTTGTCTGTCACAGTACACCTCTTTGAGATATTTATTTGTTATATGGAAATGGTAGCCTAAAAATATATATATATATATATATGTGTGTGTGTATGTATGTATATAACACCATCTGAGCCATCTGAACTGTGAGTTCGAGATGCCGTGTCAATCATTGGCTGAGCTGACTGGTGGTCAGTGACATCATGGGACAGAAGCTCTTCCTCATTCTCAATGACTCACCGACATTCAGGCCACTCACCGCCTTAGCACGGTTTAGTCCGCCTACAACAACTTTATTCAAGGTGTTCATCTCTCTTGAGGGAGAAAGAAGTGAATGAAGTTTACACTGAGGAGCTGTTCAGTGCACGGAGGAAACGGCTGAGATGACACCTTTGATGTTTAAAGATGCTTTCTGGGTGAGTTGTTGTTTGGTGGGCTCATGCCTTGCTGTGGTTGGCTTAGTCCTTGAAACTGAAAGTGCAACGGTGTCTTTGAGGTCTCGCTGTCATCAAAGTTTTTAAACTACAATTGAATTCATCCTTTTATCAGAAAACCAAAATGTCTTTCTTGAATTCCTCGAGTCCTCACAATAGAGCGAGAGAGCACTGCACTAACTTACTGCTCCACTCGTAGAAGGGCAGTTTCATCAAGTACTCACAATGCTGCCATGTCAGAGAAACTATTTTTTGCTCAATGCTAGTTCTGCATTTTTACCTAATAGTGACCCCAGGATTGAGTCAATAACTTGTTGCAACTACTGTTGATAAATCTCTTGCAGTATTTCTCTAAACTTTTTCCATGTCTTCCAAATACAGGGGTCCAACTTCACCTGCCATGCCGGGTACGACGCCGTGATCCAAAGGTTGCAAGATGGGAAGCAAATGTGTAAAGATGTGGAGGAGCTTTTAAAGATGAGGTAGCTTCCGTTTGTGCTTCGGTAACTGAAACCAACACTTGGGGATTTGCCAAATTCTAAATGAGATCATTGTTGTAAAATTCTGTAACCATAAGATATTTCCATATACAGCGCAACAGTAGAAAAAAAGACGGTTGAGTTTCACAAGGTGTTGTGTTGTGTTCTTACTTCTCAGGACGCTAGCGGAGGAGAAGTATGGAAAGGAACTGGTGACTATCGCTCGCAAAGCGGCAGGACACACAGAGATCAGGTTAACACATGAACATCCTGGTTACAGCTCATCAGCATCTACTGTACACACATGCTGTACACTCGGTATATAAGTTAGATATATCAGAAATGCAAATGCAATGAGTTTAATGCTGATTCAAAGCGAGACAACATATCCCATGTGACTTATACACACACTAGTCATGGGTCTATAAGTGATTTGTTCATTTAAAAAGGAAACAACATGAATTGTGTGTGGAACAGAAAGACAGAGATGGAAAAAATAGGTTGTACTGTAGCCTACAGCCTACTACTACTGTACTTCCTGTCACATGCAGTCAGACATCTACGTTTTACTAAGATTTCTCTCATTTATTTCTGATCCTAAATGTGCATTCCTCTTCCAGCACCTTGAAAGCCTCTTTTGAACGATTAAAAACAGGTAAGTTAATGAAGCCAAGGACGAATCGAACCACGGTGCTAAACATTGCTGCGTTTTTTCTGTGTCTATAATGTGCAGAAGTAATTCATTTAGGTGTTTTTGGCTGCAGAAATTGAGAACGTTGGTAGCTTTCACATCCAGCTGTCCGATATATTGAAAGAGGAGGTGAAAAAGATTGAGACATTCAGAGAACGCCAGAAAGAACACAGGAAGAAGGTATTTACCAAACCACCTATTGTACACAAGTTGAGGTTTCAATGACCTGTAATTTCCCCCCAAAGACCATAATGTAACGTTTGATGGCTTTCTTCAGCTTGTGTGCAGATTGTATGTATTACTTTAAGATTATTTAAATCCCTTTTTAGGTAATAAATATTTATTGATATTTACAAAACCATGTAATCACAAAGAAATACACACACCACTTGTATTCTAGTCCACATTATGTTATGTTTTACCTTTAATGTAAGTGAAGTTAGAAAGAAGTCAGTTTATTATTTTACAATAGATGAATCGAATGAAGTTTAAGTTTCACCATTGTGCTTCTGCTCATAGTTCCAAAGCATCATGGAGAAGGTTCAGAAGAAAAAGGTTTCTTTGTACAAGAGGACTGTAGAAGTAAGTGATATCTTTAAGACATTTGGCATTAAATCAGTAAATCAGTAATAAAACTGAAAAAATGTTATGGACTGGTTTCTGTGTCTTCTTTCAGTCTAAGAAGAACTATGAGGCGAGATGCAGAGAGGCGGACGAGGCAGAACAGGGGGCCGAGAAGACAACTACTTCCTGCAAAAACTCAGAAAAGGTTTCATTAAGTCAACTGGCCACCTCACTAGAAGAGTAATGCAGCCCCGTTGGCAGTTTTAAGGAATTCAAACATTTAGCTTTTAACCCCAAACTGCAAGTTTACTGGTGGAACTTCCCTCTAAATGGCTAGAGTGACGCAATAATGCAACATTTAGCAAAGAGGAAGTGAAGTATGTTTAAGTCGGTTTAACATCGGAAGTAAAATTACTGCCATAATACTTAGACGTTTGCATAGTAACGGGGCCAAAGACATATCTTTGAGGGATCTAGCAAACTTCGACCGTATGATGTTTTAATTTGAAGAAGTCTCAGCGGTTTTTGACAAGAGCTTGTCTCACTTGTCATGTTTGTTGCTTCCTTTGTATATACTTTATTCACAGATGCGTAACAGGGCTAAGCAATGCAGACAGGCAGCCAATGAAGCAGGTAGGACCCAGAAGCATGTTTCATCTCTAGAATTTCAGGAATCAGGAAACATTTATTACCAAAATATGCCAGAAATGCAAGGAATTTGACAGCAGACCGTTAGACATATTGAACCTGTCCAACTAAGTGAAAATCTTCATACAGCTTCTAATACAGTCATCACATATTAAATAAGCTTTTAAAAAGATTTGCACCGAGCATGCTTTACAAATGAAGTTGTGTTTGTTGCTGTGTTTCATTTCTATACTAAAAAAAAGTCTAATGTCACTACAATCTCTCACAGAGAAGCTATACTCTACCAACATTGTTCAGCTAGAGAGTGTTCGCAACGACTGGGTGGAAACACACAAAAGCACCTGCGAGGTACAGTGGACTACATCCTATACAACATGCACTGGTGTCTATCTTAGTCATAAACCACGGCGGGGGCTTCTAACCACACACACTAGAACCACCAGACAGATATCCTCTCCGCTACCCCTGACCAGTGAGGAACTACACATCCTGCATTCGGCATGCGATAAAACAATAAACACACAACCATGTTCAACCTACAAAGTTGAGCTATGCTGTGGTTTTTTTCACTGTACATTTTCACAATTGGCGCATCAGCCATTCCTAATACAGTCATCTGATACTGCCGGTGTGTAGTAATGCAGAATTACAAGTTGTAAAGAACATAAATGTTTTAAGTACAGTAGAAACAGAGTGCATGTTTCTCAGGTGTTCCAGCAAATGGAGGGAGATCGAATCCGCATGCTCAGGTGTTCTCTCTGGGACCACTGCAATCATCTGTCCATGCAGTGCGTCAAAGATGATGAGGTGAGCTTACTCTCTTTTTTAATTAAACACAAGCAAATGGATATGAACTCAGGGACAGTTCATCCCAAAATCTAAAATGCACATTAGTGTATTGTGTTGATATTGACAATGTAGATAGCTTTGGTGTAAAATGCAAAGTTCTGTAGGTGTGATTCCCCATTTTTTTGTTAGCATGCTCAGGTTTTAGCTTGCAGTTCAGTGCAGCCCGTATTAAAGCGTGACTGTAGAGCAAAAGCCCTTTTCAGCATTTGGTGGGTAAAGGGTACAATTTGAAAGAATCACCGCTTATTTTCCAGTTCATGGAGGAGGTGAGGCAGCTACTGGAAAAGTGTGACGTCACCACGGACAACAACTACTTCATAGAGATGAAAACCACAGGATCGAAGCCTCCAGGTAACCGTGTGGATTGTCCTTTACCTTTCGGAGAGCCCTACAAACTGAAGGAGAGAAGAGGAAGAAGGGGCCATTCACCAAAGAACAGCTCAACTTCTCACTCTCTGTTTTCAGTGGCAGAAAGCAACACCTGAGCTCCCTTCTCAAAGAAGCCGTTTCTCTTTTCCTCGCACAGAGCCCTTATTGTTTGAAAGCTACTACCGGACGAACACGTCCCGGGACAGCAATCCAAGCCGAGCTCACGTTGCCGTCGGTGAAGAAGACACCGTGATGAGGTCTGACGGCATTGTTATTGTACAACCTAAGGGGTCAAGGGTTAAAACACGCGAATACTGCCAGAGGGCAGTGGCAATAAGGCAATGCCCAATGTCCTCCTAGTTTCTACCGTACCTTTCTCCATTTAAAAATCAAATGTCAAATGTTGTGTGTGTATCCTATACATCTACTCGGACCTGGATCAATCAGGTGCTTTGGTCCCCTTTTCATAAGTGCTGGGAACAGCAGCGTCGACAGTCTTCAAAACTCACACCAGTCACCAGTCGCTCCCTCTAACGAGTGTAAGTAACTAATTCACTTTGCACATCTCTTTTGGAGCACAGTGTTGAGGGGGGCAGTAGCATAGCTTATTTCTACTCACATGGTGAATCTATTTGAATGTCAATTTACATTTGAAATATGACCTTAAAGCAACCAAAATAATTATTGTACGATTTGCATGATGAGTTGGTTTTATACAAATAGATAAATATTGAATACTTGCAAAACACCACACCCTCAATTTTATTACAGCGTTACGGGAATGTTCATATTATTCTTTACATTGGACATGGACCACTTATATTTGTACAATCTATTCAATATACTATTGCTCACTTTCCCTCTGCCTTCAGCTGATGCTTCAGATGGCGGCTACGCGCCCCTACTAGGCCTCCAGTATGCAGCATCCTCAGCCACAGTTTCAGCTGATGTTTCAAATGGAGGCTACGCGCCCCTACCAGGCCTCCAGTATGATGCAGCATCAACGGCCACAGTTTCAGCTAATGCTTCGGATGGAGGCTACGCGCCCCTAATAGGCCTCCAGTATGATGCAGCATCAACGGCCACAGTTTCGGCTGATGCTTCGGATGGAGGCTACGCGCCCCTACCAGGCCTCCAGTGTGATGCACCATCATCGGTCACAGTTTCAGCTGATGAAGAAAGCTACGTCGCACTTTATGATTACGCCGGCCGGGTGATTATTATGACACATTAATCTTGTCACGGTTTATTTTGTAGTTTCATGCCTCTTGTGTCCCCGGGTTAACTTCATCCCCTCTGATTGTCTGCCATGTCTATAATTGTTTCACCTGTATCCAATAACCTGCACCCCCCCCCGTGTGTCTCTTGTCCCTTGTCGTGTCATTGTAGTCTGCAGACGTCTGCATGTTTATATGTTCCTGGTGACCGTCTGTGTTTTGTCCCCCTTTGGAGTTGTGACTATTAAAGTCCTTTTTCGTTTGTGCAAACTGTGCGTTTGGGTCCTCCTTCCTGCCTCTGCCTTCCCCAGCGTGACTAATCTTGTATTCTCTGCAACGCTAAGAGGCTACTGGACATGAACCCAAGTGTACCATCAATGAGTGTACCATTACAGCACTGTACTCTCATTGTGAAGAACGCAGGTACAAAGGTCAGAACTTTCAGCGATAAAGGCCCCTTAATGTGTAACCATTTGTCGTCTTTTTCAGGAAGAGGACGAGCTGTCTGTCAGTCGGGGCGACGTGGTCCGAGTGTTGGAGCAAGGGGAAGATGGCTGGTGGACGGCGGAGAGGAACGGGCAGACTGGACTGGTGCCAGGAAACTATCTGGGAAAAATCTGAACGACTCACCAGAGCTGAACGTTTGGATGGAACGTTTTGAAACAGCATCCAGTGACTCTGCTTCTCAGTATGTGTTTTTTTTTCCACAAAAGTCTAATGAGCAGATGAGGTTCATACGCTGTTGTTAGAAGAGTGACCAGTATTGTGCAGGAGCACTCCATGTTCAACGTTACAACCACAGCATACCTTCGGCCGGCGCAAATGATACAATTTGACATTTGTCTTAATGTGCCAGCGTCATTTAACCTTTTACCTCTTTTAGCAACGTGTACAATAATCCAACTGGTCAGGTTCCTCTTCTCCATTCCCCGCTTGCGTTGACCATTTGGGTAGCTAGATAATTATTCTCCTCCATTGATACTTACTGCATTTGTGTTTGGGATTTCCTTCCGAAATGTTCCGTTGTTCTTAGGCGCCAGTCCTTGAACAGTATTATGTTGATCTCCTGTTTGGATTACAACCATAATCTGCACCTGGTGGGTCGTGAGGTGTTTGATGCAGTTGTTCCTCAAAAGGCAGACTTTCCAAAGTGTGCCATAGGAGATGATGCACCTAACTGGTGGGTCGTTGCTGTGAGATGGTTTTGTTTTGCATTGGATAGCTTGTGATGTCATAGAGCATATTTAGCAAAGATGGCGCGTATAATGATGAGAAACAGCAGGCGATGTTCTCTGCTTTGCTTTATCAGTTATTTTTCCCAATAAATATATTAACTCAATCCGAATAAGGTCAGTAAACTATGCCTAGCATACAGATTTGATCTAATAGGAAGGAACTTTTATAGTTCCTGTTTATACATTGAAGCTGAAAAAAGGTTTTGTGGCATTTCCTCAATGCTAAATATGTGTTTGAATCGGGGCGGATTGAAAGTTACAATACATTTTATGTCTGCGGTTCATTGGGGGCTTGTAACTGCTGGGTAGAACAAATGTCACAAAAAAGTATTAGAAAATAAACTGTATAGCCCGTATATGTCTACACACACTCATGTGTCATGCAACTGACGTTGTTTTATCCGGCAATACACATTCATGTAAATTAAATTAAACAGCCATGTTGAAATGTATGACTTTATTTCTATCTTGAATGTTCTACAGGGTATAGCTCATTTTGTTCGTCATGTTTTACTGCGGCACCAGCTAAATGTCTAGGGGTCAACTTAAAAGCTCAGAAATATGAAAATGGTGCACACTTTCACAAATACGTACCAAATAATGTGTCATAATTCCGATAGCAGGGAAATAACTAACAATATAAACAAAGGGATAGTAAAAAAATCTACACATACAGGTCTTCGGGTAACACTGATAGCACTACTAATAATAGCACTGGACACTAAATGGTACAATAATACATTGGAAATGTCAGGCTAATGAAGCCTGACTCAGAGAAGATCATCACCACAACAGAACATTATTCACAACCTGAATATTTGTGATTATGAAGGGAGTTTTTCTTTCAAACACGGCTTTGAGAAACAAAGCCAACAAAGCCAATGCAAAACCCTTCACCGAGATAAATTAATTAAATTTAACCAATTAACCATTATTTGTACATAGATTTCACTTCACAGCCAGGAAATACTTCCAGCGCTCTGGACACAAGGAAATACATTCTTCTTACGCTCCAAATGAATTATCATGATCCTCACTGGGGGGTTTCATCAAGCCACATTTAAAGAAAAAATTGCAACATCAATAATGTCAATTAGCCATATACAACTTTGGCTACTGTAACTATTCATTTATTTGAAAAGTGAACAAAAAAACAAACATTAAAGTAACAGTAACTTACAAAGCAGGTCAATAAATAGTTAGCTAGTTTCCCCTTGAAGCAAACCTCATCATCGGTGTTCGCTACTTTATCATGAATTGTGCAAGATGTGCTTGAGCTTATGTTACTACAGCTGAACTCTACTGTGGACAGGTCTGGTGATGCTCCTTTTGATTTGTTGAGTGCTTTTGTTGGTGTGACGCCTCTCACCCCCCGTCCATCACGCGTAGCTGTTGGTTGTGACCAGCAGCTCGTATGCAGGGTCGTGGCTCCTCCTGCACAGCACCACGCAGGCACAGAGCATGCCCAGCATCTGCAGGCAGCCAGCAAGCCAGCAAAGGAGAAGCTGTTATTAGAGTCCTTGTGCTTTTCACCAAACCGCAAGAGCGAAAGCTCGGTTACTTTTCTAGTTCTCGTCAAAGCATCCACTTTGCTACAATTAGATAACACTGTGTAAGCAAATGAAAAAACCAGGAAGCGTGATATTTTAACACGATGTGTTATAATGGTACGGTTTGAGTGTAATAACGAGCGATTGGCCGTGCTGTCTTGGTCGCTACTTGGGGAGCATTGTCCTTCTGGTCAGCAGAAACCATGCTGGGCTTCTAAAGTCGGGAAGAATGATTTGACACAATTAGGTCAGAGCTGCTGTCGGCTCAGTTTGTGTTGAGAGAGCCGACTGCAGCTTTAATTATTCTCCCAGTGCTTTTGACTTGTTTTATACACAGTCACGGAATAAGATGACGTATGTGTGTTTTCTGCAGTGAGACAGAAATGTGTTTTTAATAAAGTAACCATATTGTAATACTGACTGTAGTCCTTTTTTATATTTAAACTTGTCCGGCTGTTTGCACTGATTGACTGCCAAATATATTTTGTGTTTTTCCTGATGGTGTTGTGTAGCATGGAAGTTCTCCTACTTACCTGTATAGACGCGAAGGTGAGTGCAGCCCATATAACATACATCATGATCTCCTTCAACTTTTTCACAACAAGAGCCTCACAACCCTACAAAAGAAAACAAATGACATTAATAATCATAATTAGCCATAACAACATTTCTCCCAAAACAAACATGTTAAATTGTGCTTCGGTTTTTGCAAAACTAAAAAAAAAAAAGCAATGCAATCCATGACTGTGACTGTTCTGTGGTTGTGGCATCTTGTACCTCTTGGTAGAGATCTGCAGGTCGGGTCAGAGTGCCGCTACAGTTACTGATGCTGGGCTGACAGCAACTGACTGGGACACTGTTGTTCTTGGATTCTTTAAACCAGCGCGTGTTCCTCCAGTCAGAGTAGTTGTGAATGCCGCAGCAATGAAGCTAACAGGTGGAAGAGGAAAATAGACAGGGGAAAAATATTATCATCACACAAGAACTTAAAAGACGAATGTTTGGAGCAACAGACTTTCCTTCTTACCTGCCTCTGCACATAGTCAATGGCGCGGCTCGGGGCATCGCTGTTAGTGCCGTTGTACTGGTTGTAAACCTTCTGTATGGAGTGATTCACCTCATTTTCTACCTACAACAAAGGCACAACAGCAGATGACAGAGTCCTTGTTGTATGACTGCACAGTTTTAACGGTTATCTCTCAAGGGACAGTCTTTAACATTATTGTAAAATCTAATTTACAATGCAGGCCTTTAGAATAGCACTCTACACATGCAAAATATGTTTTGCTGAAATGTCTAAATTCTACAAAGTATATCCATGTATGTTCCACCTATATATTCCCCCAAATACAATATCACACGTATAGATGCAAAGTTTGAGATTCGACCACATGCTGCACACCTAAACCCACTTTAACTTGACTTGTGGGCCAAGCGGAGCGTGTGTTTACCTTTGCCCTGTATGTGTAGCCGAGCACCACCACCACGCACTCTGTAACAAATACCAGCAGGAGAATGGCAGCAAACTGAAATGACAACAAAGGCGTATTGTGCAGAGGCTCGTTAAGAACAAAATGACTACTTCACATTGGTAATGACATTTTTTTTGGTGCACACTCACTGTTGCCAGGCCGCAGGAGCTTTCACGTATTGTTGCACAGCAGCCAATCAAGCCGATGATGAAGAGAAGAGTCCCGACAGCTATTATTATGATGGCGGGAATCAGAGTGTACACATCTTCAAAGAAGTGGTCGTAGTCGTCGTATGTGATGAACACGTAGGCTCCGATGTAGCATAAAATCCCAGCTGCGGCCTGCGGGAAAAACACAAAGCACAATCAGAAGTAGGACAGGGGACTTTTTTAGTGTGTTCTTGTCTGTTAATTGTTAAACTACGTCTCTGGAATTTTTCTTTTTTGTTTTTGTAAATAGTGAAAATGGAATAAGGGAAAATGGAACTAAATACTGAATTAAGGAAAGAGAAGAACGAACGGTTCCTGCTATTTATAATTGTCTGATTGTGTTTTGTGTGCAATCTGCTTTTTCTGGTGTAATACCCAGAATTTCCCCGCTGTGAGACAAATAAAGGGTTATCTTATTCTATTTAATTATACATTACTATGTAATGGTCTTTTTTTTAAAGATAACCCGAAACTATACTGGTGTGTGTATGTATATTATATATAATCAATACAACGGTAATAACAAGTATACAACTCCACGATTCAACAGCTTAGCCATCAGCAGCTGCAGCACCGAACAGCTTTTGCATTACGTCACCGCTACAACGCGTGGGCGTCAGATACCGACCCACTGCAGCGCGCTGCCTTCACATGATCCTTTCTCCACCCGGGGAGTGCTAAAGTGTTCCTTTGGGACCGTGCATGTTCTGCTTTGAAGGGAGGAGGGTGGCGAGGGGGGGGGGGGATGAAAGGTGCTCGTCTATCGCCGGAGCGGAGAGTGCAGCGCATCTCTGGCGCAGTTCGCTGGTGTGCTAAAGCTCCGCGTCCCCGGCCTCACGGGGGGATGCTGCACATTGTTCACACACGTCGGCGTTTTCTTACCCAAAATATGAGATTGAGGAAAACCAGCACGGTTTTGGATGACGTAATTCCGCACTGTCCCATGGTAACTCCCAAAATGAAAAATGTGAATACAAAAATATATATATTTTGATGCACCTGCACTTTTGCTGGTGTGATAATAAAATGGCTTCGCTCGTCCTGCCTCAAAGTGCAGATTCCTCAGGGCTCGACCAATGAAAGCGCCTCAAAAAACAAGGAGAAAAAAAGGTCACATGCTCCGATGACGTCACCATTCAAAACACTGGGATGAAGTATACTTGGACATTTAGTCCAAAGTAGTGTTTTTACGTACCGTATACAAATAAATAACTGCACCTTCAGGTGTTAATTACATTTACTGCCTGTGAAGTTTTTGGGGGAGAAAAAAAACTGAAAAAATTAATAATTTCTCAGCTTAACGTGAATTTAAGTAGTATGTGTATTACACCTCAGCTATAGTTTGTTTGAAAGTTTTATTATTTTGTGTAGAAACGGCTCCCTTCTTTAGAAGATGACTGTAAGCTCGCTGAAGCCTGTTAGGCGACACGAGGATGGAAACAGTTCAGGGTGTTTGTGTCATCGGGTTTTCTGCCACAGGGTGGCGCTGGAGTACCGCTGGTTTTACCTCACGATAACGACAAAACAAAATATAACAAAACAAATACTCACTGCACACATAGAAACCTGTAGTGGAAATTAATTAATTTAATGTGCCCCAGCTTTCTTTAGTTAAATCTCTAATCTCCTATGAAAGTGGGAGAGACTACTCAAATGAAAATGTGTGTTTTAGGGACACTCACTCCATAATGACTTGGACTTGTCCCTGAAGCCTTGTTTTTATTGAGTTAAAGCTCAAAACATTTGTCTCAGTCTGCCTTTGGTTGTTCAAACGGAGCACTTAGAAATTCAAGGAGAAGCCAAAGCTGGATACACAAACAAAGACATAGCGTGAATTATTAATCAGCGTCACCTGTTGGCTTAACTTTGCTCGATTTTGGGGAAAAAAAACTTTTAGAGTTTAGAGTGTGGCTTCACTTACTTAAAAGTTGAGTTGAGTTTTCACATTCTTCACCTGTTATCAGATTAAAACAGAATGTTTATTCATTTCAATTGGGTGACAAAAATGATAAGTCTTCATAAGTGTACTGGGCAGGAATGCAAATTGAGTTGCCAAGATTCACTATTGTCTGGTAAACATCAATGTCCTCTACTGTCTGTTGTGATTGTTCAAAGTAAAATAATCTCACAAATGGCATACGGAACGACTCTGCAGGCAAAGCTTGAATCAATAAAACACTAAACTGTCTGACTGTGACAAAGCGTCAGTATGGAACCATAAGAACTTTTTTCTTCCCTCAAACTATGAGCAAACAAAAGGAATTACTGATCCCTCACTGAAAAATATACACCTCTCACACAGCAGTGAGTTGGATAAGGTTATTTAAAAAAAATCACTTAAGTATGAAATTAAATAAGTATTAAAATTAACTTTTTTTAAAAGATAAAAATATATACGGCATAATGGATGCACCAGCATAACTTAAGCGTAACTTAATTCTGTAAGCTCAATGTTGTATCTGTTATTCGGGTCGTCTAGTGTGAGTTTCAAGCTGATTACAATTATTTAACAATTATTAGTACAATTCTCCACAGCTATTATACATAACATTGCTAAACTATCTAAGTATTAAAGAAACATTAACTTTTTATTTGAACTATCTGAATCCCAAACTGATCCCTAACTGATCTTGTAAGGTGTACATTAAAATGGCTCATACCAAAAATAATAAAGTTTAAAAAAGAATCCATGAGTAAATAACATTTTAATTTGCTGGAATTTGAAATGTTTTTTTTTAATCTTCAGCAAGCCAAACCTCTGAAATTGTAGACACGCAGCTTATCATATGTGTAGTTTGGCAGAAAGAAGGATAATTGGAAACATCTTGGTAAAAGAACAATAAACAGAGATATTCAAAGTAAACAAAGCTGCTAAATTAAATCTTCCCAGAAAGTTGTGCTCATTTGCAGAAGCACACCAATGAATAATCACTGTATCAACATATTGATCTCAACTGTGTGACAGATTAATAACATGTTGCCGGACTTTTCCAGTTGGTTGATAGAAGAAACAATATTTGTATTTGAGTAATAATTTTATCTCAGTATTAAAAAACACAAGAGAACATGCATGTGTTACCTGTTTAAATAATAAGCAATGCTGATTCATTATTAGACAATAAAATTGTCTTGATTGTTTTCTCACTGTGAAGACAAAGGAAAAGTTTGTACTTTCACAGGTAACCAAAAAGAATGTGTTCACTCTCCTCATCAAATCCAAATGTTTTTAATTATGGACTTTTTTGTAACTACCGAGCAGGCTCATTTCATCAAATTGTACCCAATTTTCAGGCCTAATTTGTGTATAATGCTTTTTCACCTTAGAGCTACAGCTTTGGCAAAACAAGGTTGGCTTAAAATGTGTATTTAAAGAAAAGAAAAAAATTGACTATTTTACCAGAACAATTCTCTCTCTATGACTCTCTATGACCATGAATAAATATTACACTTGAACCTTTTAGGACTGCTCTATTGGATTGTATTCAATTTTAGTGGACATATTCTTTATTCCAAGTTTCCTACTTAGACAAATTTTAAGATTTAACAAGAAATCTAAATTATGCAATTCTCATCTGAATAGTGGATTAAACTATGTTTCCTCCCACCTTTGAATACTGTGAATATGGATGTAAAGCATTAGTCAAAGTATTATGTGAGAGCTATTAAAATAGCCTTCTCTTTATCTGCAAAGTCTTAGCCCAAGGCAAAGAATGGGCCATCTCACCTCAGCACTATCGATCGAGAGAATCATCTCTTTATGCCTTTTATAAGATGCCTACACTTGGATTTATATAAGTTTTATTCTGGACTTATGTACAAAAGTTTTTAAAAGATTACTCATGCTTAGCATAGGTTGGAGTGTGGAGGTAAAGTGTATATCAGACCCTTGTGAAGGCAAACAGGGGCACAAGTTTTCAAGCCATTATCTCAATTACAGAAACCGGACTCTGTTTATTTTAGACCACGTGCACTGGTGCCCCAATGAGCATGTCTCCATTAAGAAACATATAAGAAGCCTGCAGTGGGGGAGCCACAATAAAGCACTTCCGTGAGGGAATCAACACATTCCAATCTTATCATCATTTTTCTGACTCAGATCAAAGTCACAGCAGTGCAAATAATTATTTCATTTATTATAAATAATTTTGAAAGACCAAAATATCATCATGAAAATAAATTGGGGGAGAAAAAACGTTACATGTATTGCAGATGAGCATACATAGTTACATTAAATGACAATCATGATGAACTGTACATTTATTTTAATCCCGGTCAGATGACGTGGAGTCCGTGTTCATGCGTGACGGACATCATCTGTATCACTTTTTGCGTTGGATGTAGCTTTCTAAAATCTTCATCAACATGTCCGCCTCCTGAAACAGAGAGGCCATACCACCACATTCAATAAACATCCAATGTCAGTGCCTTTCACTGCGCAAAACGCAACTGTGCGCGTGTGTCAGTCACCTGGGGGTTCGAGCTCCTCTCCCTGGTATCCACCTGCGCTTGCAACTCCCCCCGCACGAACTGATGAAAAAGCTCCAGGAGGGCGCTCTGCTCCACGGGGAGGCTGACCTCCAGCGCATCGATGCCCTGAGCCGCAGGCAGCAGCGGGGCGTCCATCACGCTCTTCTTGCCCATGAAATGTCCTGTCAAATCCAAGAACGCGCTCGTGAACAATTTACATCAAACCAAAGGGAGAATACATCTTTACCAGAAACGATAGAAGCAAGATGTTATGAGGTGAAGCGAAAACGGAGACTATTGACAGAATTTAAGATCAGACGAGCTTTCTTACCTGTAGCCCAAAGATTGCCTCTTGGATTCACTTTAATTTTTGCAACTTTATTCCTAAGCTCGGCCAGATCCAAACTGACTGCAGCGGTGAAAGACACGAAGGACAGCAGGATAAGACAAGCAAATAAGCCGCAGTGGCAAACTGTATTCAGCGTAAACCCTCTCATCTCAGCGCGGATCAGCGAACTGTCCCCCAGGGTTCAAATTGTCCGATCTGTGTCCTGTTAATCGTGGATTGCTCAGACCCACCCAGCTTTTATAGGCTCCCCTGTGCGGGGCGGGCTCTGGCTGTGTTGCGTTTAGTTAACTTTTCATCAGCTGCTTCAATTTATGTGTGACGCGTCATGCCGTTGTCACGGTTTTGTTGAACCGAGCCTTTGGCTGTGCGTATTTACGCACCAATTGATTCATGTTAATCTCAACATAGATGCGAAATCAGACAAAACATTACACCAAGCAGCCATTATGGTGTCGTGTTTCTCCAGGTTTGGGGATTTTTTTCTGCATTTATTCCCCCAAAATAAATGCATCGTGCACGTGGAACCAATCAAGTACATTTGGATAAAAGCTTCACAAACACATGAATCTTTTTGGGGGTTTGTGCACTTTTGGTGTGTATTGTGCAACCCAGCAACACGGATGAGGGGATACTGCTCGCTGATGGAGGAACACAACAACAAGTCCCTTAACCCCCCTCCCCCCCTCTTCCTGCGGTCAGGTCTGACCCCTAACAATGACTAACAATGCGCCACATGGCATTTGGCCAGTTTGCAGCATGTCGCTGTGATCGCCATCAGGAGAACCTGCTGATTCTCTCTGCTAATTTAGAGCTGATCGGACAGTCAGTCTCGTTGTCACTTCAGGGTGCTAAAGTTGCATGTTTAAGGGCTTCAGTTTGCATCTTGCCCTTTGCATAACCTTTGGTATTCACACACACACACACACGCGTACACACACACTTTTTTAAAGACATTCTGCACAGTTGAATGTCAGTCTAATTAGAAGACTGTCTGACCATCACTCTCACAAACTTCACAGATTAGATCAAATGAGACAGTCACGGTTTTGTGCAACACTGCATTTACCTTATATCGCCTG